>NC_057807.1:336151706-336520012 GCF_018294505.1 Triticum aestivum | reverse complement strand
GGGTCTTTCTAGTTCGCATGCATATATACTCCATCTATAGGTCTCTCTCGCACACTATGTATGATTCTCTAGTCCAAGCTAGATATCTTGGGTGCACTCATCGTACGCACACAAATTCCTTGGCTCGTTGCCCATAACTCTCTCACGCACCACTCTGTCGTCTGGAGCTCTTCCCTCTCTCTCAAACTCTCCATCTACCTGGGTCACACATACACATGCATATCTCATTCGCACTCGATAGGCCCATATCTCTCTCCCTCATTCTCTCTCCATCTCACACGCACACACACACAATCTCATGCCTAGCTAGCCAAGTATGATGGTCTCTCACTCAATTGTAGGCACACACAGTCCCCCCTATATGTATATCACTAGCTAATCTTAGTCTCCATCACAAACATGTGCATGGTCTATCTGGATTTCTCTTGGGGCATCTTTCTATCGCACACGCACCTCCCTCGATCTCCCACCCATATAGTCCCCTCACAATCTCTAGGGGATCTCTCTATCACAAACACACCCTCTCTCCCTCCCCATGCATCCATGTTCTCCATGTGTCCCTCTCGACCTTTGTTCCTTGTTGGCCAGACCTCTATTGGACATGTGCTATAGGGGCGTCTCTCTCTGTTGCAAACAATCACACACTAGCTATCTTCGTGTATCTCCTCGCCTCGCTTTTCTATCTCGGAGATGCATGCGTGATATGTTTGCATAAGAAACGAAAAAACACACACACTCTCTCTCTCTCTAATTTATCGTTTGTTGTCACTTTCTCTTTCACACACATACTCTTTTTGCACACTTACTCATTCTCCTTCACACGCACTTGATCTCTCGCGACCTAGGCACTCTCTTCGGTCCATAGCATATAGATTTATTAAAAAGTCAAACATCACAAAGTTTGACCATGTACGTGGAGAAAAACAATTACATCTAGAATGGCAAACATATACCATTAATTCACCATCATATGTAGTTTCATATGATGTATCTTTGGTATTGTAGATATAAATAACATTTGCGTAAACCTAATCAAAGTTTCCAAAGTTTGACTTCTAACATTTACATGCACTGCATTATCGAGCGGATGGAAAATCTCTTTCCCCCTCTCAGCTATCTGACGCACCACTCAGCCTTATTGGGGATCCTCTATCTCTCTCAAACTTTATATCTCCCTGGTTCACACATACACATGTCTCGCTCATGCCATACATATAGACCCATCCAACACTCTTCGCCCTTGTTCTCTCTCTATGTGACACGCACCCCCCTAAGTACCATAATCCCTCACCCCATCATAGGCGCAAGCACTCCCCCCTAAGTATGATTATCTCTCACTAGCCATCAGGAACACACATATTGTCTCCTTCCATCCATACGTCTATCTCGATACCTCTCGGGGTATCTTCTATCGCGCACACACCTTGTCACTCGATCTCCCACCCATGTAGTCCCATCACAATCTCCAGGGGATCTCTCTATGACAAACATACACTCTCTCCTCCCCATGTCTGCATTTTCTCCGTACATCTCTCTCGACCTCTCTCCCTTGTTTGTCAGACCCCTTGAGGGAGTCCTGGATTAGGGGGTGTCCGGATGGCCGGACTATGACCTTCGGCCGGTCTCCCAGACTATGAAGATACAAGATTGAAGACTCCGTCCCGTGTCCGGATGGGACTTTCCTTGGCGTGGAAGGCAAGCTTGGCGATACGATATGAAGATCTCCTCCCATTGTAACCGACTCTGTGTAACCCTAGCCCTCTCTGGTGTCTATATAAATCGGAGAGTTTTAGTCCGTAGGACGAACAAAAATCATACCATAGGCTAGCTTCTAGGGTTTAGCCTCTCTGATCTCGTTGTAGATCCACTCTTGTACTACCCATATCATCAATTAATCAAGTAGGAGTAGGGTTTTACCTCCATCGAGAGGGCCCGAACCTGGGTAAAAACATCGTGTCCCTTGTCTCCTGTTACCATCCGCCTAGACGCACAGTTCGGGACCCCCTACCCGAGATCCGCCGGTTTTGACACCGACATTGGTGCTTTCATTGAGAGTTCCTCTGTGTAGTCGCCCTTTGGCCCGATGGCTTCTTCGATCATCAATGACGACGCGGTCTAGGGTGAGACTTTTCTCCCCGGACAGATCTTCGTATTCGGCGGCTTCGCACTGCGGGCCAACTCGCTTGGCCATCTGGAGCAGATCGGAAGCTACGCCCCTGGCCATCAGGTCAGGTTCGGAAGTTTGAACTACACGGCTGACATCCGCGGGGACTTGATCTTCGACGGATTTGAGCCATGGCCGAGCACGTCGCACTGTCACGATGGGCATGATATAGCTCTGCCGCCGGACAGCGCCCAAAGCGTCGCTCAGGTGCCCGCTCCGACCATTAGCTCGGAGCAGGCTGCGCTAGTCGGGGATGGACGGTTGGACGCCAGCCCGGGAGCCGCAATCTCTACGGTGATAGAGCCGAATACCAGCTTATTCCTTTGCAAGGCCCGTGACTCCAAGGTGCCGGACTCCGTATATCCCGCACCCCTTTCGATCGAACCCGATTGGGCTCCGATCATGGAGTTCACCACAACGGACGTCTTTCAGCACTCGCCCTTTGGCGATATCCTGAATTCACTAAAGTCTCTCTCTTTGTCAGGAGAGCCCCGGCCGAACTACGGTCAGCATGGTTGGGATACGGATGACGAAGAAATTCGAGGCCCACCCACCACCCACTTCATAGCAATTGTCGACGATTTAACCGACATGCTCGACTATGACTCCGAAGACATCGACGGTATGGACACCGATGAAGGAGACGACCAGGAACCAGCACCTATAGGCAACTGGAAAGCCACCTCATCATATGACATATACAAGGTGGACACCCCCAAAGCAGGGGATGGCGAGGAAAAAACGGAGGATGACCCCTCCAAGAAGCAACCCAAGCGCCGACATCAGCGGCGCCGCTCTAAGTCCCGCCAAAGCAAAAACGGCGATTCCGGCACTAGAGATAACAACACGCTGGACAGTGCCGAAGATAACCCCCTCCAGCAGGATTCAGTGCGGGAGGACGAAGGAGCCAGCCCTCATGAGAGAGCGGCCGACAGAGAGGTTGAGGACGACAACTATATGCCTCCCTCCGAAGACGAGGCAAGCCTCGATGATGACGAATTCGTCGTGCCAAAGGACCCCGTCGAACAAGAGCGTTTCAAACGCAGGCCTATGGCCACGGCAAGCAGCCTCAAGAAAAAGCAGTAGCATCTTAGAGCTAACCAAGACTTGCTAGCCGACAGATGGACCGAAGTCCTGGCGGCCGAAGAGTATAAACTCAAGTGCCCCTCCAAGAGCTACCCAAAGCGCAGGCTGCTACCCCAACTTGAGGAGGAAGCAACTAAACCTACATCACCAGCGTACGATGCGCCCGATCGGCCACCCCGTGGCCGCGACAGAGAGGCCTTCAGGACCTCGACCCAAGCTGCACCCCGGCACTGCTCAAAACATACCAGAGTACGGGGAGACGTAACTGACCTGCGAGACATATTGGAGAACAAGGCAAGGCAAGAAAGATCAATCGATCGCATGGGTGCCCCACTTCATGTGACGATAGCCATCACGCTGGACAAGATAAGTACGGCCAGGCCGAATACAACAGACCAAGCTCATCTGAGCTGCGTCGCGATATAGCCCAATACAGGGGCGCCACACACCCACTATGCTTCATAGACGAAGTAATGGACCATCAAATCCCCGAGGGTTTTAAACCCGTGAACATCGAATCATACGATGGCACAACAGATCCGGCGGTTTGGATCGAGGATTATCTCCTTCATATCCACATGGCCCGTGGTGATGATCTACATGCCATTAAATACCTCCCGCTCAAGCTTAAAGGACCAGCTCAACATTGGCTTAACAGCCTGCCAGCAGAATCAATTAGTTGCTGGGAGGACCTGGAATCCGCATTCCTTGACAACTTCCAGGGCACTTATGTACGACCACCAGACGCTGATGACCTAAGCCACATAATCCAGCAGCCAGAAGAATCGGCCAGGCAATTCTTGACATGGTTCCTAACTAAGAAAAATCAAATAGTCGACTGTCCGGACGCCGAGGCCCTTGCTGCCTTCAGGCACAACATCCGAGAAGAATGGCTTGCCCGACACCTAGGATAGGAAAAGCCGAAAGGCAGCCCTCACGATACTCATGACCCGCTTCTGCGCGGGCGAAGACAGCTGGCTGGCTCATAGCAATAACATAACCAAGAACCCTGGTAATTCGGATACCAAGGACAGCAATAGCCGGTCACGTCGCAACAAACACAAGTGCCGCATTAACGGCGACAATACTGAGGATACGGCAGTCAATGCCGGATTCAGAGGCTCTAAACCCGGTCAGCGGAAGAAGCCATTCAAAAGAAACCCTCCGGGCCCATCCAATTTAGACCGGATACTCGACCGCTCGTGCCAGATACATGGCACCCCCGAACAACCAGCCAACCACACCAACAGGGATTGTTGGGTGTTCAAGCAGGCAGGCAAGTTAAGTGCCGAAACTAGAGACAGGGGGCTGCGTAGCGATGACGAGGACGAGCCCCGGCCGCCGAACAGCAGAGGACAGAAGGGATTCCCCCCGCAAGTGCGGACGGTGAACATGATATACGCAACCCACATCCCCAAAAGGGAGCGGAAGCGTGCTCTCAAGGACGTCTATGCGTTGGAACCAGTCGCCCCAAAATTCAACCCATGGTCCTTCTACCTGATCACTTTTGATCGAAGAGACCACCCCACTAGCATCCGTCACGGCGGATTCGCCGCATTGGTCCTAGACCCAATTATCGACGGATTTCACCTCACCAGATTCCTAATGGACGGTGGCAGCAGCCTGAACCTGCTTTATCAAGATACAGTGCGAAAAATGGGTATCGATCCCTCAAGGATTAAACCCACAAAGACAACCTTTAAAGGTGTCATACCAGGTGTAGAAGCCAGATGTACAGGCTCGGTTACACTCGAAGTGGTCTTCGGATCCCCGGATAATTTCCTAAGCGAAGAGCTAATCTTTGACATAGTCCCATTCCGCAGTGGCTATCACGCCCTGCTCGGACGAACCGCATTTGCAAAATTCAATGTGGTGCCGCACTATCCATACCTCAAGCTCAAGATGCCAGGACCTCACGGAGTCATCACGGTAAATGGAAACACTGAACGCTCTCTCCGAACGGAGGAGCACACGGCGGCCCTAGCGGCGGAAGTACAGAGTAGCCTCTCAAGGCAATCCTCCAACCCAGGTGTCAAACGTCCGGACAACGTCAAGCGAGCCCGAAGTAACCTACAACAAATCCGGCTAGCACGTTCCGAGCAAGCATAGCAGTGCGGCCCCAACCCCAGCCCTCGTCGGATGGCGATATCGGTACCACGCGTACATAATTACGCCTTATAGATACCATGGGCATAAGGGGAGGGGCACAACTACGGCACGCCCAGAATGCGGCTCAACCGCACTAAGGGGCTCCCTATTCCGCCGTTTACTTTTTATATACTTTCAGGACCCAACTATTTGGAAGGCCTGTCCGGCAACACACTCACCGAACATACGATGCAACAGCCAGGGAGAAAACAAGCCACGTCAAATGTCCAGGTGGTCTCTATAACGAGCTTAATACCTGTTTTACTTAAAATCCCGCAGCTTGCCCCTGGAGGGGGACATGTCAAATAATCCCATCTCTTGCTTATCGCACTATTTGTATCATTCTGCTCTCGCAGCAGCCCTTTTTTAATAAACAATACATAGCTCTTATCTATTATTGTACTGATTTATTTTTCATCTATACAAATATGTTCAGTCATGACATTCTGCAACCGTACACTTTGGTACGGCCAATACACCAGGGGCGTAAGCACCCCATAACATGGTGTGAGAAGACCGAACACTCTCATGAGTGCGGCACCCCGAACTTATAGCACTATATGCATCGGCTCTGAATCATGTCTTTGGTCAATAGTTGGGTTTGCCCGGCTCCCATGTTTTGGTACCTTACGTTCCGCAATGTTGGCTAAGGTAGCGCTGGGAGAACTATTGCGATTGTGCCCCAGTTGAGCTGGGTTAACACCTCAGTAGAGAAAGCTAAAACTGACCGTCATGATAGTGCGAGAGACCGGTTGCTGTTCGCGAGGTTTTTCGAGTCCTTAATGACTTATGCCGCTTAGAGCGAGGAACCGGACTTATCCGGCCTAGGCGTGGATAGCGCCCCGAACTCGGTCTTCCGAATACTAGGGGCTTCGTCGAAATTTAAAATTATAGAATTCTATGGCCAAGTGAGAGTGATAAAGCATTATAAGTCCGACGGCCTGGTTCGTTGTGCTGAGCGCCTCCCTAGATGGACCCAAGAATGGGAACAAGAGCGCTCAGGTTTATCCCGAACACCCCAACACTCGTGGCATGGGGGTCGAAGCCGACGACTTGCATCTCTCAGATTTGATAAACGGCCGCACAGAAGGTAATATTTTAAATTAACAAGCGTTGCTTAACGCATATGAACAAAGTTTTCAGTGTACACGATAACAGATGCGAGTCTACTCAAAAATTACATCTTTGGAGCATTCGTCCGCTATACGGCGAGCACCCTTTAGGACGCCCTTATAATACATCTCGGGCGTGCGATACTCCTTGCCCGGCGGTGGCGCGTCCGTCAAAAGCTTCTCAGCGTCCAGCTTGCCCCAGTGCACTTTAGCACGGGCAAGGGCCTGACAGGCACCTTCGATACAAACGGAGCGCTTGACGACCTCAATCCACGGACACACGTCCACCAGCCGCCGCACCAGACCGAAGTATCTCCCAGGCATGGCTTCTCTAGGCCACAGCCGAGCTATGAGGCCCTTCATGGCCTGTTCGGCCACCTTGTGGAGCTCGACCAGCTGCTTCAGCTGATCGCTCAAGGGCACCGGATGTTCGGCCTCAGCATACTGAGACCAGAACACTTTTTTTGTCGAGCTCCCCTCTTCGGCTCGGTAGTATGCGGCGGCATCAGACACGCTACAGGGCAGATCGGCGAACGCTCCTGGAGAGCTCCGGATTCGGGTAAGTAGCAGATAATTAACTTTTATATTCTTGCTTTGCATAAAGAATGCCTTACCCGCCGCTATCTTCTTCATCGCCTCGATCTTCTGGAGGGCCTTCTGGGCTTCGGCCTTAGCGTTTTTGGCACTCCCTAGAGCCAGGGCGAGCTCGGACTCTCGAGTCTTCGAGTCATGCTCCAAACTCTCGTGTTTTTCCACGAGAGCCTGGAGCTCTTGCCGCACCTCCGCCACCCGCGCCTCCTGCTTCTCTCGCTCGGTGCACTCCAGGGCCGCACTGTTTTCGGCCTTGGAGACCGCCTCCTTCAAGGTCGCCACCTCAGCAGTGGCCCCTGCAACATTTAAGTTGGTCCTGCCATTATTTGCAACCAAGTATTTCTATATACGTTTATATGGGTAGTACATACCCTCCTTGTCCTCGAGCTGCTTCTTGGCACGGCCGAGCTCCTTCTCGGACCGCTCGAGATTCTCCTTCAAGGCATTGACCTCCGCAGTCAGTGCGGCAGAGGTCAGCAGTGCAGCCTGCATTCCCATATTGACATATTTTTATTAGACCCCTGCGTATATCTTTTTAGATCCTCAGCTCGGCTTTTCTTTCCGAACACCGAACTGAGCATCAGGGGCTACTGTCTATGCGGTAACATTTTTTATGTTTTTTAACACATACCTCGAAGCCTGATAACAGGCTTGTATAGGCTTCTGTCAGCCTGCTCTTGGCGGACTGAACCTTCTGAATCACCGCACTCACAACAGTGCGGTGCTCCTCGTCTATGGAGGCGCTGTTAAGCACCTCCAGCAAATTGTCCGGTGTCTCCGGTTGGACAGAGGCCGCCGGCGTCGTAGGCACGCCTTTCTTCTGAAGGCGCCGCCTGTCAGACTCTGGAACCGTTGTTGGTTCCGGAGCGGTGTCCGGCCCAGGGCCGGACTTAGATCCCTCCGGGGTTTTCCCCCCTTTGGGCCTGAAGTCCGGGAGGTCGCCTTGTGGCGCCTCCAGGACCACCTCCTCCTGGTTTAGCCCCTTTTGGGACTCCACCTCTGCATCGTTTGTAGGGAGAGGGGAGTAGGCCGTCAGAAGTGAAGCGCTATTCACATCCGACGAGTCCAGGGAGCCGCTCGACGAATCGCCAAGCTGAGCCCGGGGCGGACTACATAATTGAATTCAGCATCAGAAGGAACCATACATCAGAGGAGCGCCGTAAGTTATTCTGGTGTTCGGATACTTACGATTTTGCCAGCGGCTTGACCCTGGATGGCCATTCCTCCCCGCCGTCTTCGGCATCGGAGGCGTAGTCCGGCAGAAGGGTCCTCCCCTTCTTGGACCCTTCGGCCTCCCCAGTAGGGGTGGCTTTCCTTTTCTTTCCTTCCCCCGTTGGAGGGGGAGAGGCTTCTTCTTCTTCCTCCTCCTCGTCCTCAGAGGCGGAGGGTGCTTCGGGGTTGTCGGGCGATGAATCCGACACCACCAGGCACCGGGAACTCTTTTGAGTCCCCGTGGCCTTCTTCTTGGCCTTCTTCTCCGGCACCACGTGAGGTGCCGGAACCAGCAGCTTCGTCAAGCGAGCGTCCGCTGGGTCTTTGGGCAAGGGAGCCGGACAGTTGACCTGTCTGGCCTTTTTTTGCCAGTCCTGTTAAGGAGATGGGGGTTTAGATCCCGCATAGAATCAAATCTATGAAAAACAAATACCCCGTAAAGGGAAAATTAAGCTCACCGAGCTGGCTTGGCGCTCGGCGCAGAATCCGCGATCCTCGGTGACGGGAGGGGAGACCTCGGAGCTCTTGAATAGCACCTTTCGGGCGTCCCCATGCTTTGTGTCGAAGAGCCGGGACAGAGTCTAGTGCTGGGCCGGGTCGAACTCCCACAAGCTGAAAGCCTGTCTTTGGCACGGGAGAATCCGGCGGAAGAGCATGACTTGGACTACGTTGACAAGTTTAACCTTCCTGCCGATCAGGTCTTTGATGCAGGTTTGAAGTTCGGTCACTTCCACCGAATTACCCCACGACAGGCCTGTCTCTTTCCAAGATGTGAGCCGCGTGTGGATACCAGATCGGAATTCGGGGGCCGCCGCCCATTCAGGGTCACGCGGCTCGGTGATATAGAACCACCCCGATTGCCACCCTTTGATGGTCTCTATGAAGGCGCCCTCGAGCCATGTAAGATTGGCTATCTTGCCCACCATGGCACCTCCGCACTCCGCTTGGCGGCCGCCCACGACCTTCGGCTTGACGCTGAAGATCTTCAGCCATAGGCCAAAGTGAGGCTGGATGCGAAGGAAGGCCTCGCACACGACAATAAACGCCGAGATGTTGAGGATGAAGCTCGGGGCCAGATCATGGAAGTCCAGGCCGTAGTAGAACATGAGCCCCCGGACGAACGGGTGAAGAGGAAAACCCAGTCCGCGGAGGAAATGGGGAGGAAAAACAACCCTCTCATGGGGCCTGGGGGTGGGGATGAGTTGCCCCTCATCTGGAAGCCGGTGCGCGATGTCGTCAGACAAGTATCCGGCCTTCATCAGCTTTTTGATTTGCCCCTCCGTGACAGAGGAGGCCATCCATCTACCTCCCGCTCCGGACATGATCGGAGAAGGTTGAGGTGGGAAGTGCGGGCTTGGGCGTTGGAGCTCGAGCGCGCAGGGACGAATAAGCAAAGGAAGAAGAAGGCGTAAATGGAAAGGGTAGATTCTTATCCCCTTATATGGGCGGCCGAAACTACGAGCCCCCACCAGCCTAATAAAACTCGCTTATCTCCCAAGCGCCATGGTTAATGGCGCGGTTGGGTTACCCACACCCGTATTGATGAGAATCCCGAAATAAGGGGACACGATCTCTGTTTTGACGAGACGTGCCAAGGAAACCGCCTCGCTAAACGCGCTGAGGTGGAACAGTAAAATGATTCAAATAAAGGCCTGGCCGTGACGTCACGCTACGGAATACGTCAGCGGATCTGATTGGTGCAAATATTATTCTCTCTATGGTGGAATGTGGAACTTATTTTGCAGAGCCGGACACTATCCTGGTGTTCAACATCTTCTACGAAGTATTCGGAGGAGGAACCCGCCTTGCAATGCTGAAGACAACTTGCCTGCCGGACTCGTCATCATTGAAGCCTGGTTCAGGGGCTACTGAGGGAGTCCTGGATTAGGGGGTGTCCGGATGGCCGGACTATGACCTTCGGCCGGACTCCCGAACTATGAAGATACAAGATTGAAGACTCCGTCCCGTGATCGGATGGGACTTTCCTTGGCGTGGAAGGCAAGCTTGGCGATACGATATGAGGATCTCCTCCCATTGTAACCGACTCTGTGTAACCCTAGCCCTCTCCGGTGTCTATATAAACCGGAGAGTTTTAGTCCGTAGGACGAACAACAATCATACCATAGGCTAGCTTCTAGGGTTTAGCCTCTCTTATCTCGTGGTAGATCCACTCTTGTACTACCCATATCATCAATATTAATCAAGCAGGAGTAGGGTTTTACCTCCATCGAGAGGGCCCGAACCTGGGTAAAAACATCGTGTCCCTTGTCTCCTGTTACCATCCGCCTAGACGCACAGTTCGGGACCCCCTACCCGAGATCCGCCGGTTTTGACACCGACAACCCTCATGGACACGTGTTAGGGGTCTTTCTCTCTCGGTTGCAAACAACCACACACTATCTCCTCACCTTGCTTCCGTTGTCGAAGATGCATGTGTGATATGTTTGCATAAGACACACACGCTTTTTCTCTACTTTTATCGTGTGTTGTCCATGTCTCTTTCACACACACACACTTTTTCACTCACTCTTTCTATTTCACTCTCTCTCTCTCTCTCTCTCTCTAGTTAGGGACTCTCTCACGTCCATAAGCATATGGATGTTTTGAAAAGTCAAACCTCAGAAAAGTTTGACCAGGTATATGTGGAGAAAAACATTTACATCTGGAACGATCATTAGATTCATCACAACATGTACTTACTTCATACTATCATTTATCTTTGATATTGTAGATATAAGTAATTTCTTTATAAACTTGGTCAAAGTTTCAAAAGGTTGACTTTAAAAAAATGTTAGAACTACATTATCGAACGGAGGGAGTAGCTCTTTCTCTCTCTCTCTCTCTCTCTACTATCTCTCACGGGCCTCCCCTCTCACTCGAACTCTCTATACCGATGGATTATACGCTTACTGTGTCAGCGTATAGCTCCATATATTGTTTAGTTGACCGGTCAACCAGTCCACATGTTGCCTTGTCAGCTCGTGTTCTATATCTTCGTGTGCTGGCCCATGTGGCGGTGGGTGAAAATAAGTAAATTAGAGGCCCATCTGACATGCGGTGAAGTAAACAAAGTTGAAACCACTCGAGGTAGCACCCCACACACTAGTAAATTGAGGGCACATTGAGGACACACTTCTTCCATGTGAAGGAGGCACTCGCGCATAATTCACCACTGTGCAGTGGCATGCACAGAAGGACGCACTCGTGGACACCCATCACACAACACACACCAGCACACGTGTACACCGGCATCGCCGCCGGTTGAGATGGATGGCGGGGCAGCCAACAAGCGGAGGCGGCTCGAGCCAAAATTGCATCCGGCGAGCCTGGACTTCATCAGCAGCCTCCCCGACGACATGCTACTCGTCATCATCGGCCTCCTTCCCACCAAATCTACCGTGCAGACCGCCCTGCTCTCCCGACGGTGGCGCCCCCTCTGGTGCCGCGCCCCCCTCAACCTCACAATCGACAGCTGCCTCTGTGACGGGGATTGCAAATGCATGGCTGCAGTCTCCAAGATCCTTTCATCGCACCCTAGGCCAGCCAGACACCTTGACATCCACATGTTCAATACCAACTGCAAGGTCCAAGCCAAGTTCGATGAGTGGTTCTTATCCCCTGCCCTAGATCAGCTCGAGGAGCTCAGCTTTGAAGCTGGACGATGTCACTCTCTGCCGCCGTCCACGCTCCGCCTCATGCCAACGTTGCGCCGCGCCAGCTTCAGCTCCTGCTATCTTCCCCAGATTAGTGCCGCGCCCGCCCTTGTTCTCCCTCAACTCAAGCATCTCGACCTCTTCGACATTGTCATCTCGAAGAAGGCTATGGAGCACCTGCTCCACAGCTGTACTGCGCTCGAGTACCTTCGTCTTGAGCAGATCCACGGGTTCATTAGCCTCCACATCGCCTCGATGAATCTCTGATGGATTTATGTGTTTTTCTGGCCCCACAACAAGACATCAATTGGGAAGAGATCACTCCAGCTGTTCCACATTATGGTCATTGAGAATGCGCCTTTCCTTGAGAGATGGCTTGTATCGGATCTACAAGGTCCAAAAAAATCAGGGTCATTAACGCGCCAAAATTGACAGCGTTGGTGTACTCGTTTGCCAAATTCTTTGAACTCTTTATTGGATCCATAATCGTTCAGGTACAACACTCATCTTCTTCTCCGTCTTCTTGAAATTCACATTTTTAAATTTCTTCTTGATGTATTTACGATCGTCTTCCAGAAAATGATTCCCACAAGCTTGACCCAGTCTATGCGCACAGTGAAGATCTTGGCAATAAAATCTATCGCTCCCAATCTGGATCAAGTTGTTGGATTCCTTACGTGCTTTTCGTGCACGGAGAAGCTAATCATCGAGGTGAAACTTCTTTGCTATTAGTAAACGGTAATCACAACGTAGCTTACTTTTTTTGTAATTTTCCCAAATTATGATGACAAGTGTAGTGTTCAAAACTGCATCTACGCACTGCACCGAAAAAACATTTTTAGTATTTTTTTCTCATGTCATCACCTCATCGTTTTTTTTGTTGTACTACTATAGTAGCCTAGGCTAATCATAGTGGAAATAACTTAGACTAGTAACTCTATGGTTACCCTAAGAGCAAGTACTACCTCCGTCCTGGTTTACTCTTCCTATTTTGTAGTATCAAAATTTGACCATAGATTTAACTGACAAAATGTTAATGCATGTCACTAAGAACTATATCGTTGGATTCGTATTTGAACATAATTTCGAATGGTATAATTTTTAGTGACATGCATTGGCATTTTCTTAGGTAAATCTATGGTCAAAATTTTATACTAAATACGAGGTAGTACAAAAGTGGGCTATAACGACCCTCCACTATGTAGGCAAAAACACGTTCCAAATTCACTTGTGATGCATTTGGCATCGATGCCCCTCCATTGCTCACCTGGTGCCCCAATCTGGATCACCTACTTTGCTCCGGTGCCAAATTAACTCACGCAATGAAAAAACACTTGCGTGGGAGAGAGAGAGGACTAAGGCAATAAAAAAACATTTGTTTGGGAGAGTGAGAGGCTGGTGTAGTTGGTTTGATTGATTAGTTTATACATGTGGGTCTGTGTGCACAGTGGTGCCAACTCTCTCACATCGCGAGAGCGGTGCCAAAATCTTTTGATTTGACGTTGATGCGTATTAAGTGGCATACTTTTGTGAAATATGGCATCAGCCACATAGTGGAAGGCAACAAATGCCCAAGCTCTTCGTGTGCTCCTACGTAAATGAGAGGAAAGAGAAAGAGAGAGAGAGAGAGAGAGAGAGAGAGAGAGTGAAAAAATATCACTAGCCAGCCAACCCTATCGTATGAGTGAATGATATTGGTACCTCTTGATGACACGACAATCTTATACAGCCAGCTGCTCTAATATGTTCTCTTCTTTTGCACATAAAAAGGACCCAAAAGTGAAAAATGTGCTGCACTATAACAATCTCATCGAATGCCTTGATCTCCTTCTTATAGAAATTGATTTGATCGACTATCGAGGCAGCACATCTAAGATCAAATTGGCCAGGTTCTTTGTTCTGGAGGCAAGTGTGCTCAAGGTAATGAGGTTTGGCGTTCTCTGGCGCAAAAAATGAATGGCGTGCTGATCACCGCAAGCGTCTAAGCCTAAATGACAAAGTCTCCGCAGAAGCTGAATTTGTGTTTGAAACATCAAGTGGCCAGAGACTCGAAAACTTATTTGCCCATTAGTGACTTGTCAGGGCGGTGGATTTTAGTTTGTACGTTAATGTTGCATCCACCTAAAGTAACGAAAGTTCTTACGTAAACTTCCTAGTAATTCCCTCTTAGTAGGTGCAGCATTACTCCTAACATTTGTAATATCAGTTTGAAACTTGTAATATTGTTGTGTCCTATTCCTGCGTTTTCAAAATCCTGCGAATCAAAAAGGTCCTGAGTTGGTGATGATGTTGTGCCTGCCATCTTTCACCAATAGACGTCGGATCTAGATCGGACGCATACAAACCAAACTTCTCCAATTTTGCAAAAAGATGCCCGCACTTGTTCCTTATTTACAAACAACTCCTTGTCTCTCACAATCAGCCTTATCTCCTCCACACCACATCTAGAAGGCCATGGAAAAATCTGGCGCAATGGCCACTGGCGGCGCCGTCCACCCCGAATCTTGGTGTTCCGTGCAATGCATGGGCATCTACGCACGGGAAATTATGTCGAACACGACTAGTTGTAAGCAGGCTAGCTCTACAGCCATGATGATAGTGACTGCAGATGGTGAGGCTGACTATGGTATGTCGAAGATGGCGCCTATACTCAGGTGTCATCTCCGGCGTAGGGTCTTGTCACTTCACTGTGAGGAGCAGCACGTAATAATTTGACAAATGGGCAGTACAGTGCTACTACATTGGTAGTACTACTACTAGTACTACTAGCACCACAGTCTGGATTTTAGTATTTGACTAGCAATATCTAGTAATGCATGTCACAAAAATGTACTACTCCCTTTGTAAATAAATACATGGTGTATTGTTTTATTCCTATTGGCGAGAGAACTTAATGTCTTTTTGCTAATTAATAGGATTACATGCAATGAACATGTCATGTTTGGTAGTCTCAAGTTATTGAAAGCATGCACGGCCCACATCTCTCATTGGTTGATATGTCACGAAATAAGAAACGAGGAGGGAGTTCATGTACCGTGCCTAAGTGTTTTGGGATTATTTGGTTTTCGTAAGGTGACTTACACAACATTTTTGGTTACATGCATTAACATTTTATTAGTTAAATCAAAGGTCAAAACTTGGCGCAAAATGCAAAGGGGACAAATAAAACAGTAAACATCGAACTTCTCTCGTTTGGCCCCAACTAGAGGTCCGGTGAGATGACTATACTGCACCGGCACGGAGGGGGACGCAGCTTCCTTGACTTAATGCACCTGCCTTTGGGTGCATGACACGTGGGCCCAACGGGTGGCTGGCCCACCTGTCATACAGCCAAAGGCAGGTGTAGTAGAGGGCCGAGGAGTAGATGGCCAACACGCACGTGAATTCAACGCAGTCTACACTTCTCATATAAAGGCTCCCCGCCCGTCCAATCTAGTACGAAATCCTACGCACCTACACACGCTAACCAAGGGCAAGAGTGATCACTCCAATCGTAAGATTAGTTGACTAGAAGCTAAACTAGACCCATGGAGGCGATGAGCGTGAGCATCAGCCGGCTGTGCCAAATGGTCCACGACGCCGGCCTACGGCCCGGCACCGAGGAACGTCTCCAGGTAGTGCTTGAGGACACCAGGGCGAGGGGCCGCTTGGACGACAGCTTCGACTCCTTGTTCGACGAGGTCCTCGTCGGCTTCCTCGACAAGTTCACCATCGTCAAGAAGCTCGCGGACGACCTTGACATACGCCTCCAGCTGACGCGCCCAGGCTCTGCGATGCCCGCCACCCTCAACGGCCACTATGGTGACAACCTCTTCGACGCACTAGTGGCCCTGCGACTGCCCGTCGTCACGCCAAAGAATGTCCACCTCGAGGTCGCGCTCGCCATGCAGCACCTGGCGCAGCAAGACACCATCGACATAATCACCCACGTCTACGCGCAAATCGTCCACAAGGACTACTACATGCAAGAGGAGGACGATAGGACGCTGGCCTTCTTGGACCGCAGTGCAACCTTGGATGGCATTGTTCAGAAGCACGTTGAGCTCGCCCCCAACGTCGCTGCTCCTCACACGTCTGTTGGTGACCCGGCGGACTAGGGCGTGAGGATGTCGTTGATGGATCTATATGTATTTTTATCTTTCCGTCAAATCCATGTAGTAGTATATGATACTACTAGTAGTTATCTTACCTTGCGCATCAACTTCATAATTTTCGTATGTACTCCATGCATGAACCGCGCCAGAACCAAACTTCTCATTACTCTAGGGAAAATTGTTATTTCTATCTATCGGTCGCGCCATGGAGCAGAACCAAATTTTACAAGTTACAAGTTCAAAATGAAAAGCCTGCCATGTTCGTGTCGCACCCCCACATGGTTGTTCTGGCACACCGCTCAAGGGGGAATGCATGCGGTGTTGCATTTTCACTTACAAGTGGGACCGCAGTTGAGCAAACTGACTATCGGCAAACCCCCACCCCACGCATCACGCGATGGCTGAGAAAACAGGAGGGAGAAGATATGGATGTAGCACGGACTCCAAGAAAATTGGTGTCGGATGGGACTCATGTGGGTGGCGTGTGCCGTACTACTAGACGTGTATGCTAGTTATGGCCCATGACACCCCACTATATCGAGCCTATATCAAGGTGCTGGTTACGTAGAACAAATTTCCTAGAGTCCGTGCTCAGCCATCCTCTATCTCTCTTCTCAGCCAGCCAGCAAACGCACGGAGCCCATCGTCTGTTTTCTCATATGCAGTCCCACATGTTAGTGAAAACGCAAGAGGACCCACTGAACATGCACATCTTTCACCTCGACATGCTAGTGATGAAAAACAAATCCAATAAAGATCTTCGGTGGCCGCTTTTGGAGTTACTCAAGAGTAGTAAGATTCTATTTACAGTTTAACCCAAGATGCACATCACGTGGCTTCAACTACCACTCTATTTTCTTGCATGACACGACCTGGATGCTGGATGTCCCACATGTCGGCAAAAGTAGGAAGAACTCGACCAAATCTTCGGTTGTGCTCTCGGATTAGACTAGTTGTGCTAACTTAAAATTTTATTGCGTAGAATGGATGCAAGTTTTGGTATTGGGAAGAAGATTACATCGATATATTAATAGAGCACAGTTTAGTAGATGTTCTAGCACTTTTAGCTAGCATAGAGGCTAGAGATGAGACTAGTGCACTTGTTGATAGAATAGAGGCTAGACATGAGACTATATGCGAGGAAGCAACATCTACTTCTTTACACTCAAAGAAGAAATAAGCACACAAGATCGAGCCTCCACGGATCAATAATGAATGCATCGATAAGGCACTAATCCAACTTACAAGAGCAGTTATGGAAGTTGGATATATTCTAAAATGTATTCTTATGGTTCTTGTTTTCTTTGGTCTTGCTTTTCTAGTCAAATTTTGGTGATGTATTTCCATGTACCAAAAATCAATGATGAAAAAAAGATATGTGTTTGCAAAGAAAAATGTACGCAGTCGGGATGCGTCCGCGCGTTCGGCGCACGGCCACCGCATCCGAGAAATGGCCCAGACACGACCCCATTGCCCAACCCAAACGGACAGAATCTGGGAAAAATGGAGGTCCATTTGGGTAGGGCAATGTGGTCGTGTCTAGGCCATTTCTCGGATGTGGTGGGGTCGTGCATTGGAGTTGGCCTTACAAGTGGGACCGGAGTTGAGGAAACCGACTATTGGCAAACCCCCACCTCGCTTGCCGCGCGATGGCTGAGTTAGAGAAACGACGAGGTTGAAGAGATATCTGTAGCATGGACTCCAAGAAATATGGTGTTAGATGGAAGTCGTGCTGGTGGCATGTGTTGTACTCCTAGACGTGAATGCTTGTTCTGGCCCATACCACCCTACTAGTACTATATAGGAGTGGTATCGAGGATTCGAGGTGCTGGTTACGTACAACGAACACATTAACATATGGCCCACCTCACACTGTGGCCAAATTTCCTGGAGTTTGTGCTAGGTTAAAAAGTGTTCTTTATGAGGGTGGGTGGCTGGTCTCAAGTTTAAAACTTGTTGTATTACGTATACGTAGACGTAGAGATAGTGCAGCAATTCTGAAAGTTCGAACCCAAACATCAAAATGCAATTTCTACTGGACTCATCCGAAGACCTAGGATGATGGGATTCTCAGCTACAGTAAAAACACCCGCCCGATGTGTGAAGCATGTGAAGCTAGTACAAATAGTATACTATTGTTGATTGGCCTCATCCGATAACCTGTTGCAATGCACGTACAATTATGTATTCGGAAAATATATTTTTGCCTCGTCGCAGCACCCACTCAGAGAAGTGACTCGAAAGTCATTCATAAATTTAGTAAGTTTATCATAGGCATATCATTTTATTACATACAATAGGTCATCAACCCACAACGACAACGAGGATACATTATAAATACTAAAGATTTCATCACACAACAAATAACAAGCAATGAAATGAACTTCAACTCAACCAATCCTCGGCGTTGGAAATGCTTGATTTGAACCACAAGTGATTCTCTGGGAAGGGCCATCTATTGTCAATATCGAGACCAACACAGGACTGATCATCCAGGCTGAATCGGCCTACTATATCAGTACCAAGGTAGGGAACCACCGAATGTCCGAGGTATAGATACAGTTGCTTCTCATAAATGGTATTAACGTTGTGTCAACAACAGTTGGATCTCCTTTCACCATCATTGGCTAGTTTTGTCCAAGGAAGAGCGGGTTTTCTCCAAGACTATCAATTCTGTACCAGGGAGAAGGAGTTGGCGCTAGCACACTAGTATCCATCCCGAATACCATGCAACGGGTGTTGGAATAGGTCAGGAGAGTGCGACCATGGGAGACTACACCTGCTTCCTTAGTAGTAACATCATCAGTGGGCTATTCACAGGACCTTGGAAACACAAGAAGAAGGTTAATTAGTAAAGGGAAACTTGCTAACCCGCATGCATGTGGATGAAACAATTATAACTACGGTGGAAGACAAACGTACCGAAACTACGAGGATCCCATGCAAAAACAGTGCCATGAGTGGTGGAAGCAAACACAAGACCCTCGTATTGAATTGCATCACAGTACACATCCATGTATAGAAACTGATTTTTGAGCAATATCCATCGAGTCGAACCACGAAGAACGGCAACAAGCTTTTCGAAGATAGCAACAACTTCATAGTTCTTGTAATTCCAAGAGCGGTTTGGAACTCGACAAATTGCTATCTTCCATAGAAGACAGTCATCATGATCGTATTTGAACGTGCGTAGAATACCGATGTGCTCAACCTCTGGGCAGTCTGCTGAGATTTTTCGAAGTGGAACCCGGTGACAAGTGTACACATTCACAAGTTCCCACTCGTAGTTGTACCCAATATAAACAACCCAATCTCCATTTGCGCCTGCCCAAGCCTTGCCCTCAAGCGATGGCATCTTAACATCATACGTATCATTATCAAGCGGCATCAACTTGCACAAGGCGAGGCCTCCGTCGTCCCCGCGCCAGTCAGTAGGGTCACAACAAAGAAGATAGGGGAGATCAAACCACTGCTGGACCCTTGGGTTCCTTGTAATGATATTATTAGTTGAGTCGAGAATGGTCTTCAACGAACCTTCCATGCTAGCAGAGGTGATGACGTCACCGATCAATGAGTTCCTCCACCACGTCATTTTTAAGATCGGGGCAAGAATAACAGGGTCGTTTCTGGCCTGTTCTCTCCATGGAGAAGACGATCGAACAATGGCAGAAGGACAGATGAAGGCAAATGGATAAGGGAGGAAGAGCGTGCGATAGCAGTTCCAAATCGAGAGGGAAAGGCGAAGAGTTGGTGGACGGTTGCCAGTTTGCCACGGAACACGAAGAGGCGCCCCGGCCTGCACGTCCGTTTGGAAATAGTAGAAAAAGACTCGTCGTCGTCTCACTGACATGTTGGAATGGAACCACATGTCAACAAACCATGGTGTGTAATTTCTCGTGCAAAATGTGATCTGTCCGCGTTGGCCCGAGGTGTCGCATTAGTTATCAACCTTTATTTTTTAACATACAATCTGAGTGGATAGCTCCTGTGGTCATCACACGTGAGCGGATATATAGGTGGGCTAGTTGGGCAGGCGGCAACAATCTAAGTGCTAAAAGAGTTGATCCAATGCTTGGTTTTGTTTGGATTTTCCAACTATGACCATTGGATAGAGTGAATCAATGGCTTATGTTCAAAGTTATTCTCATACTATAGAATGGTATGCGAACATGGAGAGATTTGGTTGATTTTATATCGCTGAATAATATAAAATATTATGAGTGCGGTCGCTCCACCGCGAGGTTTGTTGCTCCTTCTCGGTCCTCAGGAATCTATGTTCTTCCACTCTTTCATTTAAGAAATGAGCTTTGTTCATCCTTTTGCCGAAACGCGGGACATCTATATGCCTCCATTTTAAAAATCATACTATATGCCTCCATGACACACGGGACATGTAGCATCAAGGTGGAGTGTCATGCAAGAAAATGGAGATATGCAGTGCGTAAGTGAGTCGTGCACTTCGATGGCACCTAGTACTATGCAATATTTTTTCTCCTCGATGGCACGTGAAAAGTGCACGTACTCAATGACAGAGCACGGGATGGTAGCCATGGACATGGTCGGCCCTTTTTGAAGAGAGTACTAATAAATAACTTTGATGTGTATGATGACCCACAAGTGTAGGGGATCTATTGTAGTCCTTTCGATAAGTAAGAATGTCGAACCAACGAGGAGCAGAAGGAAATGACAAGCGGTTTTCAGTAAGGTATTCTCTGCAAGCACTGAAATTATCGATAACAGATAGTTTTGTGATAAGGTAATTCGTAACGGGTAACAAGTAACAAAAGTAAATAAGGTGCAGCAAGGTGGCCCAATCCTTTTCTAGCAAAGGACAAGCCTGGACAAATTCTTATATGAAGGAAAACGCTCCCGAGGACACATGGGAATTATCGTCAAGCTAGTTTTCATCACACTCATATGATTCGCGTTCGTCACTTTGATAATTTGATATGTGGGTGGACCGGTGCTTGGGTACTGCCCTTTCTTGGACAAGCATCCCACTTATGATTAACCCCTATTGCAAGCATCCGCAACTACAAAAGAAGTACTAAGGTAAACCTAACCATAGCATGAAACATATGGATCCAAATCAGCCCCTTATGAAGCAACTCATAAACTAGGGTTTAAGCTTCTGTCACTCTAGCAACCCATCATCTACTTATTACTTTCCAATGCCTTTGTCGAGGCCCAAACAATGGTGAAGTGTCATGTAGTTGACGTTCACATAACACCACTAGAGGAAAGACAGCATACATCTCATCAAAATATCAAACGAATACCAAATTCACATAACTACTTATAGCAAGACTTCTCCCATGTCCTCAGGAACAAATGTAACTACTCACAAATCATATTAATGTTCATAATCAAAGGGGTATTAATATGCATATAGGATCTGAACATATAATCTTCCACCGAATAAACCAACTAGCATCAACTACAAGGAGTAATCAACACTACTAGCAACCCACATGTACCAATCTGAGGTTTTGGGACAAAGATTGTATACAAGAGATGAACTAGGGTTTGAGAGGAGATGGTGCTGGTGAAGATGTTGATGGAGATTGACCCTCTCCTGCTGAGAGGATCGATGGTGATGACGATGGTGATGATTTCCCCCTCCCGGAGGGATGTTTCCCCGGTAGAACAGCTCCGCCAGAGCCATAGATTGGTTCTGCCAAGGTTCAGCCTCGTGGTGGCGGTGTCTTATCCTGAAAGCTTGCTTATGTTTTTTTTTCCAGGGTAAAAGACTTCATATAGCAGAAGATGGGCAACGGAGGCCTGCCAGGTGGCCCACGAGGCAGGGGCGCGCCTAGGGGGGTAGGGCGTGCCCCCGCCCTCGTGGATGGTAGGTGGCCCCCCTCTAGTATTTTCTTCGCTCAGTATTTTTTATTAATTCCAAAAATAACTTCTGTGGAGTTTTAGGACTTTTGGAGTTGTGCAGAATAGGTCTCTAGTATTTGCTCCTTTTCCAGCCCGGAATTCCAGCTGCCGGCATTCTCCCTCTTCATGTAAACCTTGTAAAATAAGAGAGAATAGGCATAAGTATTGTGACATAACATGTAATACCAGGCCATAATGCAATAAATATCGATATAAAAGCATGATGCAAAATGGACGTATCAACTCCCCCAAGCTTAGACCTCGCTTGTCCTCAAGCAGAAGCAGATAACGAAAAATATGTCCACATGTTTAGAGATAGAGGTTTTGATAAAATAAAATACGGACATGAGGGTATCATGATCATTCTTATAACAACAACATATATATATTGTCATATGATATCTTATGCTCAAGTAATAATCTATCCACAATGTCAAGTATGAATTAGAAACTTCATTGAGAACCAACAAACTATGATCTCGGTCATTGAAGCAATTGCAATTTATCATAACATTGGAAAGAGTCAATATAAGAGCTTTTCAGCAAATCCACATACTCAACTATCATTTAGTCTTTCACAATTGCTAACACTCACGCTATATTTATGGTTATGGAGTTTTAATCGGACACAGAGAAAGATAGGGGCGTGTAATATATCATTGAAAAGCTATGGATTAGGCGCAACTTCAACATGTTGAACACTTTCGAGATTCCACACGGTTTAAGAGCAGTTTTGAAAATAGTGTGGCGGATTACGAGTGGCAGCGAGGGTTTTTTCGCGTTTTTTTCTAAACCGCTTGTCGGAACGAAGCACATGATACTCCGTTGGATAGATATCATCGAGGCGCATCTTTTTCATATATAAATCTTTCTCTAATTCATTACGGTTTAAGAGCAGTTTCAAATTAACTAAATCGCGGAATTCTATTTTTCGAAATTTTTCAAATTTTCGGTACTGTTTTCGCTCTAGTTTTTGAACCGTTTGTCGAAACGAGGCGTGTAATACGTCGTTGGAAAGCTATGGACAAGGCGCAACTAACATATGTAGGAATGGTTTTGAGATTGCTTACAGTTTTCAGTTAATTTTGAAAATCGTGCGGCGGATGACGAGTGGCAGCGGCCGTTTTTTTGAAATTTTTACAAACCGGTTGTCGAAATGATTCAAATGATATGACGTTGGAAAGATATCGATGAGACGCAACTTTTTCATGTAGAACACACTATCTAATTCTTTACGGTTTAATAGGAATTTTGAATTTATCGAAATGCGGACACTCTGTTTTTCGCAAGAGCCAAATCGACGCGCGTACTTCATCGGACTGAAAACCGCACTGCATCGAACGAAAACCACACTGCATCAGACGGGCAAGCGAACTTCATAGTTTGTTTTATTCTGACATAAATTTTCGCAGGTGGGACCGCACTTCACATCGGGCGTAAGTGAACTACATCGAACAAAGAACCACACCACTTTTAAACGGAAAAGCGCACTGCATGATTTTTTTTACATTTTTCTAACATTTTTATGAACGAGAGTGGACCACATAGACGAGGGCAAGTGAACCACAACACTATGAAAAGTGAACGGTATTATTTTTTTCTATTTTTATATTGTGCATAAGTGAACGACAACAGTATTGAAAGTGAACAACAACTATATCGGAAGTGACCGGCAAATGGTATCGAAGTGAACCGCATTACTTTTTAAATTTGTTTTCCTAAAAATATCATGTATCACGTCCTTTTGGACGGCTCGATAGGGCAAAGTAAAACGCCCTGTGGGTGGTTTCTTGGGGTGACTTAAGTGACCCATGGGGGCGAAAAGAATGGACAGCTACGAGAACAGTGAATTGTTTTTCTCATAGTAGTTATTTCTTTAGGCTCAACAAGGTGTGCAGTGCACTGTTTTTCCTTTTTGGTTGTTCGTCTTCTGCAAAAAAATAGTAAACTAAATTGCGAGAAGAACAAACAACAAAGCGCATGGTCAGTCTCTTACACAGTGAACCACCCAAGTTCTCATAACACACTGCATCTTTTTTCTCAGTTTTAAGCAAGAATAGCAAAACTGCAGTGCACTGAAGGCTTTTTTCCATCCCCCTAAAAAAAGGGAACTGCATGAGCACCGAATTACACAAGACAGCGAGCTGCGGGTCCACGATGTTGAAGGGGAAACGCTGGACTGCACGCACGCACATCGTGTGGTGCGGATCCCCTCCGCTCACCATTTGTGGCGAGTTGTAGCTGCACGCCGCGATGAGAAAGTGCACCTACAAGCAAAAACTACCAATACTGCAAGTGCCCAGTACTGAAACACATCACTCGCGTCGCCGAGCTGCACGACGACGGTCGCCGGACTGCAGAGGTGGGGATGCGGCCTTGTTGAAATGCATCTGTCCAAAAGAGGAGGTCACGGGAGTTGAGAACCCACGGCCGGAGCCGATGCTCATTCGTGAGGAGCTCCCTGTGCTCAGCGGCAGAGAAACTCGATAGAGGAAGGTAGGTGGCCTCCTGGATGCCTGCACATCGTGGTTCTAGGTGATATGGAGAATGGGGCATGGGGTGGAAGGGGAGGGGGAGAGCTGGCCATGATTTAGGCTTACCATCGATGGATCTGGCCGGGAGACGCAAGGTGGAGTACCTCCCGCTCCATCCATCATCGGAGAGTCATAGGGGGAGGCAGGGTGCGGGACCTGCAACGTCTCTGGTCGGAGCAGGGACGGCGAGGCTCCAGGGCGGGGCAGCGGCAAGGATTCATGGGTTGTGGGGGCGCCGGCTGCCGGATCTGAGGCAGAGGGGGGCCGCCCGGTGATGCGAAGTGTGGCGGAGGGGGGGAGGGGGGGGGGGCGCGGCGGCGGCCTAGTTGGTACTGCGGATGCGGCGCCAGTAGAAGGTGGACGGGGACCGGCGGTGGGGCGGCGGCGTCGGCCTGGGGTTGTTCTCCGGCAAAAGGTGAGGGAGACTGGGGTTTGGACCGTGGGATGTGGGGGGGGGGGTCGTGCGGGAGGTGGGAGGTGCGGATGAGCCGGGTGGGGTGGGCTTTTTTGCTGCGGTGCGGTGCGGTTCGGTTCGCGGGTGCGAGACGCTAGTGTGTTAGCAGAATAAGAAAGTGGTGTGCAGAATAAGACTCTTAAGGGTGTTATCATAATAGACCCACCCTATATATATATATATCAGGATATTTCCAACACAAGGTGCTTGCCAAAGGATAAAATGTAAAAAGGAAAGGTGAAGATCACCATGACTCTTGCATAATGTATAAGACAAGAATAAAAGATAGGCCCTTCGCGGAGGGAAGCAAAGGTTGTCATGTGCTTTTATGGTTGGATGCATGAAATCTTAATGCAAAAGAACGTCACTTCATATTGCCACTTGTGATACGGACCTTCATTATGTAGTCCGTCGCTTTTATTGCTTCAATATCACAAGATCATATAAAGCTTATTTTATCCACACTAATAAGTCATACATATTTAGAGAGCAATTTTTATTGCATGCAACATGACAACTTACTTGAAGGATCTTACTCAATTCATAGGTAGGTATGGTGGACTCTCATGGCAAAACTGGGTTTGAGGATATTCGGAAGCACATGTAGTATCTCTACTTGGTGCAAAGAATTTGGCTAGCATGAGGGGGAAAGGCAAGCTCAACATGTTGGATGATCCATGACAATATACTTTATTTCGGATATATGAAAACATAACCCATTACGTTGTCTTCCTTGTCCAACATCAACTCTTTAGCATGTCATATTTTAATGAGTGCTCACAATCATAAAAGATGTCCAAGATAGTATATTTACATGTGAAAACCTCTCTTTCTTTATTACTTCCTATTAATTGCAACGATGACCAAAACTATGTTTGCCAACTCTCAACAACTTTTATTCATCATACTCTTAATATGTGAAGTCATTACTCTCCATAAGATCAATATGATCTCTTTTATTTCTTTTTATTCTTTCTTTTTATTTTATTCCCTCAAGATCATAGCAAGATTGTCGAGGGTTAGGTGCGACATATGCCAATGGATGGCTTATCATGGTGGGAGCGAGTAGAACGTCCCCGGTGCCTGGAAGCGGGATGAGGCGTAGACATGTACGCCGGCGAACTTTACCTAGGTTGGGGGCTCTCCTTGGAGATAATACCCCTACTCCTGCTCTGCGGGGTCTCCGCATGATCACTATGGCGCAAGTGATACAAATGTGCTCCTCGAGCTGTATGCTAGAGGTAGGAGAAGGCAAGGCTAGCTCTCTCCTGCTCTAGGGATCTGTCTAGTTCTATCAAATTGGGAACCCCTTGCATGGGTGCCCTGGGGGGTTTATATAGGCCTACCCCCCAGGGGTATAATGGTAATCCAGCCGGGTGTTGGGCCCGGCTGTCAGCGTCTCCGGCCTCCGACTTCTCCGCCGACTACTGGGGCCTGGCGCCTGGTGGGTCCCACCGACTGGTTGGGTACAGAGCCGACAGGCCGCTCCCACCGCTGGCGGGTTTGGTTGGTGGCTGCTCACTGTAGCCGTGCTGCTAATGACATGGGCTTGCTCAACTGAGTGTGGCTACAGTCCCGCCGCCTGGTGGGGGATCACTGTAGCCACACCTTATCTCATCAGGTTAATGGCGCACTGACTTCGAGAAAGGGGGATGGCCGCCTGCTGGAGGCCGGCTTCCCCATGTCCGACTGGTTCGATGTCCGCCGCCTCCCAAGATGTCACTGCCTGATAGGGCCCGCTGCCTGCGGGCCGTACCGATAGGTCATCGTGGGAACAGGGTTTCGCCTGTCCGGAATGATGCCAGGGGAAAGTGGCAACAGTGCCACGTCGTGTAGAGATCTCCTTCTGTACGGGGCAATGTGGCCACGCCTTGCCCAAGATTTGGAGGTGAAGGGTTTCACTGTAGCCATGCCCTATCTCGTCCTCTTGACGGGGGCGCAAACTTTGAGGGCGCCAGGTGGCCGCCTTCCTAATGTCGTCCTCTCCAGTGGGTATGGCCGTCTGTGGGTGGTTGGCCGTCCTCTGGGGGCCGACCGTTGGGCTAGCCGGCTCCCGGAGGGCGGAGTTTTAGCGTGGGGCACTTCGGGCCGAAGCTGGCCCGAAGTTTCGATATGTTCAGGGACTTGGGTGAGGCTACCCGTGGCCCATTACTCTGACAGTAGTCCCTGAAGCCGGTGAGGCATTGTGGTCGAGGGGTCGCGAAGTCTCAGCTGCTTCCCCCCTCACCAAGATCTGGGAGAATGCTTGATCCGCCTTGCGGTGGGCCGGCTGCTGGATCCGGGCCCGGCTAGGCGGGATCGTTAGCCGATTTTCGAACTCCAAGGCGGGAGAACAGGTGGCGTGCCTGCTAAACTTCCTCGGGCCACCGCCCGTCACAAGAACGCCACGCGACGCACGCAAGCCCGACTAGCCTGCCACCCCACGCTCCTGATAGGACGTGACAATGGACCGGGCCCGCCACTACCGGGCCTCGGCACGCGGGCGGATCCGCTGTGCCGAGGCGGGCGGTTGTGATTCCCACGAGCGTTCAAGGCGCAGTAAGTTTGTGCGGTGAATGTGGGGTCGTGGGGTCGTGGGCGCAGTTAATCCCACGACCCGTGCCCCGTCCCCTCGGTTTCATAGCCCGAGGGCTATAAGTAGGGGGAGGGAGGGGTGCGGCGGGGCACGCGCGCCCCCTCCCACACTTTCTTCCTCCTCTCACTCTCCCCGCCATTGTCGCTGTCGCTGCTCTGCGCTTGCTATGGTGCTCCCGTCGTTTGCCGCCGCCGCGCCCCTGCTCCTCTCACAGCCCTGCCCGAACTATGGCATGCGAGAAGGGCGGCGACTGGGACGGCTCGACGGTCATCGAAGACCACATCACCTTCCTCCGGGACACGCGCCGGATGCTCAATGCAGCATTCGTCAAGGCACGCATGCCGCTGGAGGCAGAGATTTCGCCGGTGCCAAGGGGGAACGAGCGGGTTGTCTTTTGCTCGCACTTCCTCCGCGGCTTTGGCCTTCCGGTGAGCGGTTTCCTCCGCTTGTTTATCGACTTCAACCATCTCCAACCGCATCACTTGACGCCCAACACCGTGACCCTGCTATCCGCCTTCGTCACGGCGCGCGAGGTCTACATCGACATCCTCCCCTCACTCGAGTTGTGGGGAACATTCTTCTACGGGAAGCTAGGCACCTCCGCCAAGGACACAGCGGCCGAGCGCGGTGGCTTTGTCCCGTGCGCCGGCCGGCAAAAAGGAACGCCTTCCCCGTCATCAAGCTGTCACAGTCGGTAAAACTGTGGCAGCAGTCTTACTTTTCTGTTGAGAACGTCGACCAAGCTGTCGACTTCATCAACCTGCCGGCCTACGAGGCCGGCCCTCCTACCGGGCTT
Organism: Triticum aestivum; assembly: GCF_018294505.1. NCBI lineage: Eukaryota > Viridiplantae > Streptophyta > Magnoliopsida > Poales > Poaceae > Triticum > Triticum aestivum. The sequence goes on along the minus strand of NC_057807.1, from coordinate 336,491,710 downwards.
CGGCCCAACTGGGGCTACAAGCCGAAGACGGTGTCGGCGGACACGGCGGCCGCCATCGGCTGACTCCGGGTGCTCCAGGAGTCGAAGGGCCTCGTGGCCTCCGACCTCCTCATGGCCTTCGTCGAGCGTCGGGTCCTCCCGCTCCAGGGCCGCCCTCATCCGATCTTCCGGATGGGCAGGCACCGCGACCAGTGCCGGCTTTCCATGAAGGAGATGCCGACTACCGAGGTCGCGCGGATGGTGAACGAGATCTCCGACCTCAAGGTGTCGGAGGGAGACTGGCGGTACGGGAAGCGGCCGTATTCCCACGATGACCCGCAGCCTACCGTAAGTCCCTTGATTTCTTCCTTTAGCTCTATCTTTTCAGTCTTGCTCTTATCATGATGCGACTCCCTTCCGGAGCGCAGATTTATATGTCTGATGCGACGGCCCCCATCGTGGGGCCGGGTGGTGACTACCTGTCGGACAGGGTAGTGAGTGACATGGACGACCCCGACTTGGGGGCGGCCGCCCTGGCGGACGACGCAGCAGGCGGCGGCGACGGACAGGCGGCTCCGAGGAGGGCGGCGACGTGGAGACCTAACTTGACGATGACGATGATGAAGACGAGCCACGCCCCACCCGGAGCACAGCCAACACCGGCACCGACCCCTCTACTGGGCCGCCCGCCCGTGGCGGCAAACGCAAGCGGAAGCAGGGCGCTGCCCTATTTGGCAGCGTGCCGAAGAAGCCTAAGAACCTGGCCGCGGCGACCAGGCGGATAGAAGCCACGGCCAAGGTGGCCAAGTATCAGAGGCAGCCGAAAGTGCCGGTCATGGTGTCAACGTAAGTATCCTACTCACGTTTCCACCTCTTCGCCGATCCGGCCTAAAAAACTTTCTTGTCTTGTCTTCCTATCTCAGGGCCCCGCTCGTCCTCGAGAAGTCGGCGCCGCCTCGGTCATCAGGTCAGCAGCGACCTCCTCCACCAGCCCACGAATCGACCCGGCCGCTGACCTCTAGGAGGTGAGGGAGCAGAACACGCGGGAAGCGCGTGAGGAAGAGGCCGACCGTATGGTGAAGGCGGAGGCGGACAAGGCCGCAGCATCCGCGGCGAGGAAGCTGGTGCAGGCGGAGGCCGAAGCCGCGGAGAGGGAGCGACTCACGGAGGCTGCACGCCATTAGGAGCCGCTGCTTGTGACGCCTCTGAACACCGCACCACCTCCGCCAGAGTTTGAGGCGATGACCGGGGGAACCGGCGATGAGCAGCCGGTTATGGATAGGGAGGGTGGCAATGTGGTCATGTCGGACGTCATTGTGCCGCCGCCGCCACCGACCAGTGGAACGCAGGTCGAGCAGCCAGCCGGGCCGCCGGTGCCACCAGCCGGGAACGTGCTGGTGACGGACCTGACTCCTCGGGTCCGCACACCCGCACGCCGCCGTCTTGAGAAGGCGGCCTCAGCCCCGCGGCCGCTGGAAGCCGGTGCCGCGAGCTCGTCGGTCCCCGACACCGAGGCAACTAGCGCCGCGCCTGTCGGCTGGATATGCGGGGGCGGGACGGGCGCCCTGAACCATGTGTCTCTTGACGTCCAGGCCAAACTCCGGGCCGAAGCCGAAGCCCTCAAACGCTGCAACGAGGCATTCCTGGATTCGCGGGCCGCCATCCGCGTAAGTTTTCTTCACTTCCCTTTGTTTTTGATCTTCTTGCTTTCTTCATGGGGGCGCGTAAGCACACCCACTGCGTGTAGTCCCCAAGTTTCGGGCCGACTGCTGAGCAGGCGGTCCGGAAATTTAACTTGCAACTGTCAAATGCTGACTTCGTCTGGTATCCTTTCTGCAGGACTACCACAATCTTCGCGGTCACCTACAACTCTACGGTCCGGGAGCTGGAGACGCAGACCTCCCATCTGTCCGAGAGCCGGAGTAAGCTTCGATCTCTTTCCTTTGCGGGGGCGCGCTAGCGCACCCGCGGGCTGTAGTCCCCGAGGTTCGGGCTGACTGCTGAGCAGTCGGGCCGAATCTTCTTAGTGGCTTTATCTTTGCTAGTTACTTCTTCTCTTCGGGGGCGCGATGGCGCGCGGGCTGTAGTCCCCGAGATTCAGGCCGGCTGCTGAGCAGTCAGGCCGGTTCTCCCCGGCAACTGCGTCCCTTTTTGCTATTTGAGTGAGATTCTTTCTTCTTTCCTTTTCATAGAGGCCAGCGCTGCCTTGCAGCAGCAACTGGGTGAAGCCAACACCGCCCTGCGTGGCAAGGAGGCGGAGGGCAGCAAGCTGGCCGAAGAGCGAGACCGGCTGGTCACTTAGCTTGCCGAGCAGGTGGAGGCCCTCAAGACGGCCCAGCAGGAGGCGAAGGCGAAAGAGACCGACCTCCTCGCCGAGTTTGAGGACGAGCGCTCAACCTGGGCCGACAAGGAGGCTCAGATGACGGCCTGCTTTAGCTGTTGGAGAACGTAGTAGAAATTCAAAAAAATTCCTACGTAACACCAAGATCTATCTATGGAGAGACCAGCAACGAGTAGAAAGGGGAGTGCATCTACATACCCTTGTAGATCGCTAAGCGGAAGCGTTCAAGTGAACGGGGTTGATGGAGTCGTACTCGTCGTGATTCAGATCACCGATGATCCTAGTGCCGAACGGACGGCACCTCCGCGTTCAACACACGTACAGCTCGACGATGTCTCCCACGCCTTGATCCAGCAAGAAGAGAGGGAGAGGTTGAGGAAGACTCCATCCAGCAGCAGCACAACGGCGTGGTGGTGATGGAGGAGCGTGGCAATCCTGCAGGGCTTCGCCAAGCACCTACGGGAGAGGAGGAGGTGTCACGGGAGGGAGGGAGGCGCCAAGGGCTCAGGTATGGATGCCCTCCCTCCCCTCCACTATATATAGGGGCAGGGGAGAAGGGGGAGGCGCAGCCTTGCCCCTTCCTCCAAGAAAAGGGTGCGGCTAAGAGGGGGGGAGGAGTCCATCCTCCCCAAGGCACCTCGGAGGTGCCTTCCCCCTTGAGGACTCTTCCCTCTAGGGTTCCCTAGGCGCATGGGCCTCTTGGGGCTGGTGCCCTTGGCCCATGTAGGCCAAGGCGCACCCCCTACAGCCCATGTGCCCCCCGGGGCAGGTGGCCCCACCCGGTGGGCCCCCGGGACCCTTCCGGTGGTCCCGGTACAATACCGATGACCCCGAAACTTGTCTCGATGGCCGAAACAGGACTTCCTATATATAAATCTTTACCTCCGGACCATTCCGGAACTCCTCGTGACGTCCGGGATCTCATCCGGGACTCCGAACAACATTCGGTAACCACATACAAGCTTCCTTTATAACCCTAGCGTCATCGAACCTTAAGTGTGTAGACCCTACGGGTTCGGGAGACATGCAGACATGACCGAGATGTTCTCCGGTCAATAACCAACAGCGGGATCTGGATACCCATGTTGGCTCCCACATGTTCCACGATGATCTCATCGGATGAACCACGATGTCAAGGACTCAATCGATCCCGTATACAATTCCCTTTGTCTAGCGGTATGGTACTTGCCCGAGAATCGATCGTCGGTATACCGATACCTTGTTCAATCTCGTTACCGGCAAGTCTCTTTACTCGTTCCGTAACACATCATCCCGTGATCAACCCCTTGGTCACATTGTGCACATTATGATGATGTCCTACCGAGTGGGCCCAGAGATACCTCTCCGTTTACACTGAGTGACAAATCCCAATCTCGATTCGTGCCAACCCAACAGACACTTTCAGAGATACCCGTAGTGTACCTTTATAGCCACCCAGTTACGTTGTGACGTTTGGCACACCCAAAGCACTCCTACGGTATCCGGGAGTTGCACAATCTCATGGTCTAAGGAAATGATACTTGACATTAGAAAAGCTTCAGCATACGAACTACACGATCTAGTGCTATGCTTAGGATTGGGTCTTGTCCATCTCATCATTCTCCTAATGATGTGATCTCGTTATCAACGACATCCAATGTCCATGGTCAGGAAACCGTAACCATCTATTGATTAACGAGCTAGTCAACTAGAGGCTTACTAGGGACATGGTGTTGTCTATGTATCCACACATGTATCTGAGTTTCCTATCAATACAATTCTAGCATGGATAATAAACGATTATCATGAACAAGGAAATATAATAATAATCAATTTATTATTGCCTCTAGGGCATATTTCCAACAGTCTCCCACTTGCACTAGAGTCAATAATCTAGTTCACATCGATATGTGATTAACACTCAAGGTCACATCCCCATGTGACTAACACCCAAAGAGTTTACTAGAGTCAATAATCTAGTTCACATTTACCATGTGATTAACACTCGATGAGTTCTGGGTTTGATCATGTTATGCTTGTGAGAGAGGTTATAGTCAACGGGTCTGAACCTTTCAGATCCGTGTGTGCTTTACAAATCTCTATGTCATCTCCTAGATGCAGCTACCACGTTCTATTTGGAGCTATTCCAAATAACTGTTCTACTTTGAGCTATTCTAAATTGTTGCTCCATTATACGTATCCAGTATCTCTACTCAGAGCTATCCGGATAGGTGTTAAGCTTGCATCGACGTAACCCTTTACGATGAACCCCTTTACCACCTCTATAATCGAGAAAATTCCTTAGTCCACTAGTTACTAAGGATAACTTTGACCACTGTCCCGTGATCCATTCTTGGATCACTCTTGTACCCCTTGACTGACTCATGGTAAAGCACACTTCAGGTGCGGTACAGAGCATAGTATACTGTAGAGCCTACATCTTATGCATAGGGGACGACCTTAGTCCTTTCTCTCTATTCTGCCATGGTCGAGCTTTAAGTCTTAACTTCATACCTTACAACTCAGGCAAGAACTCCTTCTTTGACTGATCCATCTTGAACACCTTCAAGATCATGTCAAGGTATGTGCTCATTTGAAAGTACTATTAAGTGTTTTGATCTATCCTTATAGATCTTGATGCTCAATGTTCAAGTAGCTTAATCCAGGTTTTCCATTGAAAACACTTTCCAAATAACCCTATATGCTTTCTAGAAATTCTACGTCATTTCTGATCATTAATATGTCAACAACATATACTCATCATAAATTCTACAGTGCTCCCACTCACTTCTTTGGAAATACAAGTTTCTCATAAACTTTGTATACACCCAAAATCTTTGATCATCATCAAAGCATACATTCCAACTCCGAGATGCTCACTCCAGTCCTCAGAAGGACTGCTGGAGCTTTGCATACTTATTAGCATATTTCAGGATAGACAAAACCTTCCGGTTGTATCACATACAACCTTTCCTCAAGAATCGTCGAGGAAACAATGTTTTGACATCCTATCTGCAAGATTTCATAAATAATGCAGTAATTGCTAATATAATTCCAACAGACTCTTAGCATCGCTACGAGTGAGAAAGTCTTATCGTAGTCAACTCCTTGAACTTGTCGAAAAACATCTTAACGACAAGTCGAGCTTTCTCAATGGTGACACTTACCATCATTGTCTGTCTTCCTTTCAAAATCCATATGTACCTAACAGCCTTACGACCATCAAGTAGTTCTTCCAAAGTCTACACTTTGTTTTCATACATGGATCCTCTCTCGGGTTTTATGGCCTTGAGCCATTTATCGGAATCCGGGCCCACCATCGCTTCTCCATAGCTCGTAGGTTCATTGTTGTCTAGCAACATGACTTCCAAGACAGGATTACGTACCACTCTGAAGTAGTACGCATCCTTGTCATCCAACGAGGTTTGGTAGTGACTCGATCCGAAGTTTCATGATCACTATCATAAGCTTCCACTTCAGTTGGTGTACGTGCCACAGGAACAACTTCCTGTGCCCTGCTACACACTTGTTGAAGTGACGGTTCAATAACCTCATCAAGTCTCCACCATCCTCCCACTCAATTCTTTCGAGAGAAACTTTTCCTCGAGAAAGGACCCGATTCTAGAAACAATCCCTTATTGCTTTCGAATCTGAGACAGGAGGTATACCCAACTGTTTTGGGTGTCCTATGAATATGCATTTATCCGCTTTGGGTTCGAGCTTATCAGCCTGAAACCTTTCCACATAAGCATCGCAGCCCCAAACTTCTAAGAAATGACAGCTTAGGTTTCTCTAAACCATAATTCATACGGTGTCATCTCAACGGAATTACGTGGTGCCCTATTTAAAGTGAATGTGGTTGTCTCTAATGCCTAACCCATAAACTATCATGGTAATTCGATAAGAGACATCATGGTATGCACCATATCCAATAGGGTGCAACTATGACGTTTGGACACACCATCACACTATGGTGTTCCAGGCTGTATCAGTTGTGAAACAATTTCCACAATGTCTTAATTCTGTGCCAAAACTCGTGAGTCAGATATTCATCTCTATGATCATATCATAGATCTTTTATCCTCTTGTCACTACGATCTTTCAACTTCACACTGAAATTACTTGAACCTTTCAATAATTCAGACTCGTGATTCATCAAGTAAATATACTCAACATCTACTCGAATCATCTGTGAAGTAAGAACATAACGATATTCACTGCATGCCTCAGCACTCATTGGACTGCACACATCAAAATGTGTTAATTCCAACAAGTTGCTATCTTGTTCCATCTTACTGAAAACGAGGCTTTTCCAGTCATCTTGCCCATGTGGTATGATTTGCATATCTCAAGTGATTCAAAATCAAGTGAGTCCAAACGGTCCATTTGCATGGAGTTTCTTCATGCATATACACCAATAGACATGGTTCGCATGTCTCAAACTTTTCAAAAACGAGTGAGTCCAAAGATCCATCAACATGGAGCTTCTTCATGCGTTTTATACCGATATGACTTACGTGGCAGTGCCACAAGTAGGTGGTACTATCATTACTATCTTTTGGCATGAACATGTGTATCACTATGATCGAGATTTAATAAACCATTCATTTTAGGTGTAAGACCATTGAAGGTATTATTCAAATAAACAGAGTAACAATTATTCTCCTTAAATGAATAACCGTATTGCGATAGACGTAATCCAATCATGTCTATGCTCAACGCAAACACCAAATAACAATTATTTAGGTTTAACACCAATCTCTTTGGTAGAGGGAGCGTGCGATGCTTGATCATATCAAGCTTGGAAAAACTTCCAACACATATCGTCAGCTCACCTTTAGCTAGTCTCCGTTTATTCCGTAGCCTTTCGTTTCGAGTTACTAACACTTAGCAACCAAACCGGTATCTAATACCCTGGTGCTACTAGGAGTACTAGCAAAGTACACATTAACACAATGTATATCCAATATACTTCTATTGACCTTGCCAGCCTTCTTATCTACCAAGTATCTAGGGTAATTCTGCTCTAGTGGTTGTTCCCCTTATTACAGAAGCACTTAGTCTCGGGTTTGGGTTTTACCTTGGGTTTCTTCACTAGAGCAGCAGCTGATTTGCCGTTTCATGAAGTATCCCTTCTTGCCCTTGCCCTTCTTGAAACTAGTGGTTTCACCAACCATCAACAATTGATGCTCCTTCTTGATTTCTACTTTCGCGGTGTCAAACATCGCGAATACCTCAAGGATCATCATATCTATCCCTGATATGTTATAGTTCATCACGAAGCTCTAACAGCTTGGTGGCAATGACTTTGGAGAACCATCACTGTCTTATCTGGAAGATCAACTCCCACTCGATTCAAATGATTGTTGTACTCAGACAATCTGAGCACAAGCTCAACAATTGAGCTTTTCTCCTTAGTTTGCAGGTTAAGAAAGTCATCGAAGGTCTTATACCTCTTGACATGGGCACGAGCCTGAAATCCCAATTTCAGCCCTCAAAACATCTCATATGTTTCGCGATGTTTCAAAAACGTCTTTGGTGCCTCAACTCTAAACCGTTTAACTGAACTATCACGTAGTTATCAAAACTTGTATGTCAGATGTTCGCAACAACCACAGACATCGTTCGAGGTTCAGCACACTGAGCGGTGCATTAAGGACATAAGCCTTCTATGAAGCAATGAGGACAATCCTCAGTTTACGGACCTAGTCCGCATAATTGCTACTATCAACTTTCAACTAATTTTTCTCTAGGAACATATCTAAACAGTAGAACTATAGCGTGAGCTACGACATAATTTGCAAAATCCTTTTGACTACGTTCAGGATAATTAAGTTCATCTTATGAACTCCCACTCAGATAGACATCCCTCTAGTCATCTAAGTGATTACATGATCCGAGTCAAACTAGGCCGTGTCCGATCATCACGTGAGACGGACTAGTCATCATCGGTGAACATCTTCATGTTGATCGTATCTTCTATACGACTCATGCTCGACCTTTCGGTCTCCGTGTTCCGAGGCCATGTATGTACATGCTAGGCTCGTCAAGTTAACCCTAAGTGTTTCGCATGTGTTCCGAGGCCATGTCTGTACATGCTAGGCTCGTCAACACCCGTTGTATTTGAACGTCTGAATAAAACACCCGATCATCACGTGATGTTTTGAAACAGCGAACTGTCGCAACGGTGCACAGTTAGGGGAGAACACTTCTTGAAATTGTTGTAAGGGATCATCTTATTTACTACCGTCGTTCTAAGCAAATAAGATGTATAAACATGATAAACATCACATGCAATCAAATAGTGACATGATATGGCCATCATCACTTTGCTCCTTTTGATCTCCATCTTCGGGGCTCCATGATCATCATCGTCACCGGCATGAAACCATGATCTCCATCATCATGATCTCCATCATCGTGTCTTCATGAAGTTGCCTCGCCAACTATTACTTCTACTACTATGGCTAACGGTTAGCAATAAAGTAAAGTAATTACATGACGTTTAAGTTGACACGCAGGTCACAAATAAATAAAGACAACTCCTATGGCTCCTGCCGGTTGTCATACTCATCGACATGCAAGTCGTGATTCCTATTACAAGAACATGATCAATCTCATACATCACATATATCATTCATCACATCCTTTTTGGCCATATCACATCACATAGCATACCCTGCAAAAACAAGTTAGACGTCCTCTAATTGTTGTTTGCATGTTTTACATGGCTGCTATGGGTTTCTAGCAAGAACGTTTCTTACCTACGCATGAACCACAACGTGATATGCCAATTGCTATTTACCCTTCATAAGGACCCTTTTCATCGAATCCGATCCGACTAAAGTGGGAGAGACAGACACCCGCCAGCCACCTTATGCAACTAGTGCATGTTTGTCGGTGGAACCGGTCTCACGTAAGCGTACGTGTAAGGTTGGTCCGGGCCGCTTCATCCCACGATGCCGCCGAATCAAGATAAGACTAGTAAAGGCAAGCATATTGAACAATATCGACGCCCACAACTACTTTGTGTTCTACTCGTGCAAAGAATCTACGCAATGGACCTAGCTCATGATGCCACTGTTGGAGAACGTAGCAGAAATTCAAAAATTTTCCTACGTAACACCAAGATCTATCTATGGAGAGACCAGCAACGAGTAGAAAGGGGAGTGCATCTACATACCCTTGTAGATCGCTAAGCGGAAGCGTTCAAGTGAACGGGGTTGATGGAGTCGTACTCGTCGTGATTCAGATCACCGATGATCCTAGTGCCGAACGGACGGCACCTCCGCGTTCAACACACGTACAGCTCGACGATGTCTCCCACGCCTTGATCCAGCAAGGAGAGAGGGAGAGGTTGAGGAAGACTCCATCCAGCAGCAGCACAACGGCGTGGTGGTGATGGAGGAGCGTGGCAATCCTGCAGGGCTTCGCCAAGCACCTACGGGAGAGGAGGAGGTGTCACGGGAGGGAGGGAGGCGCCAAGGGCTCAGGTATGGATGCCCTCCCTCCCCTCCACTATATATAGGGGCAGGGGAGAAGGGGGAGGCGCAGCCTTGCCCCTTCCTCCAAGAAAGGGTGCGGCTAAGAGGGGGGGAGGAGTCCATCCTCCCCAAGGCACCTCGGAGGTGCCTTCCCCCTTGAGGACTCTTCCCTCTAGGGTTCCCTAGGTGCATGGGCCTCTTGGGGCTGGTGCCCTTGGCCCATGTAGGCCAAGGAGCACCCCCTACAGCCCATGTGCCCCCCCGGGGCAGGTGGCCCCACCCGGTGGGCCCCCGGGACCCTTCCGGTGGTCCCGGTACAATACCGATGACCCCGAAACTTGTCCCGATGGCCGAAACAGGACTTCCTATATATAAATCTTTACCTCCGGACCATTCCGGAACTCCTCGTGACGTCCGGGATCTCATCCGGGACTCCGAACAAAATTCGATAACCACATACAAGCTTCCTTTATAACCCTAGCGTCATTGAACCTTAAGTGTGTAGACCCTACGGGTTCGGGAGACATGCAGACATGATCGAGATGTTCTCCGGTCAATAACCAACAGCGGGATCTGGATACCCATGTTGGCTCCCACATGTTCCACGATGATCTCATCGGATGAACCACGATGTCAAGGACTCAATCGATCCCGTATACAATTCCCTTTGTCTAGCGGTATGGTACTTGCCCGAGATTCGATCGTCGGTATACCGATACCTTGTTCAATCTCGTTACCGGCAAGTCTCTTTACTCGTTCCGTAACACATCATCCCGTGATCAACCCCTTGGTCACATTGTGCACATTATGATGATGTCCTACCGAGTGGGCCCAGAGATACCTCTCCGTTTACACGGAGTGACAAATCCCAATCTCGATTCGTGCCAACCCAACAGACACTTTCAGAGATACCCGTAGTGTACCTTTATAGCCACCCAGTTACGTTGTGACGTTTGGCACACCCAAAGCACTCCTACGGTATCCGGGAGTTGCACAATCTCATGGTCTAAGGAAATGATACTTGACATTAGAAAAGCTTCAGCATACGAACTACACGATCTAGTGCTATGCTTAGGATTGGGTCTTGTCCATCTCATCATTCTCCTAATGATGTGACCTCGTTATCAACGACATCCAATGTCCATGGTCAGGAAACCGTAACCATCTATTGATTAACGAGCTAGTCAACTAGAGGCTTACTAGGGACATGGTGTTGTCTATGTATCCACACATGTATCTGAGTTTCCTATCAATACAATTCTAGCATGGATAATAAACGATTATCATGAACAAGGAAATATAATAATAATCAATTTATTATTGCCTCTAGGGCATATTTCCAACATTAGCAGCATCGAAGACTTGGTCGATGGTGAGCTTTATTTTCTTTGTTTCTTTTTTTGAGTTGCCGGCCTTTTTCTAGGCCGATTGCTTGTTTCTGATTTTGGCTTTTCTTTCCTTCTGTCCAAACAGACTTCTTCCCGGGCCACTCCGTCGCTGCGAACCAGATCATTGAGGCCCAGCGCGAGGAGCGGAGGGCAGAAGGCGTGCAGACCGCCGCTGACACCCCCCGGACTCTCAACGAGCAGATTCTCAGCATCCAGGCCCATCTTTGGCCCGCCCATCAAATGTTGCGCCGTCTTCAGCGTGTCGGGGCCTAGGCGATCTCCGCCCTCTGGCCAGGTTGCCGGCTCCGCGCACCCCAAGTCGGACTACCGACTGGCTGGAGGTGGTGGCCGGGCGCTTGGAAGCCTGGAAGGGCTCTGCAGCCCGGGCAGGAGCGCGCCGGGCCCTGGAGTTCGTCAAGGGATGGTATCCTAGGCTAGATCTAGCCCAGTTAACCACGTTCCGGCTGGAGGCGCAGGAGGAGCTGGTGGCGGTGGAAGCCGAACTTATCAGCAGGGCGGCGGCAATCGCCGATCATACCGACACCAACGTGTTCATCCCGGAGGTGGTCGAGGAAGGCATCGAAGCATCGCAGGAGTGGCTCAGGCCGAACCCGGAGATAAGCGAAGACTCTACTGAAGTCATCGACTCCAGTGACGAAGGGGAGGAGGGGGAGGAGGAGGAGGAGGATGAGGAGAGCGAAGACGACCTGCCGGAGGTTGGGGCGGATGGTCAGCCCCAACCTGACCGGGCCTCAAGCAACGATCCGCGCTCCAAAGTGCCGACTGCTGCTGGAGGCGGCCATGCGGGGATCGACCAGCCGCCCGTTCCTCCGACGGGCGCCACCGACTCTGCTGTCCAGCCCTCCGCCGTCCCGACTACTGCTGCCGACTCTACTGCTCAGCCGGAGCGCCTGCCGCATCAGGCGGCACGGCCGACTCCAGCGTTCAGCCGAAGCCCTCCGCCGCGCCAACCGGCACCGCCGGCCCCAATGCTTGGCCGGAGTCCTCTGCTGCGCCAACCGGCACCGCCGACCCCAACGTCCAGCCGGAGTCTTCTGTCATTCCTTAGGATATTTTCTTTTTCCCTGTTTGCTAGAGTCTGGACAACTTTGGTTAAATTTTGCAATTCCCCCCGCGGGGTGTATATCGAACTTTGTTGAATGCCGGCCGAACAGGTGTTGTGCCGGCCCTAACTATATGCGCTTTTTCCTTAGCCATTTTTCATATGGGCACTATTTTGCAACCTCTCTCCGCCATCAGTCGCTCTGCGAGCTGCGGCTTCTGACGGAGGAAGTTTTAGGTGCCAACATATTACTTGCCCGGCTGCAGGAGGCGTCATATAGTAGAAAGCGGCAAACCTCCGGGACGACTAGTCGAACCCGGTGCCAGGCGGAAATAATAAAATAACGCACATTCGTAGGCATAACACTTATCATGTAGTTAAAAGGAGGGTAGTCCCCGAGCTCTTCTCGGGGAACCCGGAGTCTTCGTACATAATACAAAAGGTAGCGTGATACATACTACTTTCAACTGTAAAATCTCCGGAGGAGGTTTGTGTTCCATGGCCTCTTCGTCTCCTTGCCTGAATCATCTCTTTTGCGTGCTCTCGACTTCTGAGCGTCGATCAGATAGTAGGAGTTGTTGCCCAACACCTTGCTGATGATGAACGGGCCTTCCCAAGGTGTCGAGAGCTTGTGCTGGCCGGCTGTTCGCTGGATCAGCCGGCGCACAAGGTCTCCCTCTTGGAAGGATCTTGGCCTCACCTTGCGGTTGTAATACCGCGCAGGCTCTGCTGGTAGATGGCGGACCGGCTGAGCGCCAGCAGCCGACCCTCCTCCAGCAGGTCGACGCCGTCTTCTCGGGCTTCCTTGGCGTCTGCCTCGGTGTACATGGTGACTCACGGGGAGTCAAACTCTATGTCCGTCGGGATGACGGCTTCAATACCGTAGACGAGGAAGAAGGGCATGAAGCCGGTCGACTTGTTCGGAGTTGTGTGCGGGCTCCAAAGGACGGCCGGCAGCTCGTCGAGCCAGCAGCCGACCGAACGCTCCAGAGGCTCGACCAGTTGGGGCTTGATGCCGGACAAAATGAGGCAGTTTGCTCGCTCGACTTGGCCGTTTGACTGCGCATGGGCAACAGACGCTAAGTCCTGTCGGATGCCCTGCGTCGTGCAGAAACGAGCCAAGGCCCCTTTGGTGAAGTTGGTGCCATTGTTGGTGATGATGCTATGTGGTATGCCGTACCGCATGGTGATGTCGGCGATGAAGGTCACGGCAGTCGGCCCATTCAGCTTCTTGATTGGTTTTGCCTCTATCCACTTAGTGAACTTGTCCACAGCGACGAGCAAATGAGTCATGCCGCCACGGGCTGTCTTGAATGGCCCCACCATATCCAGCCCCCAAACAGCGAAGGGCCAGGCTATGGGTATGGTCTTGAGTGCAGAACCCAGCAAATGTGGCTTGGAGCGGAACTTCTGGCACCCTTGACACTTCTGAACTAGTTCTTTGGCTTCTTCTAGAGCAGTCGGCGAAAAGAATCCATGGCGGAAAGCCTTGGCCACAAAGTGATCTTGAAGTCGCGTGGTGCCCGCATTCACCTTGGTGGATATCCTTGAGGATTGCTTGGCCTTTCTCTGACTCCACGCAGCGCTGATAAACGCCGGTGACACTTCATCGTACCAGCTCTCTGTTGACTATGGTGTAAGCTACTGCTCGCTATTGCACTTGTCGGGCCGAGATCTCATCAGTCGGCAACTCTTTGTTCACCAAGAACTTGAGGATTGGCTGAGCCCAGGATGGTGCTGCTATTTCTTTGACTGCCACAACTTCAACTTGTATGAGGGCGGTTGGGCCGGGAGGTGGCGGGTTGGCAACTGCTTCCGCCTGATGAGCTGAAGAAGTCCCCGGGCCGGGCTCTGGTGTCCCCGAGCCGGGTGCGGCTGCAGCAATCGCCGGGCCGCCTGCTGAACTCCCCGTGCCGGCTTCTGGGACTCTCAAGTCAGATCCGACTCCTTCGCGAGGGGCCGGCACAAAGATGGAATCTGATTCTGGGGACGGCTTGATGGACCGTAACGCCCCAAGACCGGAGTTTCAGATGCCTTCCAGGATTTCCGAGTTTCGTTGTGTGATTTTGTTTGGTTCGTGCATTCATCTCTGCATCATGTGCATTGCATCACGTCATCATGCCATCATATCATTAATTTTAAAAACTCATCTAAATAAATTGTATGGATTTTTCGATCCATTTAAATCGAGGGATTTCACTTGTGATTTCTCTTTATAACATATTAAAGCCTCTCAATATTATTAGGGAGCTATAATAAAAATATTCCATTTATTTGGAAGCCACCGTAACAAACTTGCATTTTAATCTCTCTCGTTTCCACCTATTCTAAATCCTTGATCATTCTCCATTTGGCTCCGGTTCAAGTTGTGGCACTTTGAGTTATGCCAAAGAAGCCCCATGCCAGTTTTCAGCTCAATTATATTTATTTGTTCCTCCAAATAAATATTTTTGCTCCTGTTTCTTTTCTGTAAATAAAAAAAGGAAAAACCTTTTTTCCCTTCCTTTCTTTAGGTCCAGCCCAGCTGGGCTTCCTAGCCCACAGCAGGCTGGCCCATCCATCCTCCCAAGGCCCAGCCGCCCCCCCACTGTAACCCTAGCCCGTGCATCTCTCCCTCTCGATTCCCTGCCAGCGCCGCCTCCTTCTTCTCGTTCGCCACCACGCACACCCCCAGGAGCCCGATCCCCCCATCCCTCTCCCTCGCTACCGCGGCCGCTCCCCTTGATCTCCTCCGTCTCGCCCCTCTCAACCTCCTGCGCCCGTGCCCCTCCTCTGCCTCGCCTCTGTTTCCGGCCGCCGCCAGCGAGCAGCTCCGTCGGAGCTCGTCCCCGAGCGCGACCATCTCCGGCCATGGCGCCGCCCTGCTGCTCCTCCCGCGCCCTTCCTCCTCTCTCCTCCACTCCTTCAGCGCACCTCGAGCCTCCGCCGTTCGCCTCCTGCTGCCCTCGCCCCGTCCCCGCGGCCCCCTCCTCGTGCGCCCTCCTCCATCGTGCCCAATCCCCGTCGCCAACCTCCTCGCGCCGGCCGCCCGCAGCTCGCCGCCTCTGCTCGATTTGGAGAGGAGCTCCCGAGCCGCGGTCGCCGCCCGGATCCATCGTCCCCGCTGCGCCAAGCTCCTGCCTAGTCTGCATCCCCGTCGCCCCGTTGACCTTCTGCCCGAGCCACCACGACCACGTGCTGCCTCCTTCATGGTTGCCGTGCTGTCGATTTTTCATGCCTCGTCCTGCTGCTGCTGTGGGTGCCTCGCGAGCCGCCGATGTCCTCGCGAGCTGCTTTGTCCGTTAGGGCTCCCCTCCAAGACGAGTTGGCCGCCCCGTTGGCCCTGTTGCCTTTGTCGTGGCCAAGTCAACCCAGACGCCCGGAGTCCATCTTTGGTTGCACACCAAGTTGGCCATGCCTTGCTGCCTCCTGTGCACTGTTGGTCAATAGTTGACGCACGCCAAGTTCTTCGACTACAGCCGATGCCCCGAGGACACCGAGTACGACTACACACGGCGATGCGTCAAGTTCCACTAGCGTCGACCCCATGGACCGTCAAGTTCTTCTACGAAAAACGTTGTACAACTATCGTCGCCAAGACCGTCAAGTTCGACTACCACCGACGTGTACAACTTCAGTTGTGAGAACGTCTACTTCTACTACGACACGAGTACAACTACTTCCACTACGAGATGTACCACTACCGTCGCCACGTGAACAACTACTTCCCACGACGACGGTTGCGAGAACGTCTACTTCCATCTACACCGCATCGAACTCGAACCGCTCCGAAAACGCTCGCTTCAAAGGTATAACCCGAGACGACCGCGATGAGATGCCCTTGCATGTATGAGATGTACGATATGTTTGCACCGTGTCCGAATTGTCACTCGTTTCCATGTCGTCGTCCCGTGGGAACCCGGAAGCCGGGATCACCCCACCATCTTGCATGACTTGCTCACGCTCACTTCCTTTTGCATCGGTACCTCCATGAGCTAACGGAACCGATATGTTGCCGTGGCACCATTTTCGGATATGCTGCCGTGGCACCATTTTCGTTATCGTTGCCGTGGCACCCCTTTTGTTCCGCCATGGTGACCAGATGCTCCCTATCATATTAGATGTCAACATTTTCATAAATTGCATAAACTTGCATATGTCATCCGCATCATGATAACAACAATTAAAATGGTTAAAATTGTGTTTGCTTTAAACTACTAAATGATATGGGGATTTTCCGGAATTGTTGTTTGTTGTTTCCGGCCTCACTTAAACTTGCCTAAATAGATAGTTTAGTTATGCTTCACCCCTTGTCATGTTTATTAACATTTAATATTGTTGTACATAACCGAGAGAGAACTAAGTAATTGTTGTGGTGTTCCGTCAATATGCAACTCGTTGCATATTGAGCTCCACGTAACTTGTAGTGTTGTTTGTGCATATTGCCATGCCATGCCTCTTTAAACCGGACATGCATCATACTTGTTTGTGCATCATGCCATGATTATGCTTGTGTGTTTACTATGTTATTTGCTTCTTTCCGGTTTGCTTCTCTCGTTAGCTTCGGTTTCGTTCCGGAGTTGTGAGGATTCGTTCGACTACGTCCGTTTGTCTTCTTCATGGACTCGTTCTTCTTCCTATCGGGATTTCAGGCAAGATGACCATTACCCTCGATATCACTTCTATCTTTGCTTGCTAGTTGCTTTGTTCTATCGCTATGATGCGCTGCCTATCCCTTGTTGCAGGTGAAGTTGAAGATTGCTCCATGATGGACAGGATTATGATTGGGATATCACAATATCTCTTATTTAATTAATGCATCTATATATTTGGTAAAGGGTGGAAGACTCGGCCTTATGCCTGGTGTTTTGTTCCACTCTTGCCGCCCTAGTTTCCGTCATACCGGTGTTATGTTCCCGGATTTTGCGTTCCTTACGCGGTCGGGTGATTTATGGGACCCCCTTGACAGTTCGCTTTGAATAAAACTCCTCCAGCAAGGCCGAACCTTGGTTTTAACATTTGCCTACCTAAGCCTTTTTTCCCTTGGGTTCTGCAGACTCAAAGGTCATCTTTATTTTACCCCCCCTGGGCCAGTGCTCGTTGTGAGTGTTGGTCCAACCTGTCAACCGCCGGTGGCCACCAGGGGCAACTCTGGGCTGGCCTACCGGAAGTTTGGACAATCCGGTGTGCCCTGAGAACGAGATATGTGCAGCTCCTATCGGGATTTGTCGGCACAGCGGGAGGCTTTGCTGGTCTTGTTTTACCATTGTCGAAATGTCTTGTAAACCGGGATTCCGAGTCTGATCGGGTCTTCCTGGGAGAAGGTCTATTCCTTCGTTGATCGCGAGAGCTTGTCATGGGCTAAGTTGGGACACCCCTGCAGGGTATAATCTTTCGAAACCGTGCCTGCGGTTATAGGCAGATGGGAATTTGTTAATGTCCGGTTGTAGATAACTTGACACCAGATACGAATTAAAACGCATCAGTCGCGTGTGTAGCCGTGATGGCCTCTTTTCGGCGGAGTCCGGGAAGTGAACACGGTTTCTGAGTTATGTTTGACGTAAGTAGGAGTTCAGGATCACTTCTTGATCATTGCTAGCTTCACGACCGTTCCATTTGCTCTCTTCTCGCTCTTATTTTCGTATGTCAGCCACCATATATGCTTAGTCGCTGCTGCAGCCTCACCACTTTACCCCTTCATTTCCCATAAGCTTAAATAGTCTTGATCTCGCGGGTTTTGAGATTGCTGAGTCCTCGTGACTCACCAGATACTACCAACAGTTGCAGGTCTCGAGGATACCAGTGCAGGTGATGCAACCGAGCTTAGATGGGAGCTCATCGAAGACGTTGGTTGTTGCTATGTTTCGTTTCATGTTGATCAGTAGTGGAGCCCAGTCGGGACGATCGGGGATCTAGCAGTTGGGTTATCTTCTTTTCTTTTGGCTTCGTCCGTAGTCGGACTATGTGTGTACTCTGAATGATGTATGATTTATTACATGTTCATTGTGTGAAGTGGCGATTGTAAGCCAACTCTTTATCCCATTCTTGTTCATTACATGGGATTGTGTGAAGATGACCCTTCTTGCGACAAAACCACAATGCGGTTATGCCTCTAAGTCGTGCTTCGACACGTGGGAGATATAGCCGCATTGTGGGTGTTACAAGTTGGTAATCAGAGCCATCCCCGACTTAGGAGCCCCCTGCTTGATTGTTTGCTGGCGTTGTTGAGTCTAGAACAAAAATGTTTTGAGTCTTAGGATTATATATATCGGAGAGTAAGATTCTTTTTACTCCTCAGTCCCTTCGTCGCTCTGGTGAGGTCTCCTGACGTAGATGTTTTGACTTTCCTCTCCTCAAATTTCACTAAAAAGTTTTTAGGATCACGCGGGTATCTTGGAATCATTCCGATGGTTTTGTGACGAGAACATTGTTCTTGGTGCCTCCTGTCTATTATGTGGCATTGAACCGGGGAGTTGAGCTCCGAGGTGTTGTCGTCACAATTTTATCGTTGTAGTTCTGGAATACCTGAGTTTTGCCGACATCGAAAATCTCTTTTATGCGGTTGTTGGTGAGATAACCTCGATAACCCAGTACTGGGGCGAGCTCGAGAGTATTGCCATAACTCGTATAACGGATGCTTTTCGAAGGTTGAGGTACACGATTTCCGAAGGTTTCTTGGTTATGTGTTGACGGATGGATACAGCTTGGATGTAGTTATTGTTAGTTTTGGGTGAGATATATATTGCTTCCCCTGTATCCCCAACACCAGATTGCATAACCAGAAAGTTTCGGGAGTTTATAGGTGGGAATTCAAGTAGCTCCTAGAATATCTTTTCGACAGATGCATGATATGAGATTGGGGTTCGACGTCTAGTGGTCCGCCTTTCCACAGTCGTTTTTACAGTGGTCTCATTGTGTCTTAAAGAACCCTTGGCTATGCTGGTTCGGGGACACTTCGTATGTCATGTGCACTGCCTTGTACATGATGGTGCTGTACACTCGAGCCCGTGTGGGCCCCACCATGAAAACTTCGGACGAAATCTCTATCATATGTTTGTTCCGGCTTATTCTGCAAGCCAAATCCTTTGTTTTGTTTCATTTGTGGTATTCGAGTTGCTTCGAAGTCAAATGTTGAATCCATACCTTTCATAAACGGTGTTCTCATATTGCTATGTGAATACTAGTCCTTCTTGATCATCGAGGTCGTCATGTTAATTCTTTTCCAACCGGTGCGCTTCTCTTCGAGATGATCCCATCATTCTCCCCATCCGCAAGATCAATTCTAAGTTTTCTCAACGGTGTTTGTTTCATCCACACCAAGTTGTCTTTGTTTTTACCCACCCTCCCACCCTTTCTTTTCTTCAAGGACTCAGATTTCTTATTCGGGTATCCTTTTATTTGTGAGAAGTCTCTTCATTCGTTTCTTTCAATGTTCTAACCCGGTGATTATCATGAAGTTGGCTAGGAGTTTCAAGTTCATCATTCTTCATTATTTTTCTCCTCCGGTGGATTTAACTCAAGCTTTCGGTGTTGATCATATTTTTTTTCTCATTTCAAGTGCTTTCTTATGCCGGTGCACCTCTTAATCATTCACTTCTCGATATTCCTTCGTTCTCGAGTGTTGAATATTTCTCAGAAGGCCCGTCTTTCCATTCTCAATCCGTCCAAACTATTTGGAGATTATTATCTCATTCAAGTCATTTAATTCAACCGGCGCAATCCCCCCTTTCAATCAATCGTTCAACGGTGTTTTCCTTTTGAGTGGGCCCTAACCCACAGGTCTTTTCCCAGGATCTTACCTGACTCTTCTAATTTTTCCGGAGCTATTCCCAAATTCATTTCAAAGTTTGACATAAGAATGAATTTTCATCAGTCAAATGTCTTTCTCCAAGATCTTTCAAATTATTTTCATTGTTGACTCAACCTCTTTTTTTTTCATTCTCCCGGAGCTTCTCAACCATTCATGGTGGTTCTCATCATCATTCTCAACATTTGAAGACCGAAGAAGAGTTCCTCTTAAATCCTTACCCGTTCTTCCAGAGACTCACGATTTTAGCTTCTTGCCATCCTCTCATAATTATTTTCGATTGTGAGAGTTCTTTTCACCCATCCGGAGCATTTCATGAGTTGTTTCCATTTCTTTCCTCCGAAGGCCATCATGTCATAATTATTCATTCTCAGCTTTCAACTCTCGTTCTTGAAATCTTACCGGTGGATCGTTCAAGTTTACTATAGTCAGCTCATGATCTCTTTGTTCTCTTGTATCTAAATCCCCTCAAGTATCTTCATTTGTTTTCCAATTCTTCCCGGTGAATTGTGCCTTCGCTACTTTCATTTTCAATTCATACGGTGGTTCGTTCAAGAGTTCTCTTCCTTCGTTATCATATCAAATATTCGTTGTTTCCAAATTCCAACGGTGGTCCCATCAATAACTTCTTCAAGTTTACGCTATATCTCTCTTAATCCTTTCTACGAGAATAAGTAGTATGCCAAATCCGTTGCTTGTCATCAATTTAAATTGGTGAAGGATGCGCATAACGTAATTCTTATTATTGTTTCATCCAAGTGATCTAGTTTCTTCTTTCCAGAGTTGTTCATCATGTCATTTTTCTCGGTTCGAGATGCTTCATCTTTTCTTTTCTGGAGTTCCAAGTTTTCCGCATTATCTCGTCGCGAAGCTCCATCTAAATCATCGCAAGGCTTCACCTTGTATTTTCAACTTCTCTTCCTTGCTATCATCCTTTTATTACCGGAGTTCTTCATCGAGGCTCTACATGATGGTTCATCAAGGATTTAATTCCTTCTCGAAGTGTTCATCGAGATTCTTTTCAGAGAAGTTCAAGTATTCTTCTTCTTGCATTTCGAAGTGCTATTCCTTCTACCCTATCTTTTGAGGTGGTGTTATATCATTCTTGACAATTTTCATTCATGTTTCATGATTCATATGTTGTCAAGAACGAGGGATTTTAAATCCATCAATCTCTGCATTGGAATTATCTTGTGTCATATTTCACCTAAAGCCTTCCCTAAGGAATGTTGTATTGTGGTGCTTATCAATGATCCAAGTTTTCTCCTATCCTCTCGGCGAAAGCAGTTTTCATCTCTCCTTTGATCTCAAGCTAGCAATTGTTTCCGTTAGTGGCCGGTTGTCACCTCATAATTTTGAGATGTTTCCCACAAGCCCACTACAAGCTTATACGTTTCGTTGTTGGTTTTCCAACAACCCTGTTGTAACCTTCTTGAAAGTGTGCTTTCCAAGCTCATTTGTGGCAGAAGTTGGCATTTTCTTCTCCATTCTGTTATTCCAATGATCTATCTTCAATTCTTTGTTTCGGAGGCATTGTGATGTTGCTCTCTTCACCCTTCTCCTTGTTTTGTCAAGATCATGTTTCTTTTCGTGCTTATCCATTTAACCGGAGTGTTATGTTCTCTGCTAAGTTCTTTTCATCTTATCAAGTCTTGCATCTCTTTTCAATCGGAGTGCTGTCCAAATTTTTTCTTCCTTGTTCCTTGTTTATCTTGTTTCAACCAGAGTGGTTCCAATTCCTTCTTGTCCTTTGTACTCGTCATTCATAGCTTTGCAACCTCCAAGGTTCAAATGGTGTTCCTTGTTTCTATTTCTCTACCGCAGTGCTATCAATTGTGTTTCAACTCCGTTGTGTTCTTTCTTTCAACTCTTCAACATCTGAATGTTCTTTGGTTTCACTCTTTTGTCGAAGAAGCAACTTAGTTTTACCTCTTTCTCTTCCGCTTCTCTCCGGTGCCATTCTAGATCTCGGGACGAGTTCCTCTCGTAGTGGTGGAGTGTTGTAACGCCCCAAGACCGGAGTTTCAGATGCCTTCCAGGATTTTCGAGTTTCGTTGTGTGATTTTGTTTGGTTCGTGCATTCATCTCTGCATCATGTGCATTGCATCACGTCATCATGCCATCATATCATTAATTTTAAAAACTCATCTAAATAAATTGTATGGATTTTTCGATCCATTTAAATCGAGGGATTTCACTTGTGATTTCTCTTTATAACATATTAAAGCCTCTCAATATTATTAGGGAGCTATAATAAAAATATTCCATTTATTTGGAAGCCACCGTAACAAACTTGCATTTTAATCTCTCTCATTTCCACATATTCTAAATCCTTGGTCATTCTCCATTTGGCTCCGGTTCAAGTTGTGGCACTTTGAGTTATGCCAAAGAAGCCCCATGCCAGTTTTCAGCTCAACATATATTTATTTGTTCCTCCAAATAAATATTTTTGCTCCTGTTTCTTTTCTGTAATTAAAAAAAGGAAAAACCTTTTTTTCCCTTCCTTTCTTTAAGTCCAGCCCAGCTGGGCTTCCTAGCCCACAGCAGGCCGGCCCATCCATCCTCCCAAGGCCCAGCCGCCCCCCACTGTAACCCTAGCCCGTGCATCTCTCCCTCTTGATTCCCTGCCAGCGCCGCCTCCTTCTTCTCGTTCGCCACCACGCACACCCCCAGGAGCCCGATCCCCCCATCCCTCTCCCTCGCTACCGCGGCCGCTCCCCTCGATCTCCTCCGTCTCGCCCCTCTCAGCCTCCTGCGCCCGTGCCCCTCCTCTGCCTCGCCTCTGTTTCCGGCCGCCGCCAGCGAGCAGCTCCGTCGGAGCTCGTACCCGAGCGCGACCATCTCCGGCCATGGCGCCGCCCTGCTGCTCCTCCCGCGCCCTTCCTCCTCTCTCCTCCACTCCTTCAGCGCACCTCGAGCCTCCGCCGTTCGCCTCCTGCTGCCCTCGCCCCGTCCCCGCGGCCCCCTCCTCGTGCGCCCTCCTCCATCGTGCCCAATCCCCGTCGCCAACCTCCTCGCGCCGGCCGCCCGCAGCTCGCCGCCTCTGCTCGATTTGGAGAGGAGCTCCCGAGCCACGGTCGCCGCCCGGATCCATCGTCCCCGCTGCGCCAAGCTCCTGCCTAGTCTGCATCCCCGTCGCCCCATTGACCTTCTACCCGAGCCACCACGACCACGTGCTGCCTCCTTCATGGTTGCCGTGCTGTCGATTTTTCATGCCTCGTCCTGCTGCTGCTGTGGGTGCCTCGCGAGCCGCTGATGTCCTCGCGAGCTACTCTGTCCGTTAGGGCTCCCCTCCAAGACGAGTTGGCTGCCCCATTGGCCCTGTTGCCTTTGTCGTGGCCAAGTCAACCCAGACGCCCGGAGTCCATCTTTGGTTGCACACCAAGTCGGCCATGCCTTGCTGCCTCCTGTGCACTGTTGGTCAACAGTTGACGCACGCCAAGTTCTTCGACTACAGCCGATGCCCCAAGGACACCGAGTACGACTACACACGGCGATGCGTCAAGTTCCACTACCGTCGACCCCATGGACCGCCAAGTTCTTCTACGAAAAACGTTGTACAACTACCATCGCCAAGACCGTCAAGTTCGACTACCACCGACGTGTACAACTTCAGTTGCGAGAACGTCTACTTCTACTACGATACGAGTACAACTACTTCCACTACGAGATGTACCACTACAGTCGCCACGTGAACAACTACTTCCCACGACGACCGTTGCGAGAACGTCTACTTCCATCTACACCGCATCGAACTCGAACCGCTCCGAAAACGCTCGCTTCAAAGGTATAACCCGAGACGACCGCGATGAGATGCCCTTGCATGTATGAGATGTACGATATGTTTGCACCGTATCCGAATTGTCACTCGTTTCCATGCCGTCGTCCCGTGGGAACCCGGAAGCCGGGATCACCCCACCATCTTGCATGACTTGCTCACGCTCACTTCCTTTTGCATCGGTACCTCCATGAGCTAACGAAACCGATATGTTGCCGTGGCACCATTTTTGGATATGCTGCCGTGGCACCATTTTCGTTATCGTTGCCGTGGCACCCCTTTTGTTCCGCCATGGTGACCAAATGCTCCCTATCATATTAGATGTCAACATTTTCATAAATTGCATAAACTTGCATATGTCATCCGCATCATGATAACAATAATTAAAATGGTTAAAATTGTGTTTGCTTTAAACTACTAAATGATATGGGGATTTTCCGGAATTGTTGTTTGTTGTTTCCGGCCTCACTTAAACTTGCCTAAATAGTTAGTTTAATTATGCTTCACCTCTTGCCATGTTTATTAACATTTAATATTGTTGTACATAACCGAGAGAGAACTAAATAATTGTTGTGGTGTTCCGTTAATATGGAACTCGTTGCATATTGAGCTCCACGTAACTTGTAGTGTTGTTTGTGCATATTGCCATGCCATGCCTCTTTAAACCGGACATGCATCATACTTGTGTGTGCATCATGCCATGATTATGCTTGTGTGTTTACTATGTTATTTGCTTCTTTCCGGTTTGCTTCTCTCGTTAGCTTCGGTTTCGTTCCGGAGTTGTGAGGATTCGTTCGACTACGTCTGTTTGTCTTCTTCATGGACTCGTTCTTCTTCCTATCGGGATTTCAGGCAAGATGACCATTACCCTCGATATCACTTCTATCTTTGCTTGCTAGTTGCTTCGTTCTATCGCTATGATGCGCTGCCTATCCCTTGTTTACCATGTCTCTCATATTGCCATGTCAGCCTCTAACCTTTTCACCCTTCCTAGCAAACCGTTGCTTGGCTATGTTACCGCTTTGCTCAGCCCTCTTATAGCGTTGCTAGTTGTAGGTGAAGTTGAAGATTGCTCCATGATGGACATGATTATGATTGGGATATCACAATATCTCTTATTTAATTAATGCATCTATATATTTGGTAAAGGGTGGAAGACTCGGCCTTATGCCTAGTGTTTTGTTCCACTCTTGCCGCCCTAGTTTCCGTCATACCAGTGTTATGTTCCCGGATTTTGCGTTCCTTACGCGGTTGGGTGATTTATGGGACCCCCTTGACAGTTCGCTTTGAATAAAACTCCTCCAGCAAGGCCCAACCTTGGTTTTAACATTTGCCTACCTAAGCCTTTTTTCCCTTGGGTTCTGCAGACTCAAGGGTCATCTTTATTTTACCCCCCCCCCCCGGGCCAGTGCTCGTCGTGAGTGTTGGTCCAACCTGTCAACCGCCGGTGGCCACCAGGGGCAACTCTGGGCTGGCCTACCGGAAGTTTGGACAATCCGGTGTGCCCTGAGAACGAGATATGTGCAGCTCCTATCGGGATTTGTCGGCACAGCGGGAGGCTTTGCTGGTCTTGTTTTACCATTGTCGAAATGTCTTGTAAACCGGGATTCCGAGTCTGATCGGGTCTTTCTGGGAGAAGGTCTATTCCTTCGTTGATCGCGAGAACTTGTCATGGGCTAAGTTGGGACACCCCTGCAGGGTATAATCTTTCGAAAGCCATGCCTGCGGTTATAGGCAGATGGGAATTTGTTAATGTCCGGTTGTAGATAACTTGACACCAGATACGAATTAAAATGCATCAACCGTGTGTGTAGCCGTGATGGTCTCTTTTCGGCGGAGTCCGGGAAGTGAACACGGTTTCTGAGTTATGTTTGACGTAAGTAGGAGTTCAGGATCACTTCTTGATCATTGCTAGCTTCACGACCGTTCCATTTGCTCTCTTCTCGCTCTTATTTGCGTATGTCAGCCACCATATATGCTTAGTCGCTGTTGCAGCCTCACCACTTTACCCCTTCATTTCCCATAAGCTTAAATAGTCTTGATCTCGCGGGTTTTGAGATTGCTGAGTCCTCGTGACTCACCAGATACTACCAACAGTTGCAGGTCTCGAGGATACCAGTGCAGGTGATGCAACCGAGCTCAGATGGGAGCTCATCGAAGACCTTGGTCGTTGCTATGTTTCGTTTCATGTTGATCAGTAGTGGAGCCCAGTCGGGATGATCGGGGATCTAGCAGTTGGGTTATCTTCTTTTCTTTTGGCTTCGTCCGTAGTCGGACTATGTGTGTACTCTGAATGATGTATGATTTATTACATGTTCATTGTGTGAAGTGGAGATTGTAAGCCAACTCTTTATCCCATTCTTGTTCATTACATGGGATTGTGTGAAGATGACCCTTCTTGCGACAAAACCACAATGCGGTTATGCCTCTAAGTCGTGCTTCGACACGTGGGAGATATAGCCGCATCGTGGGTGTTACATGGACGGCTTGAGAAGGCGGCGTAGGGCGACGCCGGCTGGTATTGCTTGTCGGGTGGAGCCAATCCGTGCCAAGGCATACGCTTGCTCATTGTCGTTCCTTGGCACATGGAGGTGCTCGCACCCATCAAAGTATCCACTGAGTTGCTGCACAAGGAAGCGGTAGCTTGCCATGTTTGCATCATTGGCGTCCCAGTCGCCTGAAGACTGCCGGACCACCAAGTCGGAATCACCATAGCGCAGGATCCGACGAATGCCGAGTTCCTTGGCAAGTCGGAGCCCGTGTATGAGTGCCTCGTCTCAGCTACGTTGTTGGGGGCAGCAAAATGGACTTGCATCACATATTTGAGCTTGTCGCCTTTGGGAGAGGTGAGGATGACCTCGGCTCCCAGACAGGTGTGCATTTTTGAACCATCAAAGTGCATCCGCCAATGGGTGGAGTCTGGTGCTGGCGGCAAGAACTGGGTCTCAGCCCAGTCGACGAGGAAGTCGGCCAGCACTTGTGACTTGATGGTGTTGCAAGGCTGGTAGTAGATGGTGTAGGGGGCCAGATCGATAGCCCACTTGGACACTCGGCCAGAAGCATCACAGCTTCCAATGATCTCAGCAAGTGGAGCTGTGCAGACGACAGTTATTGGGTGCTCTTGAAAGTAAGGCTTGAATTTCTTAGCGGCAAAGTGTACGCCATAGCACATCTTTTGATAATGTGGGTAGTTTTGCTTGGGGGCGGACAGTACTTCGCTCAAGTAATACACGGTCTCTGGACCGGCAATGCTCTGTCCTCCTCCTTGCGTTCTACCACCATGACTATGCTGACAACCCGACTGGTGGCTGCGATGTAGAGGAGCATGGGCTCCTTCTCAATCGGAGCCGCCAGGATAGGCGGGGTTGCCAACATCTTTTTGAGTTGGAGAAAAGCCTCGTCCGCCTTGTCGTTCCACTCAAAAAAAGTGGTCTTCTTCATGAGCTGGTACATGGGAAGGGCCTTCTCGCCCAGCCGACTGATGAAACGACTAATTGATGCCAAGCAGCCGGTGAATTTCTGCACGTCCAGCAGTCGGGTGGGTACCTTCATCTTTTCGATGGCCTTGATCTTCACAGGGTTGCACTCTATGCCGCGCTCTGAGACCAGGAAGCCGAGAAGCTGACCGGCTGGTACTCCAAAGACGCATTTCTTCGGGTTAAGCTTGATCTGGAATCGACGCAGGTTCTCAAAGGTTTCCTTGAGGTCTTCTAGCAGCATGCCACGCTTCTCCGTCTTCACCACCACATCATCCACATAGACATGGGCATTTCTGCCGAGTTGCTTGAGGAGGCACTTCTGCATGCAACATTGAAATGTAGCGCCGGTGTTTCGCAAGCCGAACGGCATGGTCAGGTAGCAGAAAGCTCCAAATGGTGTGATGAAGGCGGTCTTCAGCCTGTCGGCCGGGTTTAGCTTTATCTGATGGTACCCTGAGTATGCATCCAAGAAACTCAATAGCTCGCATCCGGCTGTGGAGTCTATCGCTTGGTCAATCCTTGGTAAGGCGAAGGGATCTTTGGGGCAGGCTTTGTTGAGGCTGGTATAATAAATACACATGCGCCACTGCTTGTTTTTCTTCAACACTAGAACTGGATTGGCCATCCATTCTGGAAAGAACACTTCCATGATGAATCCGGCTGCCAGAAGCCGGGCTATCTCTTCTCCGACAACTCTTCTTTTCTCTTCTGACAGGCGGCGCAAGGGTTGCCTGACCGGCTTGGCGTCAGGTCGGACATGTAGTTTGTGCTCGGCGAAATCTGTCGGAATACCCGACATGTCTTTGGGAGACCATGCGAAGATGTCCCGATTCTCATGGAGGAAATCGACGAGCTCGCTTTCCTATTAGCTGTCAAGGTTTGCACCTACGACAGCATGCCTCTCCGGGTGCTCCGGGCCCAAGGGTATCTTCTTTGTTTCCTTTGTCGGCTTGAACGAGCCCTCAACCTCTGACTCCTTGGGGGTGGGTGAAATTTCCGGCTTCTTGCCTACCATCGCCACCATCCGGTCAAGGAGTCGCTTCTTAGCTGCAATCACGAGGGACTCGGCCAGCCGGCTGCTGTCCATGGTGCAGGCAGTCGACTTCTTGTAGTCTCCGACTACAGTTAGGATCCCCTTGGTACTTGGCATCTTCATCTTGAGGTAAGCATAGTGGGGGACGGCCATGAACTTGGCCAAAGTAGGTCGGCCAAGCAGTGCATGGTAGGGGCTCTCAAGGTCCACCACTTCAAACTAGACTGGCTCACGGCGGAAATGATTCTTGCCTCCGAAGAGAACATCAATTTGGATCTTGCCGATTGGTGAGCAGGAAAGGCCAGGGACTATGCCATGGAATACAGTCCGACTGGGGAGGAGCTGCTTCGGTTTGATTCCCAACTTCTCCATTGTGTCACGGTACATGATATTGATGCTGCTGCCGCCATCTATCAGGACTCTGGAGAAACGAGTTGCCCGCCTCTCCATTGCAAAGGTAGCATCCAGGACCAGGGCATAGGAGCCGAGGGAGGGCATCACCTCCGGGTGGTCGGCCCTGCTCCAACTGATAGGCTTCTCGGACCAATGCATGAACTCTGGAGTATTTGAGGCCACTGCTTGTACTTCTTGCTGTTGCAGCCGTCTGCTGCGTCTATCATCAGCCACACTAGTGAATACAACATATGCTCCGTGCTCCATAGGGTACTCATCTTGTATGGCACCGACTGGCCGGGCCGCCTGCTGCTGGGGCGGAGGAGACGGCGGGCCGGTAGGCGGAGGAGGTAGGAGGCCATCTCCCTTAGCAATCCTGGTGAGCCAAAGACACTTCCGAGTGGTGTGGTTGGACGGCTTCACACCACTATGGAATTTGCAGGGTGCATCGAGGGTCTGCTCGTAAGAAAAGGTGGGCAACCAATTAGGCTTGCCGCCCTTCTGACGCTTGGGTGCTGGCTGCCCTTCCGGCTGCTGGTCCTCGACTGTCGCCACCTGCCGGCTGGTGGAAGCCGGCTGGGTGGCCTTCCACTTGTTGTCGCTTGGGTGCTGCCGCCGACTGGTGTCGCCAGCCGGAGTCCGAGGAGCCTAAGGTGCCACCTTGCTGGATGCATCAACTAGGATTTCCGCCTTCATGGAGGAGTCGGCCGTGGCGTGCTTGTCAGCGATGATCAGCAGCTCGTCGAGCGTCGCAGGCTCGTCGCAGAGGAGTCGATGCTTGAGGAGGGTGCCCTCTCGGAACCCGGTGGTGAATCACTCGATCGCATGCACCTCATGCACACCTTCGCAGGAGTTGCGCAGTTCGGCCCAATGCGTGAGGTAGTCGTGAGTCGATTCGCTGGGCCCTTGGACGCACAAGGAGAGTTGTCGGGGCTTGGGAGGCCGCTCGTACGTGCTGGTGAAGTTGTGGATGAAGGCCTCGGTGAAATCAACCCAGCTATTGATGCTGTAGGGCTTTAGGCTGTTAAGCCACGTCCGGGCTGTGCCTTGAAGCATGAGCGGGACGTACTTTACGACAACGCGCTTGTTGCCATTTGCTATGCTGACGGTCGTGGAGTAGTCGACCAGCCAGTCCTCCGGCTTCACGGAGCCAGTGTATTTGGGCGTATCTCGCGGGAGGGTGAACCCTTTGGGGAAGGGCTCATCTCGGATTCGTGGGCTGAAACAGGGTGGACCCAGTGCGTCCTCTTCTTCTAGTGCCAGAGATCAGTTGAGATGATCGATCCGATGGCGGGCGTCATTCTCTTCGACTCCCTCTCAGCGGCCAAGGCGGTCGCCGAGTGTCGGGTGCGTGACAGGCGGCGGAGTAGGGTGCCTCGGTCCACGAGGCGGAGGAGGAGACGGATCACCTCGCTGCTCCACAGCTCGAGGGCAGCCATCCTCGTCTCGCTCGATGGAGAGGCATGTCCGGCTGCGGCTGGCAGCCGGCTCGTTGCCTCTTCTTCCGCGGGCGCCACCAGTCGGCGTCCGGGACGTCGCCACATGATCCTGGCAAGGGGGCGGTTCATCATTCCGCTGGGCGGGCACTTGAGCATGACAGTAGGCCTCGTGCTACGTGGCGGCTGCGTCTAGGAGCTGCTGGACTCGCTCCGTCATGTGGCCGCGCTCGTCGCCGTCGTATTTGTCCAGCTCACCCGTCACTGCCTGGGCGGCCCGGATGTTCTCAACAGGAGTGGCATAGACAGGACGTTCTGCCCCGAACATGCTGGCGATGGTCGCGCCACGCTGTCAGACCGTGCCGACGCGGCTAGGCCCCTCAGGAGCCGACGTGCCGCCAATGGCCCGATCCATCTTGCCCCGGTAGGCGTCCAAGAGGCGTCGCACGCTGGCCAGTCGGCCAGCACTCTCGAGAAGCTGGACGCGGCGTGCCTCCAGCATCTCAGCATCTGCGCCCTTTGGGATGGGCGCAGACAGGTCTTGCAGAGCCGCGTCGAGTGGGTCTCGAGTGCGTCCGTTTGAGTGCTCGCTGCTGTGAATGACAAGCACCTCCGTGATGGTGCTCCCACCGCTGTGCTCGTGAGGAGGCGGCTTGTCGTAGACCACCACGTCGGTGGGGAATGCGTCAAGCAACGCTGTGTCGGAGCCGACGATCATCGGATCGGTGGAGCCAACAGACTCTAGGTCCACAACAGGCTCGCTGGTGACGTGGAGCTGGTCGAGGAGTCTGACGAGGCGGCTCTCGGGGCAGCCGGTGCCCGCGTCGGAGGCCGGCTTGTCGGAGAGGTGGATCTCGCCAACAAGGTCGGTGAGGCAGCTCGCCGTGTAGGCGATCTCTGCACCGTTCAGCGCATCGAGGCTGACGCCATCGGGCGTGCTGGGCTGGCTTCGCTTGCCCGGAAGGAACAAGGTTCCCGTCCAGAGCAGATCTCTGGGAGACGGTGCACCTCGCCCCATGGTGGGCGCCAAATGTTGGGGGTTGGGTGCGACATATGCCAATGGATGGCTTATCATGGTGGGAGCTAGTACAACGTCCCCGGTGCCTGGAAGCGGGATGAGGCGTAGGCATGTATGCCGGCGAACTTTACCCAGGTTGGGTGCTCTCCTTGGAGATAATACCCCTACTCCTGCTCTGCGGTGTCTCCGCATGATCACTATGGCGCAAGTGATACAAATGTGCTCCTCGAGCTGTATGCTGGAGGTAGGAGAAGGCAAGGCTAGCTCTCTCCTGCTCTAGGGATTTGTCTAGTTCTATCAAATTGGGAACCCCTTGCATGGGTGCCCTGGGGGGTTTATATAGGCCTACCCCCAGGGGTACAATGGTAATCCAGCCGGGTGCTGGGCCCGACTGTCAGCGTCTCCGGCCTCCGGCTTCTTCGCAGACTACTAGGGCCCGCCGCCTAGTGGGCCCCGCTGACTGGTCGGGTACGGAGCCGACAGGCCGCTCCCGCCGCTGGCGGTTCTGGTTGCTGGCTTCTCACTGTAGCTGTGCTGCTAATGACGTGGGCCTGGTCAGCTGAGTGTGGCTACAGTCCCGCCGCCTGATGGGGGATCACTGTAGTCACACCTTGTCTCATCAGGTTAATGGCGCACTGACTTCGAGGGAGGGGGATGGCCACCTGCTGGAGGCCGGCTTCCCCATGTCCGACTGGTTCGGTGTCTGCTGCCTCCCAAGATGTCACTGCCCGATAGGGCCCGCTGCCTGCGGGCCATACCGACAGGTCGTCGTGGGAACAGGGTTTCGCCTGTCCGGAATGACGCCAGGGGAAAGTGCCAACAGTGTCGCGTCGTGCAGAGATCTCCGCCTGTACGGGGCACTGTGGCCACGCCTTGACTAAGATTTGGAGGTGAAGGGCTTCAGTGTAGCCATGCCCCATCTCGTTCTCTTGACAGGGGCGCAAACTCTGAGGGCGCCAGGTGGCCGCCTTCTTAATGCCGTCCTCTCCAGAGGCTGGCTGACTGGAGCCGGCTATTGGGGGTGCCGTCTGTGGGTGGTTGGCCGTCCTCTGGGGGGCGGCTGTTGGGCTAGCCGGCTCCCGGAGGGCGGAGTTTTACCATGGGGCACTTCGGGCCAAAGCTGGCCCGAAGTTTCGATATGTTCAGGGACTTGGGTGAGGCTACCCGTGGCCCATTACTCCGACAAAGATAGCAAAGCCCTTGACTCAAGACTAATCTTTATTATATATATAGCTCACGGACTCGATTACATAGAAGGATCATAAGGCAAAACTCAAAACTAAATCGTACCAAAACTTTATTCTACTAGATCAAGATATTACTAAAAGGAACAAACTAAGAAAAACAGTAAAGATAGGAGTGTGATGGTGATACGATACCGGGCACCTCCCCAAGCTTGGCAGTTGCCAAGGGGAGTGCCCATACCCATGTATTTAGTTCTCCTTTGCTAGTGGAGAAGATGGCGGTGATGATGGATAGTCTCACATGAGCGTAGGAGATCCTCCTATTTGCGGAGAATGCCCTTGAGTGCGGTGATATGCTCCTTCAAGAAAATATTTTCACATGTGAGATACTTGTTTGTATGCGAGCTAATTCAATCATCTTGAAAGCTTCAATCTCAGTTGGGGTAAGTAGATTGTGATGAAGTTGAAGGATGTCTTCTTCTTTTGCTGCCGGAGGTTGATCCTCCATGACCTTCTTGATCCTATCATCCTTGTTGATCTCTCCGGGTTCTTCTTTCTCCAGCTCTGTCTTCATTAGCCAAGCATTGTTGCCTTCATTGTTGGAGGAGGGTGACGACATGATACCTAGCCTTAACAACTCTGACAGAAAATAGCTCGAAACAAAGACAGAGGATATTTGCGTGATACGGTGGTCAAAACCTTCGGGAGATTATATAATGAATTTTTACCGACCAAAAGAAGTATTGTGTAAGAAAACGGAGTCTGGAGAGCACATGAGGTGCCCACGAGGAAGGGGGCGTGCCCAGGGGGTAGGGCGCGCCCTCCACCCTCGTGGATGCCTCATGTCCTTCCCAGACTACTTCTTATTTTGCTATTTTCTTAAATATTCCAAAACGGAGAAAAATTGCTATTATAACTATTTTGGAGTCGGTTTACTTACCATACCACATACCTATTCCTTTTTGGAGTATGAAACGTTCTGGAAAGTGTCCCTTATGTATTCCTACGGGGTTACGGTTTCAATAACATTGGTTTCAACATTTAGGGGATTACCTGAGATATAATGTTTGATCCTTTGACCGTTCACCACCTTCGGATTTGTGCCTTTGAAGTTGTTGATTTTTATGGCACCGGAACGATAGACCTCCTCGCTAATGTAAGGACCTTCCCATTTAGAGAGGAGTTTTCCTGCAAAAAATCTTAAATGAAATTTGAAAAGCAACACATAATCACCTATATTAAATCACGCTTTTGTATCCTTTTGTCGTTCCATCTTTTAACTTTTTCTTTAAACAGTTTCGCATTCTCATAGGCTTGAGTTCTCCATTCATCAAGTGAGCTAATGTCAAATAGCCTCTTCACACCGGCAAGCTTGAAATCATAATTGAGCTCTTTAATGGCCCAATATGCCTTGTGTTCTAGTTCGAGAGGTAAGTGGCATGCTTTTCCATAAACCATTTTATATGGAGACATACCCATAGGATTTTTATATGCAGTTCTATAAGACCATAACACATCATCAAGTTTCTTGGACCAATTCTTTCTAGATCTATTAACAGCCTTTTGCAAATCAACTTAAGCTCTCTGTTACTCAGCTCTACTTGGCCACTAGACTGTGGGTGATATAGATATGCAATTCTATGATTAACATCATACTTAGCAAGCATTTTACCAAAAGCACCATGAATAAAATGTGAACCACCATTAGTCATTAGGTATCTAGGGACTCCAAACCTCGGAAAAATAACTTCTTTAAGCATCTTAATAGAGGTGTTATGATCAGCACTACTAGCTGGAATAGCTTCTACCCACTTAGTAACGTAATCAACAGCAACTAAAATATGTGTATACCCATTAGAGGAAGGAAACGGTCCCATATAGTCAAATCCCCAAACATCAAATGGTTCAATAACAAGAGAATAATTCATAGGCATTTCTTGACGTCTACTAATATTACCAATTCTTTGACATTCATCGCAAGACAAGACAAACTTACGGGCATCCTTGAAGAGAGTAGGCCAATAAAAACCAGATTGCAATACCTTATGCGCAGTTCTATCTCCAGTGTGGTGTCCTCCTTAAGCCTCGGAGTGACACTTGCATAGGATCTGTTCCTGTTCATGCTCAGGTACACAACGTCTAATAACACCATCTACTCCTTCTTTATAAAGGTGTGGGCCATCCCAGAAGTAATGTCTTAAATCATAGAAAAACTTTTTCTTTTGCTAGTATGTGAAACTAGGTGGTATAAATTTAGCAACAATGTAATTAACAAAATCAACATACCATGGAGTAGTACAAGAAGCATTTATGATAGCTAATTGTTCATCAGGGAAGCTATCATCAATAGGTAGTGGGTCATCAAGAACATTCTCTAACCTAGACAAGTTGTCTGCAACGGGGTTCTCAGCTCCCTTTCTATCAATAATATGCAAATCAAATTCTTGTAGCAAGAGAACCCATCTAATAAGTCTAGGTTTAGCATCTTTCTTTTTCGTAAGATATTTAATAGCAGCATGATCAGTGTGAACAGTTACTTTAGAATCAACAATATAAGGTCTGAACTTATCACAAGCAAATACAACTGCTAAAAATTCTTTTTCAGTAGTAGCATAATTTCTCTGGGCACTGTCTAGAGTTTTACTAGCATATTGGATAACATTTAGTTTCTTATCAACTCTTTGTCCTAGAACAGCACCTACAACATAATCACTAGCATCGCACATAATTTCAAAGGGTAAATTCCAATCAGGTGGCTGAACAATAGGTGCAGAAATCAAAGCTTTTTTAAGTATTTCAAATGCTTCTACACAATCATCATCGAAGACAAAAGGAATATCTTTTTGTAAGAGATTAGTCAGAGGCCTAGAAATTTTAGAGAAGTCCTTAATGAACCTCCTATAAAAACTGGCAAGACCAAGGAAACTTCTTATACCTTTAATGTCTTTAGGACACGACATCTTTTCAATAGCATCAACTTTAGCTCTATCAACTTTAATACCTCTTTCAGAAATTTTATGCCCCAAGACAATGCCTTCATTAACCATAAAGTGGCACTTTTCCCAATTCAAGAAAAGATTAGTTTCTTCACACCTCTGCAAAACTCGATCAAGGTTGCTCAAGCAATCATCAAAAGAAGATCCATAAACGGAGAAATCATCCATGAAAACCTCAACAATCTTTTCACAGAAGTCAGAGAATATAACAATCATGCATCTTTGAAAGGTAGCAGGCGCATTACATGAATCAAAAGACATACGTCTATAAGCAAAAGTACCGAAAGGGCAAGTAAAAGTGGTATTTTCTTGATCCTCTTTTGACACAGGTATTTGAGAGAAACCAGAGTAACCATCTAGAAAGCAAAAATGTGTATGTTTGGATAATCTTTCTAGCATTTGATCAATAAATGGCAAAGGGTAATGATCCTTTTTAGTAGCTTTATTTAATTTTCAGAAATCAATTGCCATCCTATAACCTGTAACAATTCTTTGCGGAATCAATTCATCTTTATCATTAGGAACGACAGTAATGCCTCCCTTCTTAGGGACACAATGGACAGGACTTACACACTGACTATCAGGAACGGGATAAATTATACCTGCCTCCAGGAGCTTTAGTATTTCTTTTCTTACCACTTCTTTCATCTTAGGATTTAACTATCGTAGGTGATCAACAACTGGTTTCGCGTCTTTCTCCAATTTTATTTTGTGTTGGCATAGAGTGGGACTAATGCCCTTAAGATCATCAAGAGTATATCCAATAGCAGCACGGTGCTTCTTCAAAGTTTTCAATAATTTCTCCTCTTCCTGCTCTGAAAGGTTAGCACTAATAATAATAGGATGTATCTTCTTTTCATCAAGATAAGCATATTCAAGAGTATCAGGTAGTGGTTTAAGCTCAAACACGGGATCACCCTTGGGTGGTGGAGGATCCCCTAGAATTTGAACAGGCAAGTTGTGTTTCAAAATAGGTCCCTGTTTAAAGAATAATTCATCTATCTCCCTTCTTTCATTCATAAACATATCATTTCCATGGTCTAGCAAATATTGTTCTAAAGGATCATTAGGAGGCACGGCAATAGAAGCAAGACCAATAATTTCATCCTTACTAGGCAATTCTTTATCATGGGGTTGTCTATGAAATTTAGCAAAATTAAACTCATGAGACATATCCCCCAAACCAATGGTAACAACATCCTTTTTGCAGTCTATCCTAGCATTAATAGTATTCAAGAAGTGTCTACCAAATATAATGGGACAAAAGTCATCTTGTGGGGAACCAAGAATAAGAAAATCAGCAGGATATTTAACTTTCCCACACAAGACTTCAACATCTTTAACATTCCCAACTGGTGAAATAGTATCTCTATTGGCAAGCTTAATTGTAACATAGATTTCTTCTATCTCAGCAGGTGCAATATCATGCATAATTTCTTTGTATAAGGAATGAGGTATTGCACTTGCACTAGCACCCATATCACATAAGCCATGATAACAATGATCTCCTATTTTAATAGAAATAACAGGCATGCCTACAACAGGTCTATGTTTATTTTTAGTATCGGGTCAAGCAATTCTAGCAGCTTCATCACAGAAGTAAATAACATGCCCATCAATATTATCAGCCAAGATATCTTTAACCATAGCAATACTAGGTTCAACTTTAATTTGCTCAGGTGGTGTAGGTGTTCTAGTATTACTCTTACGAACCACAGTT
The DNA here is from genome assembly GCF_018294505.1 of Triticum aestivum. NCBI lineage: Eukaryota > Viridiplantae > Streptophyta > Magnoliopsida > Poales > Poaceae > Triticum > Triticum aestivum. The sequence goes on along the minus strand of NC_057807.1, from coordinate 336,454,653 downwards.
GAAGCTTTAGCATGATCCTTTATCCTAACACGGAAAGGTGGTTTCTCAATATAGGTAGTAGGAACAATAGGATCATTATAAGTGATAGTCTTTTCTTCAACTTTAATAGGTGCAACTACTTTTACTTCAATGGCAGGATTATATTTAAACCACTTCTCCTTAGGGAGATCAACATGAGTAGAAAAAGATTCACAGAAAGAAACTACTATCTCAGAGTCAAGTCCATATATAGTGCTAAATTCACGAAAAACATTGGTATCCATAAAAGATTTGACACAATCAAACTTAGGTGTTATACCTGACTCCTTACCTTCGTCAAGATCCCAATCCTCAAAGTTGCGTTTAATTATTTTCAATAAATCCCATCTGAATTCAATAGTCTTCATCATAAAAGAACCAGTACAAGAAGTATCGAGCATGGAGCGATTATTGAGAGAAAGCTGAGCATAAAAATTTTGAATAATAATTTCCCTTGAGAGCTCATGATTGGGGCATGAATATAACATTGACTTAAGTATCCCCAAGCTTGAGCGATGCTTTCTCCTTCACGGGCCAAAAATTATATATATAATTACGATCACGATGAACAAGATGCATAGGATAAAACTTCTGATGAAATTCCAATTTCAATCGGTTGTAGTAACATGATCCATATCATCACATAGCCTAAACCATGTAAATTCCTTTCCCTTCAAGATAACATCATCGGGCATACCTGCAAGCTTAAATAATCCACAAACTTCATCCACATAGATTACGTGCAAATCGGGATGCAATGTTCCATCTCCTGTAAAAGGATTAACTAGCAGTTTCTCTACCATACCCGGAGGAATTTCAAAGTAAACATTTTCAGTAGGTTTACTAGCTCTACTGGTCGGGATGAAGATACCCCGAACAAGCCCCTCAAAGGATTATGTTCCATAGTAACAAGTGACAGTAAATTTCAGCACACTACATAAATTTTTCCTTACCAAGTTCCACTTACCAAAGGCGCTTCACTCCCCGGCAATGGCGCCAGAAAAGAGTCTTGATGACCCACAAGTGTAGGGGATCTATCGTAGTCCTTTCGATAAGTAAGAGTGTCGAACCCAACGAGGAGCAGAAGGAAATGACAAGCGATTTTCAGTAAGATATTCTCTGCAAGCACTGAAATTATTGGTAACAGATAGTTTTGTGATAAGGTAATTCGTAACGGGTAACAAGTAACAAAAGAAATAAGGTGTAGCAAGGTGGCCCAATCCTTTTTGTGGCAAAGGACAAGCCTGGAAAAATTCTTATATGAAGGAAAACGCTCTCGAGGACACATGGGAATTATCGTGAAGCTAGTTTTCATCATGCTCTTATGATTCGCGTTCGTTACTTTGATAATTTGATATGTGGGTGGACCTGTGCTTGGGCATTGCCCTTTCTTGGACAAGCATCCCACTTATGATTAACCCCTATTGCAAGCATCCGCAACTAAAAAAGAAGTATTAAGGTAAACCTAACCATAGCATGAAACAGATGGATCCAAATCAGCCCCTTACGAAGCAACGCATAAACTAGGGTTTAAGCTTCTGTCACTCTAGCAACCCATCATCTACTTATTACTTCCCAGTGCCTTCCTCTAGGCCCAAACAATGGTGAAGTGTCATGTAGTCGATGTTCACATAACACCACTAGAGGAAAGACAACATACATCTCATCAAAATATTGGACGAATACCAAATTCAAATGATTACTTATAGCAAGACTTCTCCCATGTCCTCAGGAACAAATGTAACTACTCACATATCATATTCATGTTCATAATCAGAGGGGTATTAATATGCATATAGGATCTGAACATATAATCTTCCACCGAATAAACCAACTAGCATCAACTACAAGGAGTAATCAACACTACTAGCAACCCACATGTACCAATCTGAGGTTTTGGGACAAAGATTGGATACAAGAGATGAACTAGGGTTTGAGAGGAGATGGTCTGGTGAAGATATTGATGGAGATTGACCCCCTCCCGTTGAGAGGATCGATGGTGATGACGATGGTGATGATTTCCCCCTCCCAGAGGGATGTTTCCCCGGTAGAACAGCTCCGTCGGAGCCCTAGATTGGTTCCGCCAAGGTTCCGCCTCGTGGCGGTGGTGTATCGTCCCGAAAGCTTTTTATGATTTTTTTCCACGGTAAAAGACTTCATATAGCAGAAGATGGGCACCGGAGGCCTACCAGGTGGCCCACGAGGCAGGGGGGCGCGCCCAGGGGGGTAGGGCGCGCCCCCACCCTCGTGGATGGTGGGGCCCCCTCTGGTATTTTCTTCGCTCAGTATTTTTATTAATTCCAAAAATAACTTCCGTGGAGTTTTAGGACTTTTGGAGTTGTGCAGAATAGGTCTCTAATATTTGCTCCTTTTCCAGCCCAGAATTCCAGCTGCCGGCATTCTCCTTCTTCATGTAAACCTTGTAAAATAAGAGAGAATAGGCATAAGTATTGTGACATAACATGTAAAACCAGCCCATAATGCAATAAATATCGATATAAAAGCATGATGCAAAACCGACGTATCAGTGTCCCGTCAACTCGCAGAATGACAAGAAGCTTGCTTACCTTCTCCCTCGCCAACGAGTGCACAGTGGCTCACAGCACAAGGAGAAAATTTTGCTTACAAGCGGTGGACGTGCAGCAGTTCATTTGGTGTCAGATTGCCAGAAGTACTACTGTAGTTCCATCATTATTGTTCGACTTCCGGAAGAGGAGAAGAGCCAAGCGCAAGGTCACATACTAACCTAGTACAATACTACTATAGCCAAATCTGGTCCACCTTTTTAGAGCATGGTTAATTAATATAGGCGGCTCTTGCAGCGGCACATCATTTAGAGCAAGTACTCTCTTCGTAGGAACAAAGGAAGAGAAATAAAAGTTGGAGTGGATGCTAGATTGCCAATTAAAACATGATTACATAGGGGGAAAATCCTATAGCATTCTATCGTATGAATCAAACGACCAATGTAGGAAAATTATGAGGGGGGGTCTCTCCAACAGTGTTCCTCGGCTCGCACCTAACATCACGGTGGTCGAACTTGGAGTCATTCATCTGGTACACGTGGCATCTCAGATCTGGACACAAGGTGATGCGAGCTCTCACTTCGTCCTCCATTTGAAGCAGCACGCCAGTGGAGGACTAGCATACTCCAATATTAGGTTGGCTCTATGTGATGTGGCAACTTCATATACTAACCAGATGCTGGCTATACTACTACGGTACTCACAGTCCAAGAAGTGACTCGAAAACCATTCATAAATTGAGTCTATGACATGCATTTGCAAATGTAACATTCATTACATACAAAAAGTCATCAACACATAACGATAACGAGGATACATGTTGGATTATAGATTATTTCCAACAAAACATTGTAGTAAATACTGAAGTTTTCATCACACAACAAATAACAAGCAATGAAATGAACTTCAACTCAACCAATCCTCGGTGTTGGAAACGCTTGCTTTGAACCATAGGTGCTCTGGGAAGGGCAAGCTATTGTCAATATCGAGAGCAACGCAGGACTGATCATCCAGGCTGAAGCAACATATATCAGGAGCAGGGTACGTAACCACCACAATGTCCGAGGTATAGATACAGTTGCTTCTAATAAATGGTAGTAACATTGTGTCAACAGCAGCTGGATCGCCTTTAACCATCATTGGATAGTTTGGTCCAAGGAAGAGCGAGTTTTCTCTAAGACTATCAATATTGTACCAGGGAGAAGGTGTTGGCGCTAGCTCACTAGTATCCATCCCGAATACCCTGCAACGGGTCTTGGAATAGGTCCGGAGAGGGTGACCATGGGAGACAACACGTGGTCCCTCAGTAGTAACAATCTTAGTGCACTGTATACAGACAAGAAGAGGTGATCCATCGGAATTAGTTGCTAGGCACTACTGAGTATATAAGTCATGCTCGTCCTCATGCTCATGATCATCACCATCGTCATCTCCCCCTTGGTTATAAAAATTTTCAAGTATAGGTGGTGGAATGTTCACAGGACCTTGCAAACACAAGAAGAAGGTTAATTAGTAAAGGGAAACTTGCTAACCCGCATGCATGTGGATGAAACAATTATAATTACGGTGGAAGACAAATGTACCGAAACTACGAGGATCCCATGCAAAAACAATGCCACGAGTGGTGGAAGCAAACACAAGATCCTCGTATTCAATTGCATCATAGTACTCATCATCCGTGTATAGAAACTGATTTTTGAGCAATATCCATGGACGAACCGTGGAATTATAACGACGGCAACAAGCTTGTCAAAGATAGCAACAACTTCATAGTTCTTGTAATTCCAAGTGCGGTTGGGAACTCAACAAATTGCTATCTTCTGTAGACGACAGCCACCATGATCGTATTTGAACGTACGTAGATCATCTGTGTGCTAAACCTCAGGGCACTCTGAGATTTTTGGAAGTGGAATCCGCTGACGAGTGTACACATTCACAAGTTCCCACTCGCAATTGTACCCAATATAAACAACCCAATCTCCATTTGCGCCATCCCAGGCCTTACCCTTAAGCGATGGCAGCTTGACATCACATGTATCATTGTCAAGCGGCATCAACTTGCACAAGGTGAGGCCTCCGTCATCCGCGCCCATGCAAATAGGCTTATAGCGAAGAAGATAAGGGAGATCAAACCGCTCCTGGACCCTTGGGTTCCTTGGAATGATGTTATTAGTTGAGTCGAGAATGGTCTTGAACGAACCTGCCATGCTAGCCGAGGTGATGACGTCGCACCGATCAATGAGTTCCTCCACCACGTCATCTTTCAGATCGGGGCAAAAATAACGGGGTCGTTTATGGACTATTCCCTCCATGGAGAAGACAATCGAACAATGGCATAAGGAAGGGTGAAGGCAAATGGAGGAGGGAGGAAGAGCGTGCGACAGCAGTTCCAAATCGAGAGGGAAAGACGAAGAGTCGGTGGACGGTTGCTAGTTTGCCACAGTTCACGAAGAGGCGCCCGGGCCTACACATTCGTTCGGAAATAGTAGAAAAGGACTCGACGTCGTCTCACTGACATGTTGGAACGGGACCACATGTCAACAAAACATGGTGTGTAATTTCTCGTGCAAAATGCGATCTGGCCACGTTGGCCCGAAGTGCCGCATTATTTCTTGACATTATTCTTTAATGGTGTGTCGTTCAGTTTTGAAGCACGACTAACTGGTACTGTATGCAGAGAAAATATAAACTACTCCACCTCTAGTACTAGTAGTATAAAAAACGTATATAGGCTAGAGCTTCAGCGCTTTCTTGCTAAGGGCTGCCCACTTGCTTCTCACACTACCACCCTCTCTCCAGATCTAAAAAAGACGGCCTCTCTTTCCCTCCTCATCGGTGGTCACAGATCCGCCAGGGAAGAAAAGGACGTGCAGCGTTGACGCACTCGTCATCGGCGACCGAGGTCACGCACTGATGACAAGGCCATCCTCTTAGACCGAGCGCCCGCGCGGGATGGCCTCCGTCCCCAAGCTCACTGCCATAGTGTGTGCAGAGGATGATGACCACGAGCGAAGCCACTTCCCGCCGACCCTTAGGTATTCTACCTCTTTTTGAACCATACCCTTGTTCTATTGCCCCATCTGCCACATCGCTACATGTGGATATTTTTCCACTCCACCATCTTCCCAATTTGCTATCCTCTGCTTTGCTGGTCATGCAGACGAAAACCTTAATTTGCACTATTAAAGGAAACCCTACTTCATGCAGACTAATCCGTGTCTGGGTTGAATAAGGAAAGGAAGGGAGACTGTATTGTCCAAGAGAGTAGGCATCGAACCCGCATCTAGGTTGAAAAGGGGAAAATCAGTAGCTAAGGAACGAGTCTCGTGTCTCTTGGTTGAACAAGAGTAGAAAGGCATGACAACACAATAGAGAATGACCAGGTCGATTGGTTTGTTGTCCTCACATAGGAAAAAGGTGGCTAAAGAGAAATAAAATGGGACGTAATCCACATATGCTGCCTGGATATTTGTTGCTCTGGGCAACCATACCTCCCTCACCACTCTATGCGTCCGTGGAGGTACATCGTACTAGTGCGCCCGCTGTCCGAATGGGCCTCCCATGCTCTTATTGCCACTTTTTTGCTGTCAGTATAACGCCAACAGTCAAGTCAAGCAATGCTACTGCTAAAGTGATGCGACATTTAACTAATGCCGCACTCAGTCTAATGCCACCGATAAATTTAAGCAATGCCATTTAATGTCACTGGATTATTTCAGGGTTAGCTATTGACTGTGGATGTATTAAAGATTTTTCAGCTAAGGCATTCTAATGCTGTTGCACAACCAGTATAGAAATGATGAATCTTGTTTCTACCTTCAGATTTTTGCACTGTTAATGCTTATAGATTACATACCTCACTTTCATGAGATGAGTCAATTTTTTTGTACAGTGTCAAGAGGAACGGTCAAGAGTGGGCACCTCCTCCTCCGGCTGTTCTCTTGATTCGTTCGATCAAGTTTTTATGTTTGACCGATTATCAAGATTGGGATAGCAATTTTTAGGTCCCCTCGAGTTCGAAATGATATTTACCTTGAAGGTACATGGTTTGCAAATTTTTTATACTAGCATTAGTTAATAAAGCTAGTTACCTTTAGACTTTTGTATTTTGTTTAATGCTCATGCACAACTAGTATACCAATGCTGAAATTTTTTACCTTTATATTTTTTATTGTTAATTCTTATAGAAATCTTCCAGTGCTAGAGTTTATTGAAATCTGTTCAGTAAAACCATTGTACTGTACCCTATAATAAAATAAATACTCTATTGTTGCACTAGCCACTGGATTAGTGTATATTTGTAGTATTTGAATGGTGTTGCATTAGTGTATGGACATAAATAAAGTGTGGCAAGCTTTCCCAGATATGTGCTCAAGAAAACTACTACCTATTTTTTCTAAATACTAGACATTTGGGTACTTTAAATTGAACTGCGAAAACGTCTTATATTAAGGAACAATGGGTGTAGAGTTCACTCAAATTATCCCGGTAAAGCTAGTCACACCTTTGTTAAAATTAATGTTCATTATGTTATCGGAGGAGGTCTGTATGTTTGTCTCTAATGTCTGTCGACTACATACCTGACATCATGATGTAATGTTAAGTCATTTCCTTTTGTACAGTCTTATTGAATTATCAAGGCGGTGATGGCATTTTATTTTAGTTGAACTGCACAAAATATGCTTAAAAGAAGAGGAAAGGTCAGGAATCGATCATTCTTTCAGAATGAACTATATATGCCTTCCTGACATCAGCTGTTGTTGCCTTATTTATTCCTTCAAACAGGTGGTTAGAAACAGTCTTGCTACCTTTTCCCATTAAGAAATTGGAATGCTTATATTTGTGAGTCTATGCTTCAACTAGTTCCACTTTTATAGTAATCACACTTTCAATATCAATGCAAACAGGGATACTCGATTTTAGTGGAACTGCACAAAAAGTACAAATGGTTCAACATTAGGAGCATGTTTTCTTCCAAACCTTTATATCCAATTGGTGGCACTATGAGCTGTTCATTACAAAGGTACATGGTTTGCTACTATCTTGCTACTCTTTTTGTACTGGCATTAGATAGTAATACTAGTGGTTTGCATGTGAATTTATTGGCAGGGTGGACCTACATTGGAGGTGCAGGGCAGGATTCAATGATTGGATGCTCAATTTCGGTTGTATCGATTCCACCTCTTCCATCACTGAGAACATGGATATCCTTGGTCTGATGAAGAATAGGCGCTATATTTCTGCTCTGAACCAGCAAATCAATTCAGTATGAAATTGTCCAAGGCAAAACATGAATGTATCAAATTGTCTAGTGCAAAACATGACAGATGCTAAGCGGAAGAGACATATTTAAACCGAAAATACAAGGTGGGGTATATGTTTACTAGCTGCTTGATATTTGTGCAGACAGAGATGTCTGCCCATTGCTATTTGGCAAACAAACAAAGTGACCGCAATTTTGGTTGAACTGCACAAGAGAATAGTATAGTCACTTCATGCAGTGCCATTTGAAAATAGGCAGAGAAAGATTGGATAGTCACTTCATGGACTGCAGAAAAGTAGTATTGTACTATTTATTAGCCAACACTAGGTGCTTCATTGCTTTGGTCTAATTATACAATGGGCATCATTTTGCCTAAGTTAAAGTTTGTATTCCGAAAATAGTCTCGCCGTGTGATCGAGAGAAGACCAAATCATATTGCAGTGGATGTTCCTCCATCATGTGTCGTTCATTCTCATGGTTCCAGCTATTGGTGAAACCACTTACGTTTGCAAGAGGGATTGTAGACTTCACAAAAAAATTGTCTTTCAGTCTATACTGAATGTTGGCCAAGAGAAGCATCCATGTTAGTAGGAAGAACAGATATTTTTTCTAGATCTTTGCTTTTGGAGCTACATATTTGTATATGATCTATGAATCATTGTGATGTATTAACATGTTGATCTTATATATGGGAATCGTACTAGTTGGTTTTAGTTGCGACGCAAGATCCAAAGTGGCTGATCTTTGCTTTTGGAGCTACATATTTGTATAGGATCTGTGAATCATTGAGATGCATTAGCAGTTCCTTATTTCTGTTCGCTCAGTATTTACAAGTTACTGATCGATCACTATCTAGCCTACTAATGCGCTCCTGGAAGTTTTAGTTGCGATGCAAGATCTGAAGAGGCGGTTTTTTGAATAAAAATGCCTACCTCTCAAGAAACTGACAAGCTGCTCTGAAGAAAATGCCATGCGAATCTGAAGAAACTGCCAGCAAAAACGTTTGCAAATGCCTTATCTCCCAGCTAACGTTCATCAACTAATGCGATCATACACGTACACCATCCGATCTACTCGATCCTACACGTACACTATCCGACCTACTCGATCCTACACGGATAAATAGCAGATCATGCATGTACTACCTCCTTTCCAGTTTGCAGGTCTCAACTCAAGAAACGACCTACTCGATCTTACATGAATAAATTGCGGATCACGCACCTACTAGTACCCCCTTTCTGGTTTGCCGGGCTTAATTCAAAAATCTCACCAACCAAGGTACTCCCTCCGTCCGGGTTTATTAGTCCCGTGAGCCAAAGCAGCAAGACCAAGGCATGGCAATAATTAACTACATGCAGAAGTTTAAGCCTAATTAATTCCAGCGATTTAAGTGGCTGCATGCATGTCCTTGGCTGCGACTCGTTGCATGCTTCTCCGTGTACTGGCTGCGAGTGATTCTGAGTGCCTGCATGGAGTGGGCCGTAATTAAGGTAGCTAACTAATGCGAAAAAAGATGTGCGTTAACTGTTGTGGGCCTTTTAAATCCGTGGAATCATTATTGACAGGGAGGGAGATGATTCGAGTGCACTCCTTTGACCATCATGCCAGCGCGAACTAGCACGGACGGGACGGGACGGCATAGTCATAATTTCAGTTTCTCTAGTTTTCCACGGCAAGCTGGCGCGCTAAGCCATGCCTACTTATGCATTGAATTCCGATGACCATTGTGCTACCTTCCGCCTATAAGTACTGTTTCCTAGCCTTCTCCGATGGCACCGTGACCCAACTCGCCATATCCTCATAAGCCCCCACCAGCCCGACGTAGCTCACCACTTATCCTCGCTCTCGCCACGTCCGCCATGCCCCTGCCCATCCGCGATAGACGAGGCCGGAGGCAGTCACTGCCGGAACTAGTGTTCGGTTTTTCACCGGAAGGCAGACGAAGGGAGGAGGCATTCTATCGGTCTTTAGATGGCAATGCGGAGATCGAGGACTTGTTGGAGCACGATCGCCTGGCGGAGGAGCAGGAGTTGTTGGAGCGCGACCGCCTGGTGGAGGAGCAGCGTATCACTGATTTGCGCCGCCAGCGAGACATGGAGCAGCAACTGTCGGCGTTCTGGGAATGGGGGTCCCCAGACTTGCTTGCCTGCGGCCTACGGCGTGGCTCAAGTAGGGGGCCCAGTGCTGCCCATCTTCATCGACTGGAGCTCAAGACCCTCGGGAGGGGCCAAGCCTCGCGGGGCGGACGACAGGAAGCTTCCTCAGGCGCCGCCTCACCAGGCAGGCTCGCGAGGAGGTGGAGAGATCAAGGCAGGGTACCTCGTGAGGTGCCCATGACACAAGCCATGAAGATCAAGACCAGGCGAGTGCCAGGCGGGCGCCGGCCTCGGCAGTGTCCTTGTTTCACCTTCGGTGCAAAGGGGGCAAGCACAGGCCAAGGCATCAGGCAAAGGTTACCGTTTCGGTGCACCAAGACCAAGACCAACAAAGCGGCAGGGAGGAGGTCACCGTGGAGCCCAGGACGGCGTCATCGTCAGAGCCTTTGACAGGCGAGGACCGACTTTAGTTAGGATAAGTTTACTAGATGTTCCCCTTCAAAATGGCCAATTGTTGGCGCCCTTCCCGCTCAATATTTGGGGAGAGGCCCAGGGCTTCCCACTATAAATAGGACTAGCCCCCACGAGGGATCGAAAGGACCGATCTATCTAGGGAGAGGTCGGATCGACCCCTCCGAAGGGACAGCACCATCACAAGAACACCCCCCGCGAGGTTGTTCTTCCCTTGTACTGTTCATCATTAGCCCCAGAGGCAATCCACCACACCACACACTAGAGTAGGGTATTACACCACAATGGTGGCTCGAACTGGTATAAATCCCGTGTCCCTTGTGTGTTCTTCTTGCTAGCCTAGATCCTTCGCGAGACTTCGATCCGTGAGCCGGTAGGGGAAAGATCTTCGCGCGCACCCTAGTGTTCGAACCTCAAGGGTCTGCCAGAACCCGAAATCCGACATTTGGCACGCCAGGTAGGGGTGCGCCGGAATATTTCTTCCGCTGTTCACGTGTAATCTTCCATCGTGTCCATGGCTGACGCTCACCGGGCTCGCGCTGAGCGTCGAGCTGCTCTCGCCACCCGCGTCGCCCAAATGGTGCCCATCGGCGGATGCCCCCATCGTTCCCCGTCGCCTGCCGTCAACGCCGCCACCGTCCCAGCGGGGAAGGAGCAGCAGGCCTCGTCCCTGCATTCTTTGGTGCGGCGAGAAGGCCGCATCGCCACCCCGTCGCTGACTCCAGCCGGTTCGTCGTCCCACGCCCGTCGCGCCCCCACGGACGTGCACGCCACGCTGCTCCTAGCGCGAGAGCTCCTGCACTACCGTCCCATCGATGACCTCTACGAGGACTGGCTCGCCCGCATCACCGAGCTCGTCAGCGCTGCAGGGGGCTCTCCTATGCCCTCTCTCTCGCTGCCTCGCCCTCCATCCTACGCAGGAGGCGCGGATCAGGAGGTGCCTCCGCCAACTCCTCCTCAAGAAGGCGCCTTGGCTCCATGGCGCGCAGCCCTGGGATGAGACCCACCACGTCCAGTGCCTGCGGGACAAGAAAAGAGCTGCCAAGAGATCCCTCGCCCTCCGGAAGCTGCCCGTGTGCTCCCCGCACCGGCACATCATGACCGTGCTCCTACTCCAGCGCGCCAAAACCCCGCGCTGCTCCTGGCGGCAGCGCGCGGAGACCTCCAAGATCAAGCCCTTCATCACCAAAGGCCTCATGTGGCCACTGCAGGCTGCCTTGCCTTCACCGCCGAGCTGCGCAACATGGCCTGGTCGGGCAAATTCAAGCCAGATCTGCCCCCATGCTACGACAGCACTGCGGACCCCGTGGAGTTCCTCAGCTCTACGAGCTGGGCATCGAAGCCGCCAACGGGGACGAAAAGGTCATGGCGAATTGGTTCCCCATGGCGCTCAAGGATGGTGCCCGCACATGGCTCCTCAACCTGGCTCCTGGCACGATCTCCTCCTAGGACGAGATGTGCACTCGCTTCATCGCCAACTTCCAAGACACTCACGACCGACCCCCGGCCATGAGTGACCTGCGCCGCATCAAGCGACAGCCAGGAGAGACCCTGCAGAAGTACATCCAGCGCTTCAACAACGCTCGCCTCAAGATCCCCAGGGTGACTGAGGAAGCCGTCATCTCAGCCTTCTCTGACAGCATGCCTGACATCAAGATGAAAGAGGAGCTAGCAATCCATGAAGACCTGTGCACATCCCTGGAGCTGTTCAACTTGGCGACCAAGTGCGCCAGGGCTGAGGAAGGGCGCCTCTCCCTCCTCGAGCTTCCGGCTGCCAATCCAGAAGAGAAGAAGCCCAAGGTCAAGGATGTGAAGCGCAAGGGGGCTGTTGTGCTCGCAGCAGAGCCAGACACCAAGCGAGGCAGGGATCAGCCTGAGTCATCCAAGGCCATCCGGTACTACGTGTACCACGACCTCCACACCCACAACACCAACGAATGCCAAGAGCTCAGGGCCGTGCGAGATGGGCATATCGGTCGATGCCCCGACCGCAGTGACCAGGGCTATGGCCGAGGAGGAGGAAGAGGTGCAGGACAATGGGAAGACTGTGGCCCTCGCCAAGTAGAACAATCCGGATAGCTCTGAGTAGAGATACCGGATACATATAATGGAGCAACAATTTAGACTAGCTCCAAGTAGAACAGTTATTTGGAACAGCTCCAAATAGAGCGTGGTAGCTGCATCTAGGAGATGACATAGAGATTTGTAAAGCACACACAGATCTGAAAGGTTCAGACCCGTTGACTAAAACCTCTCTCACAAGCAACATGATCAAACATAAAACTCATTGAGTGTTAATCACATAGTGATGTGAACTAGACTACTGACTCTAGTAGACTCTTGGGTATTAGTCACATGGCGATGTGACCTGTGAGTGTTAATCACATGGCGATGTGAACTAGATTATTGACTCTAGTGCAAGTGGGAGACTGTTGGAAATATGCCCTAGAGGCAATAATAAAAGTATTATTATTATATTTCCTTGTTCATGATAATTGTCTTTTATTCATGCTATAACTGTATTATCCGGAAATCGTAATACACGTGTGAATACATAGACCACAATAAGTCCCTAGTGAGCCTCTAGTTGACTAGCTCGTTGTGATCAACAGATAGTCATGGTTTCCTGACTATGGACATTGGATGTCGTTGATAACGGGATCACATCATTAGGAGAATGATGTGATGGACAAGACCCAATCCTAAGACTAGCACAAAAGATCGTGTAGTTCATTTGCTAGAGCTTTGCCAATGTCAAGTATCTCTTCCTTTGACCATGAGATCGTGTAACTCCTGGATACCGTAGGAGTGCTTTGGGTGTATCAAACGTCACAACGTAACTGGGTGACTATAAAGGTGCACTACAGGTATCTCCGAAAGTATCTATTGTTTTATGCGGATCGAGACTGGGATTTGTCACTCCGTGTAAACGGAGAGGTATCTCTGGGCCCACTCGGTAGGACATCATCATATGCGCAATGTGACCAAGGAGTTGATCACGGGATGATGTGTTACGGAACGAGTAAAGTGACTTGCCGGTAACGAGATTGAACAAGGTATCGGTATACCGACGATCGAATCTCGGGCAAGTAAAATACCGCTAGACAAAGGGAATTGAATACGGGATCGATTGAGTCCTTGACATCGTGGTTCATCCGATGAGATCATCGTGGAACATGTGGGGGCCATCATGGGTATCCAGATCCCACTGTTGGTTATTGACCGGAGAACGTCTCGGTCATGTCTGCATGTCTCCCGAACCCGTAGGGTCTACACACTTAAGGTTCGATGACGCTAGGGTTATAAAGGAAGCTTGTATGTGGTTACCGAATGTTGTTCGGAGTCCCGGATGAGATCCCGGACGTCACGAGGAGTTCCGGAATGGTCCGGAGGTAAAGATTTATATATAGGAAGTCCTGTTTCGGCCATCGGGACAAGTTTCGGGGTCATCGGTATTGTACCGGGACCACCGGAAGGGTCCCGGGGGCCCACCGGGTGGGGCCACCTGCCCCGGGGGGCCACATGGGCTGAAGTGGGAAGGGATCCAGCCCAAAGTGGGCTGGGGCGCCACTTCCCTCATGGCCCATGCGCCTAGGGTCAAAGGGGAACCCTAAGGAAGAGTCCTAGGAGGGGAAGGCACCTCCTAGGTGCCTTGGGGGGGAGGGAATCCTCCCTTGGCCGCCGCCCCTTTCCCATCTAGGGCTGGCCGCACCCCTTGGGGGTGGGAAACCCTAAAGGGGGCGCAGCCCACCCCTCCCCCTATATATATTGAGGCATGGGGCTGCCCATAACACATGATTTGATCTCTCGTTAGTGCAGCCCTGCCTCTCTCCCTCCTCCTCTTCTCCCATGGTGCTTGGCGAAGCCCTGCGGGATTGCCACGCTCCTCTACCACCACCACGCCGTTGTGCTGCTGCTGGATGGAGTCTTCCTCAACCTCTCCCTCTCTCCTTGCTGGATCAAGGCGTGGGAGACGTCACCGGGCTGTACGTGTGTTGAACGCGGAGGTGCCGTCCGTTCGGCACTTGATCATCGGTGATCTGAATCACGACGAGTACGACTCCATCAACCCCGTTCACTTGAACGCTTCCGCTTAGCGATCTACAAGGGTATGTAGATGCACTCTCCTTTCTACTCGTTGCTGGTCTCTCCATAGATAGATCTTGGTGTTACGTAGGAAAATTTTTGAATTTCTGCTACGTTCCCCAACAGTGGCATCATGAGCTAGGTCTATTGCGTAGATTCTTTGCACGAGTAGAACACAAAGTAGTTGTGGGCGTTGATGTTGTTCAATATGCTTACCGTTACTAGTCCAATCTTGTTTCGACGGTATTGTGGGATGAAGCGGCCCGGACCGACCTTACACGTACTCTTACGTGAGACAGGTTCCACCGATTGACATGCACTTGGTGCATAAGGTGGCTAGCGGGTGCCAGTCTCTCCCACTTTAGTCGGAACGGATTCGATGAAAAGGGTCCTTATGAAGGGTAAATAGCAATTGGCATATCACGTTGTGGTCTTGCGTAGGTAAGAAACGTTCTTGCTAGAAACCCATAGCAGCCACGTAAAACATGCAAACAACAATTAGAGGACGTCTAACTTGTTTTTGCAGGGTATGCTATGTGATGTGATATGGCCAAAAGGATGTGATGAATGATATATGTGATGTATGAGATTGATCATGTTCTTGTAATAGGATTCACGACTTGCATGTCGATGAGTATGACAACCGGCAGGAGCCATAGGAGTTGTCTTTATTTTTTGTATGACCTGCGTGTCATTGAAGAACGCCATGTAACTTACTTTACTTTATTGCTAAACGCGTTAGCCATAGAAGTAGAAGTAGTCGTTGGCGTGACAACTTCATGAAGACACGATGATGGAGATCATGGTGTCATGCCGGTGACGATGATGATCATGGAGCCCCGAAGATGAAGATCAAAAGGAGCAAAATGATATTGGCCATATCATGTCACTATTTGATTGCATGTGATGTTTATCATGTTTATGCATCTTGTTTACTTAGGACGACGGTAGTAAATAAGATGATCCCTTACAAAATTTCAAGAAGTGTTCTCCCCTAACTGTGCACCGTTGCTACAGTTCGTCGCTTCTAAGCACCACGTGATGATCGGGTGTGATGGATTCTTACGTTCACATACAACGGGTGTAAGACAGTTTTACACAGCGAAAACACTTAGGGTTAACTTGACGAGCCTAGCATGTGCAGACATGGCCTCGGAACACGGAGACCGAAAGGTCGAGCATGAGTCGTATAGTAGATACGATCAACATGAAGATGTTCACCGATGATGACTAGTCCGTCTCACGCGATGATCGGACACGGCCTAGTTGACTCGGATCATGTGATCACTTAGATGACCAGAGGGATGTCTATCTGAGTGGGGGTTCATAAGATGAACTTAATTATCCTGAACATAGTCAAAAGACCTTTTACAAATTATGTCGTAGCTCGCGCTATAGTTCTACTGTTTTAGATATGTTCCTAGAGAAATTATAGTTGAAAGTTGATAGTAGCAATTATGCGAACAGTAGAAAGCTTATGTCCTTAATGCACTGCTCAGTGTGTTGAACCCCAAACGTCGTTTGTGGATGTTTCGAACATCGAACATACACATTTTGATAACTACGTGATAGTTCAGTTAAACGGTTTAGAGTTGAGGCACCAAAGATGTTTTCGAAACGTCGCGGAACATATGAGATGTTTCGAGGGCTGAAATTAGGATTTCAGGCTCGTGCCCACGTCACGAGGTATGAGACCTCCGACGATTTTCTTAGCCTGCAAACTAAGGGAGAAAAGCTCAATCGTTGAGCTTGTGCTCAGATTGTCTGAGTACAACCATCACTTGAATCAAGTGGGAGTTGATCTTCCAGATAAAATAGTGATAGTTTCTCCGAAGTCATTACCACCAAGCTGCTAGAGCTTCGTGATGAACTATAACATATCAAGGATAGAGATGATGATCCTTGAGGTATTCGCGTTGTTTGACATCGCGAAAGTAGAAATCAAGAAGGAGCATCAATTGTTGATGGTTGGTGAAACCACTAGTTTCAAGAAGGGCAAGGGAAGAAGGGATACTTCATGAAACGGCAAATCAGCTGCTGCACCAATGAAGAAACCCGAGGTTGAACCCAAACCCGAGACTAAGTGCTTCTGTAATAAGGGGAACAACCACTGGAGCAGGATTACCCTAGATACTTGGTAGATGAGAAGGCTGGCAAGGTCGATAGAAGTATATTGGATATACATTGTGTTAATGTGTACTTTACTAGTACTCCTAGTAGCACCAGGGTATTAGATACCGGTTCGGTTGCTAAGTGTTAGTAACTCGAAATAAAAGCTACGGAATAAAACGGAGACTAGCTAAAGGTGAGCTGACGATACGTGTTGGAAGTGTTTCCAATGTTGATATGATCAAGCATCGCACGCTCCCTCTACCATCGAGATTTGGTGTTTGCGTTGAGCATAGACATGATTGGATTATGCCTATCGCAATACGGTTATTCATTTAAAGAGAATAATGGTTACTCTATTTATTTGAATAATACCTTAAATGGTCTTGCACCTAAAATGAATGGTTCATTGAAATCTCGAGCGTAGTGATACACATTTTCATGCCAAAAGATATAAGATAGTAATGATAGTACCACTTACTTGTGGCACTGCCATGTAATTCATAATGGTATAAAACGCATGAAGAAGCTCCATGTTGATGGATCTTTGGACTCACTCGTTTTTGAAAAGTTTGAGACATGCGAACCATGTCTATTGGTGTATATGCATGAAGAAACTCCATGCAAATGGATCATTCGGACTCACTTGATTTTGAATCACTTGAGATATGCAAATCATACCACATGGGCAAGATGACTGAAAAGCCTCATTTTCAGTAAGATGGAACAAGATAGCAACTTGTTGGAAGTAACACATTTTGATGTGTGCAGTCGAATGAGTGCTGAGGCATGCAGTGAATATCATTATGTTCTTACTTCACAGATGATTCGAGTAAATGTTGAGTATATTTACTTGATGAAACACAAGTCTGAATTATTGAATGGTTCAAGTAATTTCAGAGTGAAGTAGCAGATCATTGTGACAAGAGGATAAAATGTCTATGATATGATCATAGAGATGAATATCTGAGTTACGAGTTTTGGCACACAATTAAGACATTGTGGAAATTGTTTCGCAATTAATACCGCCTGGAACACCATAATGTGATGGTGTGTCCGAACATCATAGTTGCACCCTATTGGATATGGTGCGTACCATGATGTCTCTTATCGAATTACCACTATCGTTCATGGGTTAGGCATTAGAGACAACCACATTCACTTTAAATAGGGCACCACGTAATTCCGTTGAGATGACACCGTATGAATTATGGTTTAGAGAAACCTAAGTTGTCGTTTCTTAAAGGTTTGGGGCTGCGACGCTTATGTGAAAAAGTTTCAGGATTAAGCTCGAACCCAAAGCGGATAAAATGCATCTTCATAGGACACCCAAAACAGTTGGGTATACCTCCTAATTCAGATCCGAAAGCAATATGGATTGTTTCTTGAATCGGGTCCTTTCTCGAGGAAAAGTTTCTCTCGAAAGAATTGAGTGGGAGGATGGTGGAGACTTGATGAGGTTATTGAACCGTCTCTTCAACAAGTGTGTAGCAGGGCACAGGAAGTTGTTCCTGTAGCACCTACACCAATTGAAGTGGAAGCTTATGATATTGATCATGAAACTTCAGATCAAGTCACTACCAAACCTCGTAGGACGACAAGGACACGTACTACTTCGGAGAGGTAAGGTGATCCTGTCTTGAAGGTCATGTTGCTAGACAACAATGAACCTACGAGCTATGGAGAAGCGATGGTGGGCCCGGATTCCGATAAATGGCTCGAGGCCATAAAATCCGAGAACGGATCCATGGACTTTGGTGGACTTGCCCGATAACCGGCAAGCCATTAAGATAAATGGATCTTTAAGAAGAAGACAGACGTGGATGGTAATGTCACCGTCCATGAAGCTCGACTTGTGGCGAAAAGTTTTTCACAAGTTCAAGGAGTTGACTACGATGAGATTTTCTCATCCGTAGCGATGCTTAAAGTCCGTCGGAATCATGTTAGCATTAGCTGTATTTATGAAATCTGGCAGATGGATGTCAAAACGAGTTTCCTTACCGGTTTTCATGAGGAAAGGTTGTATGTAATACAATCAGAAAGTTTCTGTCGATCCTAAGGATGCTAAAAGGTATGCTGGCTCCAGCGATCCTTCTAAGGACTGGAGTAGGCATCTCGGAGTTGGAATGTACGCTTTGATAAGATGATCAAAGATTTTGGATTTATACAAAGTTTATGAGAAACTTGTATTTCCAAAGAAGTGAGTGGGAGCACTATAGAATTTCTGATGAGTATATGTTGTTGACATATTGTTGATCAGAAATGACGTAGAATTTCTGGAAAGCATATAGGGTTATTTTGAAAGTGTTTTTCAATGGAAAGCCTGGATTAAGCTACTTGAACATTGAGCATCAAGATCTATAAGGATAGATCAAAATGCTTAATAATACTTTCAAATGAGCACATACCTTGACATGATCTTGAAGGTGTTCAAGATGGATCAGTCAAAGAAGAAGTTCTTGCCTGAATTGTAAGGTACGAAGTTAAGACTTAAAGCTCGACCTCGGCAGAATAGAGAGAAAGGACGAAGGTCGTCCCCTATGCTTAAGACGTAGGCTCTTCAGTATGCTATGCTGTGTACCGCACCTGAAGTGTGCCTTGCCATGAGTCAGTCAAGGGGTACAAGAGTGATCCAAGAATGGCTCACAGGACAGCGGTCAAAGTTATCCTTAGTAACTAGTGGACTAAGGAATTTTCTCGATTATGGAGGTGGTAAAAGAGTTCGTCGTAAAGGTTACGACGATGCAAGCTTGACACCTATCCGGATAGCTCTGAGTAGAGAGACCGGATACATATAATGGAGCAACAATTTAGAATAGCTCCAAGTAGAACAGTTATTTGGAATAGCTCCAAATAGAGCGTGGTAGCTGCATCTAGGAGATGACATAGAGATTTGTAAAGCACACACGGATCTGAAAGGTTCAGACCCGTTGACTAAAACCTCTCTCACAAGCAACATGATCAAACATAAAACTCATTGAGTGTTAATCACATAGTGATGTGAACTAGACTACTGACTCTAGTAAACTCTTGGGTATTAGTCACATGGCGATGTGACCTGTGAGTGTTAATCACATGGCGATGTGAACTAGATTATTGACTCTAGTGCAAGTGGGAGACTGTTGGAAATATGCCCTAGAGGCAATAATAAAAGTATTATTATTATATTTCCTTGTTCATGATAATTGTCTTTTATTCATGCTATAACTGTATTATCCGGAAATCGTAATACACGTGTGAATACATAGACCACAATATGTCCCTAGTGAGCCTCTAGTTGACTAGCTCGTTGTGATCAACAGATAGTCATGGTTTCCTGACTATGGACATTGGATGTCGTTGATAACGGGATCACATCATTAGGAGAATGATGTGATGGACAAGACCCAATCCTAAGACTAGCACAAAAGATCGTGTAGTTCATTTGCTAGAGCTTTGCCAATGTCAAGTATCTCTTCCTTTGACCATGAGATCGTGTAACTCCTGGATACCGTAGGAGTGCTTTGGGTGTATCAAACGTCACAACGTAACTGGGTGACTATAAAGGTGCACTACAGGTATCTCCGAAAGTATCTATTGTTTTATGCGGATCGAGACTGGGATTTGTCACTCCGTGTAAACGGAGAGGTATCTCTGGGCCCACTCGGTAGGACATCATCATATGCGCAATGTGACCAAGGAGTTGATCACGGGATGATGTGTTACGGAACGAGTAAAGTGACTTGCCGGTAACGAGATTGAACAAGGTATCGGTATACCGACGATCGAATCTCGGGCAAGTAAAATACCGCTAGACAAAGGGAATTGAATACGGGATCGATTGAGTCCTTGACATCGTGGTTCATCTGATGAGATCATCGTGGAACATGTGGGAGCCATCATGGGTATCCAGATCCCGCTGTTGGTTATTGACCGGAGATCGTCTCGGTCATGTCTGCATGTCTCCCGAACCCGTAGGGTCTACACACTTAAGGTTCGATGACGCTAGGGTTATAAAGGAAGCTTGTATGTGGTTACCGAATGTTGTTCGGAGTCCCGGATGAGATCCCGGACGTCACGAGGAGTTCCGGAATGGTCCGGAGGTAAAGATTTATATATAGGAAGTCCTGTTTCGGCCATCGGGACAAGTTTCGGGGTCATCGGTATTGTACCGGGACCACCGGAAGGGTCCCGGGGGCCCACCGGGTGGGGCCACCTGCCCCGGGGGGCCACATGGGCTGAAGTGGGAAGGGATCCAGCCCAAAGTGGGCTGGGGCGCCACTTCCCTCATGGCCCATGCGCCTAGGGTCAAAGGGGAACCCTAAGGAAGAGTCCTAGGAGGGGAAGGCACCTCCTAGGTGCCTTGGGGGGGAGGGAATCCTCCCTTGGCCGCCGCCCCTTTCCCATCTAGGGCTGGCCGCACCCCTTGGGGGTGGGAAACCCTAAAGGGGGCGCAGCCCTCCCCTCCCCCTATATATATTGAGGCATGGGGCTGCCCATAACACATGATTTGATCTCTCGTTAGTGCAGCCCTGCCTCTCTCCCTCATCCTCTTCTCCCATGGTGCTTGGCGAAGCCCTGCGGGATTGCCACGCTCCTCCACCACCACCACGCCGTTGTGCTGCTGCTGGATGGAGTCTTCCTCAACCTCTCCCTCTCTCCTTGCTGGATCAAGGCGTGGGAGACGTCACCGGGCTGTACGTGTGTTGAACGCGGAGGTGCCGTCCGTTCGACACTTGATCATCGGTGATCTGAATCACGACGAGTACGACTCCATCAACCCCGTTCACTTGAACGCTTCCGCTTAGCGATCTACAAGGGTATGTAGATGCACTCCCCTTTCTACTCGTTGCTGGTCTCTCCATAGATAGATCTTGGTGTTACGTAGGAAAATTTTTGAATTTCTGCTACGTTCCCCAACACCGCGCCCGTCCGAGGGGCACCTCCCTCTGTCGCATAGGAAGGCGCACCCGGCGCCCTCCTCTAGCAGGGCTCGGGGGCTCTCTCCTGGAGGGCCACCGACCTTGTCAAGGTCACGAGGGAGGCGCTCGGGCACCACTTGGACGCGTGTTTCAAGGCATGTTTCCCTCAAGATGGTGTGGAGAAAGGAGGACCAAACCCATAGGAGTTCATCGCGAGAAGCATTCAAGAGCTACAGGAGTCAAGAATCATGCGCGGCAGCCACCGCTTACCCGCCATAGCTCCCCATCCAGGCGAGGGTGGTGAGCTGCGCGTCTGCATCGATGTACCAGGGCTCAACTAAGCCACTTTTCAGGACCGCCTTTGGCCTTCGCGCGTGGGGTGTTGCGAGGGTCCACCCCACAGCTATGTTCGCATGCCCTTCGGCCTGTCGAACGTGGTCGCCGCTCACCAGCGCCTGCTGAGGAGCATTCTGGAGGCTCAGGAGGTCAGGCATTGCGCAGTCCTGGCAGAGATGGAGATGGTCCTTGAAGAGCCGCCTGCGCCCCCAGAGCCTCCCGAGGCTCTAGGCCCTGGGGGCTCATGAGGATTGGCTTCCGCATCACGCATCGTCCGCTACTTCAGCATTCCTTCATCTTCAACGGTATTAGGTGACATCTTTCAAAGTTACATTTTCAGCTGGGAGCGCCCGCAAAGCTGCATCATTCCCAGGTCGCGTGGGTCCGTCCCTGCGGCATGTATCCATTTTGCTCATGTTCTTTGCTTACCTTGTTGGGGGCGCCCCTCGGGCTGCATTATCCCCAAGTTGCTTGGGTCTGACCCAGTGGCGCTTGCTTTTTCTGCATCTATCTAAATGGATTTGCTCCTACGCGCTTAAACCTCCCATGGTTATCATCTGTTGCTTATCGCGGACCTCTCCGCTCTAATGCAAAGCGCTTGCACGTTAAAGGGGGGGTACCTGAGCATCGCGACTCATGGGCTCTTACTGGCTCTCCATCCCTCACCCCCTGGCCTTGACCCACGGCATTGCGACCTGTCATACCAGCGGCGGCTGAGATCGCTCGAGGGCCGGGACCCGAGGACATAGAGCATTTGCATTTTAACCACCCTGCAGGAACACACCATTGATAAAGGCCCAGAGCCAGGCGCAACCCGCCTCGAGGTAGGGCCTCGTGAGTCCCATGCTGGCTCACGGGTGCCTAGATACACCTCTCCTAGCCCTACCGTGTCGGCCACGTGTCAGGGCGGGGCTGTACACGCCCCGGGGGATCCTCCCGGAGGGGAGCCCCCTCCCACGCACAAGTGGAAGCACCATGCTCCGCGCTGGCTGACGACACTGCCGAGGAGCGGCTATGCCCGTACACATGCGGAAGCACTATGCTCTGTGCTGGTGATAAACAACTGAGGGCGGCCCACAGCCGTATCAACCTCAGGGAGCCTAGAGCTCAGTGTCTGGCACCATCGCAACGCCTCCCCTCGGGAGTGCCACGCGAGGGGGCTGGACACAGGGGCTGCGCCCGGGCCACGCCCGAACGCAGGCCACCCAGCCAGGTCCCTCGGACCTGGTCGTCGCACGCCCCTCCCCGAGCGGAGCCAAGGTATGAACACTTGTTTGCACGTCAAGGGGGACTTCTGAGCATCGCGACTCAGGAGCCTAACTGGTCACGTAGCCCCTCACTCCTTGGTCCCATCCTGGTTTCCGGTCGGGGCTAACGGCGGCTGAGGTATGCGCGGGGCCGGGCCCTGCCGACGTAGAATGACAAATCCACTCCTATGCCTCCCTTCCTTACTTGTTGTTTGCGCGTCAAGGGGGACTCCTGAGCATCGCGACTCAGGAGCCTAACTTGCCACATAGCCCCTCACTCCTTAGTCTCGTCCTGGTTTCCGGTCAGGGCTAACGGCGGCTGAGGTATGCGTGGGGTCGGGCCCTACCGACGTAGAACACATGCAAATAGGAGGGAAAAAAATGCAAATTCCAGGGAATTCAAAAGCAAATATTACAAGCCATAGATTGTTTCACAATGCCAAACGCAAGTTTAAACGCCTCCATGAGGCATGGTGCATATTGCAGGAATTAAAACAGGACAGAAGCTGCGAAGGGATCACTTCCCAGTGGTGCCGCCACCTGTGGTGGAGTCGCGCTGGCCGGCTCCACCTCCTGAGGCTGCAGGGCTGGCGGCATCGCGCCCGGGCAAGGTGCTAAAGGTGCGGAACCTCACCAACAAAGCCTCGGCTCAGCCTTTCACGGCCTTAGCAGTAGCAGCGGCAAGGTCGCTGCTCACGGGCTCCAACAGGCTGTCGAGGTCGGTGTTGGGGTCGCGAAGGTAGCCGTGGCCGAGGACACGTGTCAGCGCCGCAGAAGACAGGGCACGCGCCTCGGCCTCGGCCGTGGGGCCAAGGCCGTCCGCGACATCTTCAAGCACGCGGACCAAGAAGGGAAGCAGCTTGGCAGGGCCGTCCTCTGCACCAGCCAATGGCTTCTCTGAGCCGCCCTCATAAAGCATCTTCAGTGCGGCGCGAGCTTTCTCCTCCAGCTTGGCAAAGGCCACTCGATCTTCGGCCAGGACCTTTGCCTTGCCATACATTTTGATCCTCTCTGCCTTCAGCTCCTGCTGCAACGTCTCTAACCGTCCATGGCGCTCATCAAGCTTGACATCCCGGTCCCTGACGGCAGCTTCTCGAGTCTTCATACCCTTCTCTTTCTCTTCACGGCTACGGACCTCCTTGGCGAGCTTGTCATGAAGGCCTTGCAGCTCGTCCTCCAGCGTCTTGCAGCGCCCTCGGGCATCAACAGCGTCACCCAAGGCGGCCTCGCGAGCGGCCTTGGCTTGGCAGGTAGCCAGCTTCTCCTCATCGAAGGATGTCGCGGCCTGGCTCAGCGCTGCTCAGACGGAGGCGTCAGAGCGGACCCAGCCAGAGACCAACTCCAGGCGCCCGGCCACCAGGCGGGGGTCGGTGCCCTGGAGATCTTCTCGCAGCCGGCCCAGCTCAGCGGCAGCGCGATCCAAGACGGTGGAAGGAGTCGGAGAAGCGGTAGGGGAAGAGGGCATCATGATCGCAGCATCCAGCATTGGGGCCTTCTAAGCCTCAGCCACCCCGGCGATGGCACCAAGTGCAGGCACCTCCAGAGTCAGTGGGGCCATGGGGGCTGACTCCTTGCTGGAGCGTCCCTGCTGACCTCGCGAGGACAATCGGGCAGGAGAAGCGCCAGCCTCGCTGCCTCCTCTCTCCGCGGGTAGAAGGTGCTCCCCTTGTCTTCTAGCTGGGCGGAGCCAGCCTTGAGCACAGTCGCCCCCGAGTTGCCCTGTGCCACCATCATCAGGCGCGTGAGGGAGAGACTCTTATCCGACATGTTCGGGAGATCCAGAGCCGGCAAGTACCAGGCCTCGGATGGGACCTTGCGAGGCGCCATGGCTTGCCCAATGAGAGGAATTGAGACAGATCTGGAGGATCTCGAAAGGAAGGAGAAGAGCAAGAAAGGGGATCTGGAGCAAAGCAAGCGAGAGCAAGGCAAGTAAGTCTGGCCCGGGCACACCTTTTGTCAAAAGGACGGTTGCCGAGGCGTCGTGGGGAAGCGGAGACGCCCACGTCCAATCAACCACCATGCGGTGCCCAAGGCCGCAGGCTGTTGGGGCCCGCGGCGCTTCGCACTTGCCCCTTCGCTTCTCTGCTAAGCCAAGTCTGGGCGCGCCTTGGGCTCGGGAGCTATTGTCGGCATTCTGGGAATGGGGGTCGCCAGACTTGCCTGCTTGCGGCCTGCAGCGTGGCTCAAGTAGGGGGCCCAGTGTGGCCCATCTTCATCGACTGGAGCTCAAGACCCTCGCGAGGGGCCAAGCCTCGCGGGGCGGACGACAGGAAGCTTCCTCAGGCGCCGCCTCACCAGGCAGGCTCGTGAGGAGGCGGAGAGATCAAGGCAGGGTACCTCGTGAGGTGCCCGTGACGCAAGCCATGATGATCGAGACCAGGCGGGTGCCAGGAGGGCGCCGGCCTGGGCAGTGTCCTTGTTTCCCCTTCGGTGCAAAGGGGGCAAGCACATGCCAAGGCATCAGGAAAAGGTTACCATTTCGGTGCAACAAGACCAAGACCAATAGAGCGGAAGGGAGGAGGTCACCATGGAGCCTAGGACGGCGTCATCGTCAGAGCCTTTGACAGGCGAGGACCAACTTTAGTCAGGATAAGTGTACTAGATGTTCCCCTTCAAAATGGCTAATTGTTGGCGCCCTTCCCGCTCAATATTTGGGGAGAGGCCCAGGGCTTCCCTCTATAAATAGGACTAGCCACCACAAGGGATCGAAAGGACCGATCTATCTAGGGAGAGGTCAGATCGACCCCTCCGAAGGGACAACACCATCACAAGAACACCCCTCGTGAGGCTATTCTTCCCTTGTACAATTCATCATCAGCCCCAGAGGCAATCCACCACACCACACACTGGAGTAGGGTATTACACCACAATGGTGGCCTGAACCGGTATAAATCTCGTGTCCCTTGTGTGTTCTTCTTGCTAGCCTAGATCCTTTGCGAGACTTCGATCCATGAGCCGGTAGGGGAAAGATCTTCGCGCGCACCCCAGTGTTCGAACCTCAAGGGTCTGCCGGAACCCGAAATCCGACAGCTGCGCACCGACGCTCTGAGTCACGACAGAGCGCCTGTAACTGGGCCGACTACATGGAGGCCGGCGCCCGACAAATATCCCTGGAGGCTATTGGGCACGCACACGTTCGTGACGCCGATTTTTACTACCAGCTCGTCAGGTAGGTTTCCCGCATAGAAGTCGAAGCTTCGGTAGACCACGCCGGCATGGAAAGGGCCAACGCGCGCGAGCAACATGCCCCATCGCACCTCTGGCAAGTCCGAGGCGAGGTGGAGGATGACGGTGCTGGCGTTTAGTGTGTACCACAGATGGCGGCCGGCATCATCTAGTTAGCTAAGAGTAAGTTAGTACTTGTATGCTACTAGAGTATTAGTGGGAGTAGATAGTTAACTTGGGTGGAAGCTCAGTACTCTGTATGTGGATCAGACCTGTTACTTTGCTCTGAATGTTGAAATTTCCGTTTGAACGTATGGAATGGGCTGTTATTTTTTAAATGGGTTGTATTTGTCCGCCACGGGTTTAGAGGCTGACTTGTGGGCCTACCAAGTTGACGCGTACACAATCAAGAGATGGTTGTACGTGGAGAGGATGACAGTAGGGACCCGCCAAGGTCATGGCAGTACGCAAGCAAGTGCCTCCTTATTTTAAGCCAATAAAAAAATGGCTCCTCCTAATGGATTTCTGACATTTGGGTCCCATGCCATTGTCAACGTAGTCAATAAACGAGAGAATTGCACAACGAGCGGCTGACACCAGGGACCCAGCAGCTCGCCCAGTTATTTTTGATTTGGGTTAATTTGACAAATGCCACTCCAAATCTGGTGTTTCCGAGAAATGCCGCTGTAATTTCCAAACTTTGAAAAATGCCATTTCCAGTGGCATTTTTCGAAGCCTGGAGTGGCGTTTTTCAAAGTTTGCAAATTGCAGTGGCATTTTTCAAAGTTTGCAAAAATTGTAGTGCCGTTTTTTAAAGTTTGGAAATTGCAGTGGCATTTTTATGAATCGCCATAATTGGAGTGGCATTTATCTAATTTGTTTTTGAGACGAAAGCATGGTGTCAATTGGGCTATGCGGGGCACTTTGGCCTGTCTAGACAGCCTTTTCTTTTATGTTTACCACAGACCAGCCCAGTAGTTTTTTCTTTCTTTCTGAAAATGGCTCGCCCAGTTTTTTTGTGATTTGTCAAGTAAGTCGCTTTGTCGGGCCTGTTGGGGTGCAAATCTTTCAAGACGAGGAGAGCTTCATTCGGCTGACCGAGAAAATGGCCTATCAGTAATGAGAAATGAGTTGTACATTTTTAAAACACATCAAACCGGCAATTAGTTTCAAATTTCTTTTTTTCATTTTGAGATTTTAAATTGCATTGATTTTTATGCGTGGACAATTTGTTGGATTTTATATTGATATACATTTATTTTTAAAATCAGTTTGAATGTGACTCAAAATTTCAGGATTAAAAACAGTTCGGCCCGCATCGAAATATGCAAAATTTCGTATAATTTTTTAACCGTAGCCACAATATGGGATGTAATGCTAACAAAAAGAAAATGGGCTCAAAAAAAACCTTAAGAATTAGCAAATGGGATGTAAATTATTAGAAATAATGGTAGATGGGTTGTATGTTGTTTTCCATAGATTTGAGGCTTTCCTAAAAAAAGGTTGACGCACAAGCAGTGATTGTTGGATGTCCATCCAACGGCCATCGTGCTTCTTCAATCTCTGCTCTTCCCGCTCCAGCCGCTCAAACAAGCGCCGGCGGGACTGCCTACTCCCTCCTCCCCGTGGCCGGCTGTGCTGCCGCACAGGCCTCGCCGCCCCATCGTACTCCCATCGCTGGCCTAGCCATCCCTCTACTCACACATACATGTTGTTATTCTCCGGCGACGGCAGACGAACCAGTAAACCCTCGTACAGTCATACTCCCACCGCGTGGGAAACAACTGCCGAGTCTTCCTTGGCTACGTGGTGTTCCCTTCCTAGGCCTCGCCGTCGTCCACTGCCCTGGTGCTCTCGGCGCGGCGTGGTCAACGTGGTCAACGACCGACATGCATCTGAAGTGGATTGTACATGGAGAGGCTGACAGCTGGGTCCACGGCTGCACGCAAGGAAATGCCTCCTTATTACGCGCAAAATAATGATTCCTCCACCTGACTTCTGGGACCCATCGAAAGGGCCTCTGTATTTCGCGAAAAAAATGTTACCGCCGCTGACAGCTCGGACCCACCTGCTATATCTTTGCATGCAAGGAAATGCCTCCTTATTACGCACAAAAAAATGAATACTCCCCCTGCTTGCTCGAACCCAGTATAGTGGGAGGCTGACTTGTGGGCCTACAAAGTTGACGGGGATGGAGGGCTTTGTCAACTTAGTCAATATGCACGATTCTAGCTCTAGTGACTGTATGATGTCCATCCAACGGTCGTGGTGCTTCTTCAACCTCCGGTCTTCTTCCTCGAGCCGCCCAAAGCAGCGCCGGTCGTGCCGCCTGCTCCTTCGTCTCGTGGCCGATTGTGCTACCGCGGAGGCCTCACCGTCCCCTACTACTCCCACCGCTGGCCATGCCATCCCACCACTCACCCCCACCCCCTGTTATTCTGCGATGATGGCAGCCTCACACCGCAGCCGAACAAGTGAACCCTCGTACTCCTCTCCGCATGGGCATCAGCTGCCGCATCTTCCCCGGCTCCGTGTCGTCCCCTTCCTAGGCCTCGCCATCGTCCACCACCGTGGTGCTCTTGCCGCGGTGTGGTCAATGTGGTCAACGACCGACTTCCATCGGAAGAGTACTGTACGTGAAGAGGTGACAGTTGGATCCATGGCAGTCACAAGGAAGTGCCTCCTTATTACGCGGAAAATAATTATTCCTCCACCTGACAGTAGGGACCCACCGGACGGGCCATTGTATTTCGTGAAAAAAATGTTTCCCCCTGACTGCTGGGACCCACCGGACGGACCACCGTATTTCACAAAAAAAATGTTCCCCCCGCTGTCAGCTTGGACCCACCTCAAGTGCCTCCTTATTACGCACAAAAAAATGAATACTCCCCCTGCTAGCTGGGACCTACCTTGGTGGGAGGCTGACTTGTGGGCCTACTAAGTTGACGGGGACGGACGGCTTTGTCAACTTAGTCAATATGAACGATTCTAGCTCCAGTGACCGTACGATGTCCATCCAACGGCCGTAGTGCTTCTTCAACCTCTGGTCTTCTTGCTCCAGCCGCCCAAAGCAGCACCAGTCGTGCCGCGTGCTCCTGCCTCCCGTGGCCAGCTGTGATGCACGGAGGCCTCACTGCCCCCTACTACTCCCACCGCTGGCAAGGCCATCCCTCTACTCACCCACACCCCCTGTTATTCTGTGGCGACGGCAACCTCACACTGCAGCCAAACCAGTGAAACCTCATACTCCTCTACGCGTGGGCATCCACTACCGCGTCTTTCCCGGCTCCACATCGTCCCCTTCCTAGGCCCCATAGCCATCCACCGTCCTGGTGCTCTTGGTGCGATGTGGTCAACGTGGTCAAGGAACGACTTCCATCGGAAGAGTACCGTACGTTGATAGGCTGACAGCTGGGTCCATGGCAGTCGCAAGGAATTGGCTCCTTATTATGCGCAAAATAATTATTCCTCCACCTAACAGCAGGGACCCACTGGACGGGCCACTATATTTTGCAAAAAAATGCTTCCCCCCTGACTGCTGGGACCCACCAGCTACATCTTCGCATGCAAGGAAGTGCGTCCATATTACAGGCAAAAAAATGATTTGCCCCCCTAACTGTTGGGACCCACCAGCTACATATTCGCATGCAAGGAAGTGCCTCATAGTCGGGACCCACCTGGTCGAAGCGTACGTAGCATTGTCATTCTGGTCGCGAACGTATACGTGCATACTGGTCGATGTAGACGCTCACGTGTCATAGTAGAGGCGCGCACGTAGCATGTACACGTACGTACAGCGGCCAGGGTGCAAGAAAGTAAATACGGCCATGTACGCACATACAGGCGGGGTCTCGAACGCCTACTCGTGCATACATATGGCCAGGGCTCGTGTACATCGCTGGGTCGGAACGGAGAAACAGCGTTGTCGTCGTGTTCATGGGGAGCCAACCAGCTGGGTCGGAACGGAATGCGTCGTCGTGTTCATCGGGAGGGCTTGGACGGAACAGCTGATGGAAACAAGGCCTAGCGTACCGCACAACGGAGGAAACGGCCTTGTGTTCGACCGGCCATGGTCGAAACGGGATCCTGTTCATCAGGAGGGGTTTAGTTACCGCAAAACGGAGGAAATAGACTTCTGTTGGACCTCCTACGATCGAAACGGGGTCCTTTTGATCGGGAGGGGTGTGGCGTACCGCAAAACGGAGGAAATGGACTTGTGTTGGAGTGCTACGGTAGAAACGGGGGTCCTGTTCATCGGGAGGGCTGTGGCGTACCGCAAAACGGGACTCCACGGGATATTGTTCATCTCCACTGTCGACCTCCTCCAGCCTCCATAGGCTATTGTTCATCCACCGTCGACCTCCTCCAGCCTCGACCTGCGACTGTTCATCCACGGGCTCTTGTTCATCCAGCCTCCACCGCGCGCTACTCCACCGACTACTGTTTAACCAGCCCTCTCCACGGGCTCCTGTTCAACCACCCCTCCATGGGCTACTGGTCATCCAGCCCTCCACCGGCTACTATTCATCCAGCCCACCATGGGGTCATCTTGTTCATCTAGCCCTCCATGGGGTCCTGTTCATCCAGCCCCAACCGGCTCGATCGATCGGGGTCCTGTTCATCCAGAGGCAACACCATGAGATCCTGTTCATCCACCCCCACCGGGAACTGTTCATCCAAACCCCCCACCAACGCTCACTGTTCATCCACCCCCCCAGCAATGCTCCCTATTCATCCAGAGGCAGCATCGATCAGCTTCAGTTAGCAGCGGTAGCGAAGGAATCACTCGATCGGGTTTAGTTAACAACCATCGATCGATCGATTGGGTTCAGTAACACGTAGCCTGCAGTGCAATCCCTCGGGTTTAGTAGGTGAATGCCTCACTCGGGTTCAGTTAGAGCCCAACGCCTCACACCCATGCGCGTGCGTGTACGAGAGAAACGTGCAAACCTCCATGCATCGCTCGGCCCCGACCACCCACCGCAACCGGGAACACCCCGATATTTTCCTCGCCCTCGCTTCTACGACGGTTTCTTCGTCATGGACGGCCCAAAGAATGTCATGCAGCTGCGTCTCCAGCCCGCCCAGGATGAAAAGGCCATTTTTTGTCATGATTTTTTGTCATATAAGTAGGATCCCACCACATCTATGATGACACTGGGTTTTGTCACAATTATCGTCATAGAAGTGTCATAAGTATCACAGGAAAAAAATTCATTCGGCCCAAAATGTCACGGATGTGTCTTTTTTTTGTAGTGTCTAGGCCCTCTCGGCAATACAACATCATAAGAAGCTTCATGTTCCTAATGAGTTTAGTCACAGGATCTTGTATTACGGAAGAAGTAAACAAACTTGCTGTTAACGAGATTGAACTAGGTATGGAGATACCGACGATCGAATCTCGGGCAAGTAACATATCACTGGACAAAGGGAATTGCATACGGGATTGACTAAATCCTAGAAATTGTGGTTCAATCGATAAAGATCTTTGTTGAATATGTACGAATCAATATGGGCATCCAGGTCCCGCTATTGATTATTGATTGGAGAGGAGTCTCGGTCATGTCTGCATGTTCTCGAACCTATTGGGTTGCACGCTTAACGTTCGGTAGTGCTAGGGAAGTAATGAGATATTAATAGTGGAAAATCCTAAGGTTGTACAGAGTCCCGAATGGGATCTGGGATGTCACGAGGAGCTCCGGAATGATCCGGAGGTAAATATTTATATATGGAAGGTTGTTGTCGGGGTTCCGGGAAAAAGTCTAATTTTTTCGGTTTTGTACCTGGAAGCCACCGGAAGGTTCCAAAGGGTTTCAAAGGGGTCCGGAAGTCCTCGGATGGTTCCACCACGTCCCATACAATAGCATGAGTTGTAGGGGCGCCCTT
The DNA here is from genome assembly GCF_018294505.1 of Triticum aestivum. Classification (NCBI taxonomy): domain Eukaryota; kingdom Viridiplantae; phylum Streptophyta; class Magnoliopsida; order Poales; family Poaceae; genus Triticum; species Triticum aestivum. The sequence continues at coordinate 336,422,550 of NC_057807.1, read as the reverse complement.
GCCTTAATGGGCCAGGGGCACCAGCCTCTACAAGGCCCATGCGCGTGGGGAGGGGAAATCCTAAGGGGGAGGGCCTCCACTTGGCTTGGAGGGCACTGCCACGCCCCTCCCTCATCCCTATATATAGTGGGGAGGCGCATGGGGCAGCCAACCCTTCCGTGCTTGCCCCGTCTCCCTCCCGTTACTCCTCCACCTTCTATCGGCGCTTGGCAAAGCCCTGCCGGAGCTCCCGAATGATCAGACTGTGGCAAAAGAATTTGAGCAACAAATGAAGCCTAATAATAAACCATCTAGTGTTGCTTATGAAATTAAATTGAAAAGTGCATGTCTACTTGCCACCAAATCTGATATTGATGATCTAGATTGCAGCAAATCTGTTTGCTATGCTTTTGTGTGCAAAGAGGCATTATTTTCATTCGAGGACGTGCCTTCCTCTTTCCCTCCTGTTGTCACTAACATTTTGCAGGAGTTCGCTAACGTCTTTCCACAAGACGTCCCACCGGGATTACCACCTATTCGAGGGATTGAGCATCAACTTGACTTAATTCCCAGTGCATCATTACCAAACCGTGTGTCATACCGTACCAATCCAGAGGAGATTAAGGAGATTATGTGTCAAGTACAGGAGCTTCTTGACAAAGGTTATATACGTGAATCCCTTAGTCCTTGTGTTGTTCCTATTATTCTAGTGCCGAAAAAGGATGGTACATCGCGTATGTGTGCTGATTGTAGAGGCATTAATAATATTACTATTCGTTATCGTCATCCTATTCCTAGGCTAGATGATATGCTTGATGAATTGAGTGGCTCTACAATATTCTTCAGAGTTGATTTGTGTTGTGGATACCATCAAATTCGTAAGAAATTGGGGGATGAATGGAAAACACCATTTAAAACTAAGTTTGGATTATATGAGTGGTTAGTCATGCCTTTTGGGTTAACTAATGCAACTAGTACTTTCATGAGATTAATGAATGAAGTTTTACGTGCTTTCATTGGATGATTTGTGGTAGTCTATTTTGATGATATACTGATTTATAGCAGATCTTTGGAGGAACATTTCGAACATTTACGTGTTGTTTTTATTGCTTTACGTGATGCATGTTTGTTTGGTAACCTTGGGAAGTGCACCTTTTGCACCGACCAAGTATCTTTTCTTGGCTATGTTGTTACTCCACAGGGAATTGAAGTTGATAAAGCCAAGATTTAAGCTATTGAGAGTTGGCCACAGCCCAAAATGGTCACACAAGTGAGGAGTTTTCTTGGCCTCACTGGATTCTATAGGCCTTTTGTGAGAGATTTCAGCACCATTGTTGCACCTCTCAATGAGCTTACAAAGAAGGATGTGCCTTTTGTTTGGGGTACCGCACAGGAAGAAGCCTTCAAGGTATTGAAACATAAGTTGACACATGCTCCTTTACTCCAACTTCTGAATTTTAATAAGACTTTTGAGCTTGAATGTGATGCTAGTGGAATTGGATTAGGAGGTGCGTTATTACAAGATGGCAAACCAGTTGCATACTTTTCTGAAAAATTGAGTGGGACTAGTCTGAATTATTCTACTTATGATAAAGAATTATATGCTCTTGTTCGGACTGTAGAAACATGGCAATATTATTTATGGCCCAAAGAATTTGTTATACATTCTGATCATGAATCTTTGAAACATATTAAAAGTCAAGCGAAACTGAATCGTAGACATGCTAAATGGGTTGAATTCATTGAGACTTTCCCTTATGTCATTAAACACAAGAAGGGTAAAGAAAATGTTATTGTTGATGCATTGTCTCGTCGCTATACTATGCTTTCACAACTTGACTTCAAAATATTTGGTTTGGATACCATCAAAGATCAATATGTGCATGATGCTGATTTTAAAGATATAATGAAGAATTGTAAAGAAGGAAGAATGTGGAACAAGTTCATCGTTAATGATGGATTTGTGTTTCGTGCTAACAACCTATGCATTCCAGCTAGCTTCGTTCGTCTTTCTTAGTTATAGGAGGCGCATGGAGGAGGATTAATGGGACACTTCGGCGTGTAGAAGACGGAGGACATACTTGCTACACATTTCTTTTGGCCAAAGATGAGACAGGATGTTGAGCGTTTTATTGCTCGCTGCACTACATGTCAAAAAGCTAAGTCACGACTCAATCCTCATGGTTTATATATGCCTTTGCATGTACCCGGTGTTCCTTGGGAGGATATATCTATGGACTTTGTTTTAGGTTTACCTCAAACAAAGAAGGGGAGGGATAGCATATTTGTTGACGTGGATAGATTCTCGAAAATGGCACACTTTATACCATGTCATAAAAGTGATGATGTTGTTAATGTTGCTGATTTGTTCTTTCGTGAAATTATTCGCTTGCATGGTGTGCCAAATACTATTGTTTCAGATTGTGATACTAAATTTCTTAGCCACTTTTGGAGATTTTTATGGGCTAAGTTGGGGACTAAACTTCTTTTTAGTACTACTTGTCACCCACAAACTGATCGACAAACTGAAGTAGTCAATAGAACATTGTCTACTATGCTTAGGGCTTTTTTGAAGAACAACAAAAAAATGTGGGAGGAATGCTTGCCTCATATTGATTTTTCTTATAATCGTTCATTGCATTCTACTACTAAGATGTGCCCTTTCAAAATTGTTTATGGTTTCCTACCTCGTGCACCTATTGATTTGTTGCCTCTTCCATCTTCGGAGAAGGTTAATTTCGATGCTATAAAACATGCTGAATTGATTTTAAAAATGCATGAGTTAACTAAGGAAAACATTGAGCGTATGAATGCTAAATATAAACTTGTTGGAGATAAGGGTAGAAAACATGTTGTGTTTGTACTTGAAGATCTTGTTTGGTTACATTTGCATAAGGATAGATTTCCTAATTTGCGCAAATCAAAGCTAATGCCACGTACTGATGGTTCTTTTAAGGTGTTAGAGAAAATAAATGATAATGCATATAAACTTGAGCTACCTGCAGATTTTGGGGTTTGTCCCACTTCTAACATTGCATATTTGAAGCCTTATTTGGGTGAGGAAGATGAGCTTACGTCGAGGACGACTTCATTTCAAGAAAGGCGATGAGGACATCAATACCATTGTTACACCCACAGCCCCTACTGCTACATATACTGGACCAATTACTAGAGCTCGCGCACGCCAATTAAATTATCAGGTACTTTCGTTTCTTGGTAATGATTCTAATGTTCATGAGAATATGATGCTGCCTAAATTGGATACATTTGTTTTGCTCACAAATGAAGGGCCTGGCATGGATAAGAGGGAATAACACTTGAGCAAGACCAAGCATGGAGATGATGGCATGCGCAAGGGGAACAAGAACGGAGTTACAAGTGATGATTTCAAGACTTTGAAGCCACCATAATGAGTGCATGAAGCCTTGGACGAAATATACAACATTCCACTTCATAAATTTCGTCTAGAGGCTATTCTAGGTGCCGCGTCACCTTATTATTGGGCCAGGCCCATGTAATTTTGAAATACATAAGTATAGGCTATTTTTAGAGTCCGTATGCGTGGGGAAACAAGAGATAGGGTTGGTTTCGGACCCCTCCCCCAAGGGCCACGAAATTCCCCCCTCTTCCTCCATATATACAGCCCTTAGGGCGTCGTTTAGACTTTGGGTTTTGTTCAGATTAAAAGTTCGCCATAGCTGCAACTTCGCGTACTTCATTTGTGTTCAACGACCAGACCAAGACGTCACAGAACCCCACCTTCATTAATAAAGCTTTCATCTTTTATTCACAATATCCAGATTGCAATCTTAGTTTCGTGCTTGTTCTTCATTTGCTTGCAGGAAATAGACCTTCGTGGTCAGGTTGATCCTGCTCCAGCGTGGTCAATAACCTCTCGGAGTTGGTTTAGCGATTGCTAAGGCGCGACGTCCTCGCACGTTCGTAGTCGGATCATCAAAGTCGACTTCCACCAAAACAATAGCCACCATCTCATCGAAAGTCGGGACACCTTTGCCTCTATCAACTAACCCGGACTGGTGCTATTTTTAGCAGAACTACCGTGATGTCATTTTTTTGAAGAAATAAAAGTTCTCAGAATGGGCTGAAAATTTACGTTGATTGTTTATGGACCAGAAGAGACCCACGGAGCACCAACTGGGCCAGGAGGTGACCGTGGAGGCCACAAGAATGGGGGGAGCGCCTCTTGAGCTTGTGGGGCCCTCGGGCACCCCCTGACTTGATTCCAACGCAAAGTACTCCTATATATCCCATAACCTCCAGAAAGAACCCTCGATGAGAAGTTCCGCCGCCACAAGCCTCTGTTGCCACGAAAAACCAATCGGGACCCTGTTCTCGCACCTTGCCGGAGGGATAAATCATCACCGGAGGCCATCTCCATCATCCCTGCGGCCACCATGATAAGGAGGGAGTTCACCCTTGGGGCCGAGGGTATGTACAAGTAGCTATGTCTTTGATCTCCCTCCCTCGTGTTCTTGATTTGGCACGATCTTGATGTACCGCGAGCTTTGTTAATATATTTGGATCTTATGGTGTTCTTCCCTCTCTACCTTCTTGTGATGAATTGAGTCTTGCTCTTTGAGGTTTCATTATGTTGATTCAATATTGGATTTGAGAACACTTCATGTATGTCTTGCATATGGATACCTGTGGTGACAATGGGATATTATATTGATTCACTTGATGTATGTTTTGGCACTCAACTCGCGGATTCCCGAGGTGATATTGGGGTAATCTATACATAGAGTTTGATGCACGTTTTTGTCCTACATTCTCCGGTAGAAACTTTGTAGTGGTTCTTTATTGCACGTTGAGGTATTGTTATGTGATCCAGTTATGCTATCATTGTTGAGAGATTTTGCACTAGTGAAAGTATGAACCCTAGGCCTTGTTTTCAAGCATTGCAATATCGTTTGTGCTCCATTTTATCACTTCTTACCTTGCTATTTTTATATTTTCAGATTACAAGTACCTATATCTACTATCCATACTACCATTTCATCACCATCTCTTCACCGAACTAGTGCACCTATACAATTTGTCGTTGTATTGGGTGTGTTGGGGACACAGGAGACTTCTTGTATTTGGTTGCAGGGTTGTTTGAGAGAGACCATCTTCATCCTATGTCTCCCACGGATCGATACCTTAGGTTATCCACTTGAGGAAAATTTTCTACTGTCCTACAAAACTCTGCGCTTGGAGGCCCAACATGAGTCTACAAGAAGAAAAGTTGCGTAGTAGTCATCAAGCTCTTTCCTGGCGCCGTTGCCGGGGAGGTGAGTGCTTGAAGGTACATCTTTAGATCTTGCAATTGAATCTTTTAGCTTCTTGTTTTTATCACTAGTTTGGTTTATAAAAGAAAACTAAAAAAGGAATTAATGTTGCCTCATATTATTCATCTTTATAATGTCTTCCGTGAAAATGATGGAGCAGAAAATTGTGCTCAATTGATAGAAGAAGAAGTCAATAAATTTTTTGGCATAAAACCTTTAAATGGTGAGCATGATTGCAATGTTGTTAGTATGAATTCATTGAATATCCATGATGCTAATGATATGCAAAACCATAAGCTTAGGTATGCTATGTTTGATAAAGATGACATTTTTAGTCCCCCCAGTTTTGATGAGAAAATTTATTATGATGATAGCATGCCTCCTATTTATGATGATTATATTGATGAAAGTGGGTTTGGAAGAGTGTCAAGTCTAGGTAATAATGATCCCACTATGTTGGAGGGTGTTGAATCTTATTGTGATAATTATGAAAGTGGATTTGGAGAGGTCATGACTTTATTTAATGATGATTCCACTATCTTGGAAGAGGTTTCAATTGATTTTGATAACAAAGTTGCTATCTATGATGATTATGGTGATGACATGTATGCCATAAAGAATAATGGTAACCATGAAACTTGTCATCATGATTTTAATTTTCAATTGGATTACGCCAATCAAGTATCACATGATAGTTATTTTGTTGAGTTTGCTCCCACTACTATTCATGAGGATAATTTTGCTTATGTGGAGAGTAACAAAATTTCTATACTTGTGGATCATGAAAAGAATGCTTTAGGTGATGGTTATGTTGTTGAATTCATTCATGATGCTACTGAAAATTATTATGAGAGAGAAACATAAGCTCATACATATCTCAATAGTATCAAGTTTCCTCTCTTTGTGTTGAAAATCTTGAAGTTTTTCTTTTTTTGCCTTCCTATGCTGGTTGATTCTTGTTCCTATAAGTTGTTTGCTCATAACATTCCTATGCATAGGAAGTGTGTTAGGCTTAAATGTGCTTCTCATATTTTTCATGATGCTCCCATCGTGTTTCAATTCTTTACTTCTATGTGAGCATCATCGAAATCATCATGCCTAGCTAAAAAGGCATTAAAGAAAATCACTTGTTGGGAGACAATCCAATATTTACCCCTACTGTTTTTGTGTGTTTACATGATGTAGTAATCATGTTTTGTAGCTTTTGTTTCAATAAAGTGCCAAGTAAGACCTTTGGGATGATTTGGGTGATAGTTGATTTATTTTGCTGAAAAATAGAAACTTTTACGCTCACTTATGGAATTTTAAAAATTCACAAAAACGTGATTATGATCTGAATATTTTACACAAGATTGATATACAAATTTTCTATGTTGTCCTAAGTTTTTAGAATTTTTGGAGTTACAGAAGTTTGGCTAATGTCCAAATACTACAGACTATTCTGTTTTGACAGATTTTGTTTCCATTGTGTTGTTTGCCTATTTTGATGAATCTATGGGAAGTATCGGGGGTGGAAACCATAGAGAAGTTAAAATACAGTAGATATAACACCAATGTAAAATTAGAATGAGTTTACAACAGTACTTAAAAGTGGTTATTTGCTTTGTTTCACTAACCCATCTCATGAAGTTCCGTTAAGTTTTGTGTGATTGAAGTTTTCAAGTTTTGGGTGAGATATCAATATGAGGAGAATAAGGAGTGACAAGACCCTAAGCTTGGGGATGCCCAAGTCACCCCAAGATAATATTCAAGGAATATCCAAGCAACTAAGCTTGGGGATGCCCCGGTTGGCGTCACACCTTTCTTCTTCAACAATGATCGGTTAGTTTTGGTTGAGCCTAAGTTTTTCCTTCTTCACATGATATGTGCTATCCCTGGAATGTCATTTTATTTTGTTTTGCTTGATTTTTGAATAAAATACTTAAGATCTAATTTTTTTTATGAGAAAGAGTCTTCACATAGCTACTTAATTATTTGACTACTCGTTGATCTTCACTTATATCTTTTTGGAGTAGTTTGTCATTAATCTCGTGCTTCACTTATATCCTATGAGTAAATGGTTGAATGAATTGAATATCATAAATCAGAAATTAGATATGTTTAATATGCTTATCCCATGGGGAGTAATGACTTCACATATAAGAAGTATAGGTGGTAAAATTTATTTGAAAGTTAGCAAACACAACATTGGTCGCTTGAACAATTCATGAAAGAATATTGAAGGAAGAGAGATTTCACATATAAATATACTATCTTGGACATATTCTATGATTGCGAGCCCCATTAATTATTTTCAAACTTGAGCAAATTAGTTGAAGTTGGACAAGGAAGACAATGTAATGAGTTATGTTTGGGTATATTTGTATAGAAGTTATATTGTTATGGGTCCTCCAACATGTGGTGCTTGCTTATGATCTTTTGCTAGCCTTCACCTATACTAAGCGGAAACACTGCTTGTGCATCCAAATCCTTAAACCCAAAGTTATTCCATATGAGTCCACCTTACCTACCTATATGCGATATTTACCTGCCGTTCCAAGTAAATTTTCATGTGCCAAACTCTAAATGTTCAAATAATAATTTGTTTTGTATGACCCAATCGCTCATGAAGCAACAGGGGGCTGTCAGCACCTTCCATGCTAGGTGGGTTTGAAAGTGCGTTATATCGACTAGAGGGGGGTGAATAGGCGATTTTTATGAATTCTTCACTGAGGAATTTGCCGGTGAGGAAATTCCTTAGTGAAGAACTACTAGCAGCGGAATAAGTACTCAGAAGTAAGCATAACAGGATACAGACATAGTCATCATGATGAAATGAAGACAAGCACAGAGTACAGGAAGCGTAAACACAGGATAACACAAGATGAAGACAAACAGACTGAAGAAATTGAACTGAGGAAATTGAGAAAGTCTTCAGTCAAAGTCTTCAAACACAGATATGAACAATCACTCAACACAGTAATGAGGAAATGAAAGAGTTGAGGAAATAGAACCAGTAAGGTTGGTGAAGACAATGATTTGGTAGACCAGTTCCAACTGCTGTCTCAGTTGTACGTCTGGTTGGAGCGGCTGAGTATTTAAACTCGAGGACACACAGTCCCGGACACCCAGTCGCTGAGCACGCAGCTCAGGACACCAAGTCCTCACCATATTCTCCTTGAACTAAGGTCACACAGACCTCGTCCAATCACTCGTGGTAAGTCTTCAGGCGACTTCCAAACCTTCACAGACTCGGTCACTCGGCGATCCACAATTCCTCTTGGATGCTCTAGACCATGACGCCTAACCATCTGGAAGAAGCACATTCTTCAAAGGTAACAAGCGTCGGATCCACGCAGGATCAATCTCTTCAGTGATGCTCAATCACTTTGGGTTTGTAGGTGTTTGGGTTTGGGGGTTTTCCTCACTCGATGATTTTCACTCAAAGTCCTCGGAGGATGGGTTGCTCTCAAATGAAAAGTGTCAGTTTCTCTCGGAGCAACCAACCAGCTAGTGGTTGTAGGGGCGGCTATTTATAGCCTAGGGAGCAGCCCGACATGATAAGACATAAATGCCCTTGTCTGATATGACCGTTAGGTGGATAAGATATTTTGGGATAGCTAGCGCGTAGCACAGCAACGGTCGGAAATTTGACTATCAAATTCCTCAGGGCTATCATGTTCCTCACTGTGTAGGCAATCCGCACTGGCGAATTCCTAACTCCTCAGTTAGAACAAATTCCTCAGCGACTAGAAGAACTTCGTCTCTGTCATTGAAGAAAGTGACTGAACTGTATGAGATTTCCAAAGGCTTCACTCGAAGGGATTGGTAGGTGTAGGATTTTGAGTTGAGCATCACTTGGAAATTTTTCCTTAGTATTTCCTCGACCCCCTTTAACAGTACGGTGTTTCCTATGACTCAAGAAAGACAAAAACAAAACTATGAAAACGAAAGTCTTCAAGCTTCATATTCCTCACATGAATATCAAGTCTTCACGGACACACCAATTTCTTCACTTTCAAAGTCTTCATGAAAGTCTTCAGGAATACCAAAATCTTCAGTCGAAGATATTCATTTTTAGGGGTCGACTTTCCCTGTAAATATCAAACTCCTCATAGACTTATAGACATGTGTACACTCACAAACACATTAGTCGCTTAACCTATAAGTCTTCAATACAGCAAAATCACTAAGGGGCACTAGATGCACATACAATCTCCCCCTTTTTGGTGATTGATGACAATATAGGTTAAGTTTTCAATGTGGATAAACATATGAAGTGTAAGTACTGATATTGAGGAATTTGATTGCAAGATATAGAAGAACTCCCCATGAAGATGTGCATAGTGAGGAATTTGCTTTTGAAGCAATGCACACTTGAAGAGTTGAATCATGGAGATCTCCCCCTATATCTTGTAATTCATACACGCATTTGACATATAATATGAAGAATTTGAAATGCATGATGAAATATGGTGCCTGATGAAATTCAGCATGCGTGCAATAATATTAATGAGGAACAAGCATGCAGAATAACGCATCAAGAGTATTAGATCACAGTGCATCAAAAGTATCAGAGCACCATCGGGTTTAAGATTACAACTCAATCCAATAAAGTTTCAGAAGAATGAGAGTTGTAACTTAGCAAAAACAACGCCCATATAATAGACCCGCTTGAAGACTGACTCAAATTTCTCCCCCTTTGTCATCAAATGACCAAAAGGTTCGAAACTGAGGACTAACGCCCCTGAAGAATATCAAGTTGATGGAGGAGCGCCAGCGTTGTTGGGGTCGGTAGTCATACTAGGGCCTGCCGCAGTGTCGTATAAGTCTTCATTTTCATCAGTCTCGCGCGATGAAGAATAGGAGCTGGCCACCAAGGAAGGAACTTTGACCTTCTTGAATTTCTTTGATGGAGGTGCAGACCAGTCAAATTCTTCCTTGAGACCCATATGCTTCAGATCTGCAGCGCTGTAGACATGTGATAGAACAGCCCAGGTACGGTTGAAGGTTTCATGGAGGTAGTAGTGGTTTTTCTTCACTGCATTGTGTGTTGAGGTCATGTTGTGAAGAATTGAAACAAACTGACGCTTGACCCATTTATGATTGCGATCAACCTTCTGATGAAGACTGAGGAGTAACTCACGATCAATCATCACCATGGGAGCTGTGGCTTGAGGATTTTGCTTGGCGGCAGAGTCATGTGTGGCAGAGTCATCATTGGTGGAGTAGGATGCAGCCTTGCGAAATTGACCATCCAATGGACGAATGCCTTCATCTATCACAGCAGTTGCCTTGCCTTTGTCATCAGCTAAGGAATATGTCCGTTTGAGGACTTCAATCGGAGGCAAGTAGCTGCCGTGGTTCAAAGTGTCAGCTTTGTAATTTAGTGAAGCCCTTGTCCTGATGAATCTCATAATCCATGGTGCATAAGGCTTCAGTTCAAATGGTGACATAGCAATATTCGCCAGAGTCCTCATGAAGAAATCATGGAAGTTGATGGGAACGCCATGAATGATATTGAAAAGCATGTTCTTCATGATGCCAACGACCTCTTCATCATTTGAGTCATGGCCTTTGATTGGACTCATTGTCTTCGTCAGAATGCGATAGATAGTCCGGGGCACATATAGTAATTCCTTGACGAGGAATTTGGTTCGAGGAGCCTGCCCTGGCTTCAAAGGCTTCATCAGCACTTGCATGAAATGATTTGAAAGTTCAGGTTCACTGTAGACGCAACGAGCACTGTCAAGGGGAGGACTGAGTGGTAGGGCACGAAGCAATTCAGTTGCTGGTGCCTTGTAGTGAGTATTTTTAGACATCCAGTCCAGCACCCATGAATTCACATCTTCAGAGTTTCTTGTGATGTGCAGCGTTGCATAGAATTGAAGAATGAGTTCTTCATTCCAATCACAGATGTCAGCGCAGAAATTTAGCAAGCCAGCATCGTGAAGAACGCTGAGGACTGGCTCGGAGCACGGCAGAGACTCCATGTCCACATGAGGAATATGTTCATGATCGAAGACTTTTGTCTTTGTTGAATAGTACTGAGGAATAGAAATTTGCTTGACTAGAAGTCCAGAAGCGCCTCTTCCTTATGCGAGCAGAGTCATAGGGGTTATAGTCAGTGAAAAACACATGCTCGCTGAAGAAATCTTCAGCCTTGAACTTTTGCTTCTTTGAGAATGGATCCGTTGGCTTGGGCACTGGAGTGTCAGTGAGTTGCATCACAACCTCTGGAATCGCAATCTCAGGTTCTTCAGGCTGAGGAATTTTTGGTTCCTATTCAGTGGCAGTCTGCGTGTTCAAAGGTTTAACAACAACAGCTTCTTCAGCACTAGCGGCTGGAATGTCTTCATGCACAGACGAGGTGGGAAGAGTTTCTTCAGAGCCCATTTGAACTGTTGGTGCAGGGGACTGAGGTATTTGTTGTAGTGGGGTGAAGAGTGGAGAATTGGGGTGCTGACTTTCCCAAAAGTCATCATTCATCACGGGTGTTGTGCAGCCAATGTCACGTCTTCATCTTCAATTTCTTCAACGCCAGCCTCTTCAGCTGTGAACTGAGGCATTGGCGAGGAAGCAACACGCATTGAAGGGATCGTATCCACTTCAATTTCTTCATCAACCTGCTCTAACGAAGTAGCAGATTGAGGTTCTTCATTAGATCCGCTAGGGATCACATATTCCTCATCAAAAGGAACAAGATCCTTTGATGGCATGGTGGAAATCGGAACAACATCAATTGGATTTTCAAGAGAGCTTGTCAGAGGCTTCATCTTCTTTGGAGCTGAAGATTCTGAAGCACTCGATGCTTTCATTTTCTTCACTACAGCTCGCTCTGTAGCCTTGGTCTTCTTCACATCGAATGCACATGGAAGAATTGGAGTTGGGGTAGGCGCAGATGGAACTGAGGAATCTGGTTGAATTTCCTCAGGCGCAACTAATGCAGTTGCCCTGACTTCTTCAGTTTCTTCAAGCGCACCACTAGTGGATGCCCTGACAATTTCTTCAGCGGCTGGAATGGAGTCATCAGCCCTGGAACTGGCATTTTCTTCAGCAGCCTGAATGTCATCAGCGGTGCTGGCATGTTCTTCAGTTGGCTGAGCAGACGCTTCAGCTTGAGGAATTTCTTGTTGCGATGGGGCTGCAACATTTGTGAATTTCTCAGTCAGTTTCACAAACCTGACTTTGGCTCCTTGCCAATTAGCATAGTAAGCATTGAAATCATCGCTGAGGGTTTTGATTTCAGCTTGGATCTTGAGGAGTTCATCAGTTGTCATATTGACAATGTTATTCTTCAGGAACTTCTCCTTTCTGAACTGAGTCTTCTTGATCTGCCTGGCCTTCTCAAATTTCCATTTCTCTTCAGTGATGAAATGGGTCAGCATGTGACTTTGACCAGGAATCAAATTGAAATCAGGCATAGGAGTATTTGGATCCTTGTGCCAGAGATCAATGTAATCAAGGATCGCCCTTGGATCCAAAAGCAGTGGCACATTTGTGCCTTTGGCTCTAGAGTCCCTTTCTTGTCGGTCTCTGATGATTTCTGCAAGTTCATCATCATCAGCTTCATCGTCAGATGGCACTTGGAAGGCAACATGTTTCTTCTTCGGACTTGGCCGAGGACCTCGACCAGCCGTTGCCTTAGTCTTCAGCAGAGTGGGGCCTGATGAAGATTTTGGTGCAGCTGAGGAACTTGCTGAGGCACCAGAGGCAATAGAGATGCCTATTGTCCTTTGGCACGTGGCCAGATGTACATGTGTTGAGGACTTTGCCGGAGCAGCTGAGGACTTTGGAGGAGGAGCAGTAGTTGGAACTGGCCGTGAGGGCTTTGAAGAATCTGGCCGTGAGGGCTTTGAAGATTCTGGCCGTGAGGGCATTGCTGAGGAACTTGGCCGTGAGGGCATAGTTGGTGAAGCACTTGGCTTGTGAGCGGGCTCCTTTGCCATTGATTTTCTTGGCTTGACAGAGGCCTCAGTGGCAGTAGCAGCAACAGAGTCTTCATTGAATTTCCTCACTACTTCTTTGGCTTGTCTTGCCAACTTAGCTTGACGCTTGGCCCATTCTTCAGGAAAGTCCTCACCACGCTTGATGCTAGTGGGGTCAGCTTCTTGGCCAGGTGCCAATGGAGCTCTTGGGCATGGAGGATTAAGTGTGAATTTCTTCATATACTTTGGAGTCACATATCTATACTCCCTCCATTCTCTTGCCCATCTCCGTTCAATCTTCTGTATGCGCACCTTGCGCTGATTTTTAGTTTCTTTTCCGTACTTAGCCTCATCAGGTGTGCAATAATCAGCATAGATGGCCTCAGGTATTTCAAAAGCAGTCATGACCTCAGGCTTCTTTCCTCCTTTCTACAGCTTCTTACCATCAGCCATATTCTTCAGATGAGGAATTTGAACAATCGAATTTTCTAAAGAAGTGTGCAACTTTTCTTCGAGGAATGCTGCAAATGAGTTAAGTTGATGAGAACCTAGTGATTCAGCAGCGGACATGTGTACCTGTGAACAGAGTATAGTTGCGAGGAATTTGGAGAGGTCATATGCGTTCTTAGGAGGTTTTTCAAAAAGAACAAGTTTGAGGAATTTGACCAGATGAGCCTTGAAGAATTTCACTAAGCGTTCTTTGTCTTAGGTTCCAGAGTTGTATAGATCGAGGATCCACACAATTGAGGAATCTTGAAGAAAAACGATGCTTAGAAAAACGAATCAAGAACAGATGACTAGTGAGGTGTTTTGTGTGTGTGGATTTGAAGAATAAAACACCTTTGAATATTTTGTTGTGAATTTTCAAATCAAAAGGGGTAGTAAAAGTAACTTTTAATTACCCTTGATGAAGAACACGACGAACTGTGAAGAGGAACAGTGAAGTTCGTCGGTGTAGATCTTCCACGCCCTAACTTGGCGGAGGAAGACAACTACAGCGGCGGTGGAGTGAAGATTTCGGCGGTCGGTGCGAGTACGATGGCGACGAGGTCGAGTCAATGAAGCTCTTCCTCGCCGGCAACGATGAAGTAGCGGCGGTTCTAGGGTTTGAGGAGCTAGAGCGAGAGAGAGCGGTCGAGCGGAGTAAAGGAAGTGAGGAAGGGGAGAGTGGGTATTTATAGTGGTAGTGAAAAACTGTTTGCCCGAAGATTTAGGACAAACATGCCCCTGACCCTTCTCCTTCGCTTGACAATTGTCACCCACGTACTGAGAAGTGGAGATCGTGTTAGATCGTGGGTGAATAGATAAGTCTATCGTGGGATCCGGAACGGATTGAGCGGTAAAACCGAAAATTTGGATAAGATTAATTTTAAAGTTCCATTCGCAAATTCTTCAGCTGTCAAGGACACAGTGAAAATTTTGAACGAGTTTCAAATAGAACGCACATGAAGAATTTGTGAATAGATTGGGTTGAGTATAGCATAGAGGGGAAAGGGTCCGATCACATTCACTTAGCAGAAAATGCAACTTGAAGAAATAGTTATAAGTGAATGCTGTATAGGACATAAACTCATATATATATATAGCCAATGAAGAAAAACGACGGAAACATTGAAGATTTTGCAAAGTTGAAGAATTTGAAAAACTGAAGAATTTCAAAAACTGAGGAATTTCAAAAATGAAGATTTTCAACTTTGGTGGTGGCGTGACCCACCGTATAAGAATGATGATTTCAGACACTGCATACAATTGTCGTAGGGTTCTGAGAATCAAATTCTTCATTAATTTCTTCACACTTAGAGTGTTATTCTTCATTGATTGAAGAAAAACGTTTCTTCATGTGTTGCACATCTAAGTCATCAATTTTGCATAAGTGTCAGGATGTGCGTCCTTTTCAGAGAACATTCGAAGATTCTAAGATATTTAGCTCACACCGCAACTTGCTAAATCTCTTCTCATCCAAGGGCTTTGTGAAGATATCGGCTAGCTGTTCTTCAGTCTTCACGTGATCGATGGAGATGTCGCCCTTCAACACATGATCACAAAGAAAATGATGACGAATCTGAATGTGCTTTGTCTTCGAGTGCTGAACTGGGTTGTGAGCAATCATGATGGCACTCTCATTATCACAGAGGAGAGGCACATTCTTCACGTTGATGCCATAGTCCTTGAGGGTTTGCTTCATCCATAGCAGTTGAGCACAGCAAGAAGCAGCAGCAATGTACTCAGCCTCTGCAGTAGACAGTGATACATAGTTCTGTTTCTTCGAGGACCAACAGACCAAAGATCGTCCGAGGAAATGAAAAGTACCAGATGTTGACTTGCGGTCCACACGATCACCAGCATAGTCAGAGTCAGAATATCCAATGAGATCAAAAGTAGAGCCCTTGGGGTACCATAATCCTAGTGTTGGTGTGTGAGCTAGATATCGAAGAATATGCTTCACAGCCTTATGGTGTGATTCCTTCAGTGCAGCTTGAAATCGGGCACACATGCAAACACTAAGCATTATATCTAGCCTGGATGCACATAAGTACAATAACAAACCAATCATGGAGCGGTATACCTTGTGATCGAAGTCAATACCATTTTCATGAGTGCATAGATGGCCATTTGTGGGCATAGGAATTTTGACGCCTTTGCAATCTTGCATGCCGAATTTCCTCAGAACATCCTTGAGGTATTTCTCCTGAGATATGAATATGCCATTGTGTTGTTGACGAATTTGAAGACCTAAGCAGAATTTCAACTCTCCCATCATAGACATTTGATATTCTTCACTCATCATATAGGCAAATTCATCACACACCCGAGGGGCCTGCTTGAGGCCATATAGGGCCTTGTTGAGTCTGAAGACTTTGTCAGGATTCTTTGGATCTTCAAAACCTGGGGGTTGAGCAAAATATACTTCTTACTCAAGCTTACCATTGAGGAATGCACTTTTCACATCCATTTGTTGTAAGATAATATTATGATGGTTAGCATAAGCAAGCAACATGCGAATAGCCTCAAGTCTAGCAACAGGTGCAAAAGTTTCATCGAAATCAATTCCTTCAACCTGTGTGTAGCCTTGAGCTACAAGTCGTGCCTTATTCCTCACTACAAGGCCATTCTCATCTTGCTTGTTGCGATAGATCCACTTTGTGCCGATGATATTATGCTTGCGAGGATCTGGACGTTTGACCAGTTCCCAGACATTGTTGAGCTCGAACTGATGTAATTCTTCTTGCATGGCCTGAATCCACTCAGGTCCAGAAATGCTTCATCTACCTTAGTGGGCTCTGTAATAGAGACAAAAGCATAGTGACCACAAAAGTTAAATAAATGTGAAGCTTTTAAGCGTGTGAGAGGACCTAGCGCTCGAATGTCATCGATGATCTTCTCCACTTGCACTTCTTTTGCAATGCGAGGATGAGCTGGTTGTCGTTGAGGAATTTGATCAGCATTTTCTTCAGCACCATTTTCTTCAGCATTTTCATCAGGTGCACCAGCTCGATTTTCTTCACGTTCTGGAATGAATTCTTCAACAGATTCTTTGGTAGGAATAACATCCTCAGTAGCCTTGAACTTGATAGAATCCCTAGGTGCTGGTTCATCTATCACAGAAGGTAGGTGCACTCTTTGCAAGCCATTAGTTTCATCAAACCGCACATCTACAGTTTCAACAACCTTGTGAAGAACGTTGTTGAAGACTCTGTAGGTGTGTGAGTCCTTTCCGTAACCAAGCATAAAACCTTCATGTGCTTTCGGTGCAAATTTAGCATTGTGATGAGGATCTCTAATCCAGCATTTTGCACCGAAGACTTTGAAATAGCTCACATTGGATTTCTTGTCAGTGAGGAGTTCATAGGCAGTCTTCTTGAATAATTTGTGAAGATATACCCGATTGATGATGTGGCACGCAGTATCAATTGCATCAATCCAAAAACGACGAGGCGTTTTGTATTCATCAAGCATAGTGCAAGCCATTTCAGCTAGGGTTCTGTTCTTGCGCTCCACGACGCCATTCTGCTGAGGAGTATAAGGAGCAGATAACTCATGAGTAATACCAAGTTCATCAAGATAGCCATCAAGACCGGAATTCTTGAACTCGGTTCCATTGTTAGTTCTGATGTGCTTAATCTTCACACCAAAGTTGGTTGAAGCCCTCGAGGAAAATCGTTTGAAGATTTACTGCACTTCATGTTTGTAAGTGACAATGTGTACCCATGTGTAACGAGAATAGTCATCAACAATAACAAAGCCATATAGAGATGCATCATTTGAAACAGCAGAATAATGATTAGGACCAAAGAGATCAATGTGAAGCAATTCAAATGGACGAGTAGTGGTCATGATAGTCTTCGCTGGATGCTTGGCCTTTGTCATCTTTCCAGCTTCACAAGCTCTGCATAAGTGATCCTTGAGGAATTTGACATTCTCAATGCCAATGACATGCTTCTTCTTCGCAAGCGTGTTCAGATTCCTCATGCCAGCATGACCAAGTCGTCGATGCCATAGCCAGCCTTCTAAAGCTTTTGCAAGTAAGCACACGGCTGGTTGTGGTCCTGTAGAGAAATCAACAATATACAGATCTCCTCTCCTAAAGCCTTCGAAGACTTTGGAATGGTCAGCTTCCATGATCACAACACAATGATACTTGCCAAAGACAACAACCATATCAAGATCACAAAGCATTGAGACAGACATGAGGTTGTATCCTAAGGACTCGACAAGCATGACTTTGTCCATGTGTCGATCCTTTGAGATCGCCACCTTACCTAGACCCAATACCTGAATTTTGCCTTTGTCGGCGAAGATGATATGCTTCAGATGTGACGGTGATAAAGGAGCATCCATCAATAGACTCTTGTCACCCGTCATGTGATTTGTACATCCACTATCCAGAACCCACTCGTTGGCTTTGGGATGATCATCCTGCAGATGAATTAGTGCAACTTATGATCTCATATACTTCATCGGTGAAGAATATGATATCAAGTTCATCAGATGAATTTCATCAAGCAGTAAAACAGATATTTCAGTATGAGGACGTGTGAAATGAAAGTTCATTTCATCATGATTCGCCTGCGTCCTTTCAGGCATTTTTGTCAGGCCTCCAGCAAATTCTTCAGACGTTTAAAGCACGTCTGGAGACCTGACCCTGCATAAGAGATTAGTTCTTTTTCTTCACCACCCACATCTGAAGGGGTGGCAAAGAGTTCATCATTCTGCGAGCACCATATGAGAATGGTGGCATAGAAGCCAATCCATTTCGTTTCACATACGAGGGGTTAGGGTAAGCATATGAATAAGAAGATAAATTCTTCGAGGACTTATGAACATAATGATTTGAAGAATAATGTGCATATTCATAGCCCTTAGCTCTACCCTGCGAAACAGAAGGGTTAGCATGATGATGATCATATGAGGACTTTGATCCAATTGAGGAATTTGATCCACGTGAGGATTTGGTCCATATGAGGACTTGGATTCATATGAAGAATTAGGTCCATATGAAGAGTTTGATTTGGGGTTCCTATTCTTCACAGGTGGTGTCATGAGGACATTCACCTGAAGACTTTCAACATAACTTTTGGGAACCTAGATTTTCTTCATAGGGGAACCGTTCCTGCAGTTAGTCCCAACATATCTAGCAAATACTTCACCATTCTGATTTTTGAACAGTTTATAGTTGGAGTCAAATGACTCATCAGAAGAATGAGGAGATTCACATGTAAAGCCAGATAAGTTGGATGGATCAACTGGAGGTCCCTTTGCAGCAACCCATGAGGTTTTGGGGTACTGCTCAGGCTTCCAATATGTTCCATCAGCATTGAGTTTCCTCTCAAAGGCAATACCCTCTTTCCTAGGGTTTCTGTTGAGGATCTGCTTTTTGAGCACATCACAAAGAATCTGATGCCCTTTGAGGCTTTTGTACATGTCTGTCGTGTACAATTCCTTCAGCCCTGCATCGTCAGTGATACTAGCAATGTCCTCAGATGAGGAATTAGTGATAGTAGAGGCAGGTGAAGAATTTGTAACAGTTGAAGCATTTGAACATTCAGGTGAAGAATTAGCAGATTCACGTTCAATGCACTTTAAGCATGGAGGAACAAATTCTTCCTGAGAAGCGCTGATTTGTTGAGCAAGTGATGAATCGCGATCCTTCTGAAGATCTTCATAACTCACTCTTAGCTTCTCAAGATCTTGCTTTCTTTGAAGAAATTCATAAGAAAGCTTCTCGTGATCAGATAAGAGAGTGTTATGATGACTTTGAAGATTGTCAAACTTAGACTGAAGTCTCTGAAGATTTTCAGTCAAGTCTTTAGTGCGGTCCATTTCATCACCCAACATATCATCACTTTTGTCTAGCATGTTTTGAAGTTTTTCAATAGCCTTTTGTTCTTTCACAGCAATCTTAGCAAGTTTAGAGTAAATAGGCTTAAGATTTTCATCAGATTCATCCTCACTAGATTCAGAGGAGGGGTATTTTGTTACCTTGGCACCCTTTTCCATGAAGCAATAGGTGGGAGCATAGTCATCATTGTCTTTGTCAGCCTTGTTGGTGCGGTCAATTTATTCAAGGTTGAAGATAGACTTGCTGACGAAAGCAGTAGCGAGAGCCAGACTCGCCACGCCAGACTCGGACTCCTCAGATGCCTCATCTTCCTCATGTTCCTCAGATTCAGCTTCAGAGTCCATTTCCTTCCCAATGAATGCCCGAGCCTTCTTGGAGTTGCTCTTCTTGTGAGATGAAGACTTCGAGAATTTTGATGTTGAAGATTTTGAAGATTTCTTCTTCTTCTTAACGTCATCAGAACTGTAATCCTTGTATTTCTTCTTCTTTAATTCCTTTTCCCACTGAGGACAATCCTGAATATAGTGACCAGGTTTCTTGCATTTGTGGCAAAGTCTTCTCTTATAGTCACTTGATGAGGAATCACTGCTCCTTGAGGATTTTCCAAAGCGACCATGTCTTGAGAACTTCTGGAACTTCTTCACGAGCAGTGCTAGCTCCTGGCTCAATTCTTCAGGATCACCAAGCCTACTACCAGAGTCTTCACATTTAGATTCAGACACAGCCTTGGCCTTCAGGGCACGTGGTTTGCCATAGCTTGAACCATAGAGATCTCTCTTTTCAGCAAGCTGGAACTCATGAGTATTTAGCCTCTCGAGGATATCAGCGGGATCTAGTGACTTGTAATCAGCTCGCTCTTGAATCATCAGTGCCAGAGTATCAAATGAGGAATCTAGCGATCTCAGCAATTTCTTCACCACCTCATGGTCGGTGATGTCAGTGGCGCCAAGCGCTTGAAGCTCATTTGAGATGTCAGTGAGGCGATCGAAGGTTTGCTGAACATTTTCATTGTCGAGTCTTTTGAAGCGGTTAAAGAGATTGCGAAGAACGTCAACACGAGAGTCACGTTGAGTTGAGACTCCTTCGTTTACTTTGGAGAGCCTATCCCAGATAAGCTTAGCAGTTTCCAAAGCACTCACTCTACCATACTGCCCTTTACTCAGATGACCACATATGATATTCTTCGCTTGAGAATCGAGTTGCTTCAATCTCTTCACATCAGCAGCATTTAGAGAAGGTGTGACTGAGGGAACACCATTTTCTACAACGTACCAGAGATCGTTGTCAATTGCTTCACGATGCATTCGCATCTTATTCTTCCAGTAGGGGTAGTCCGTGCCATCGAAGGTAGGACACCCAACGGAGACCTTGATCATACCTGTGGTCGACATAACTGAAACTCCAGGTGGTTAAACCAAAATCACACAGAACAAGGGAGTACCTTGCTCTGATACCAATTGAAAGTGCATTATATCGACTAGAGGGGGTTGAATAGGCGATTTTTATGAATTCTTCACTGAGGAATTTGCCGGTGAGGAAATTCCTTAGCGAAGAACTACTAGCAGCGGAATAAGTACTCAGAAGTAAGCATAACAGGATACAGACATAGTCATCATGATGAAATGAAGACAAGCACAGAGTACAGGAAGCGTAAACACAGGATAACACAAGATGAAGACAAACAGACTGAAAAAATTGAACTGAGGAAATTGAGAAAGTCTTCAGTCAAAGTCTTCAAACACAGATATGAACAATCACTCAACACAGTAATGAGGAAATGAAAGAGTTGAGGAAATAGAACCAGTAAGGTTGGTGAAGACAATAATTTGGTATAACAGTTCCAACTATTGTCTCAGTTGTACGTCTGGTTGGAGCGGCTGAGTATTTAAACTCGAGGACACATAGTCCTGGACACCCAGTCGCTGAGCACACAGCTCAGGACACCAAGTCCTCACTGTATTCTCCTTGAACTAAGCTCACACAGACCTCGTCCAATCACTCGTGGTAAGTCTTCAGGCGACTTCCAAACCTTCACAGACTCGGTCACTCGACGATCCACAATTCCTCTTGGATGCTCTAGACCATGACGCCTAACCGTCTTGAAGAAGCACAGTCTTCAAAGGTAACAAGCGTCGGATCCACGAAGGATCAATCTCTTCAGTGATGCTCAATCACTTTGGGTCTATAGTTGTTTGGGTTTGGGGTTTTTCCTCACTCGATGATTTTTGCTCAAAGTCCTCGGAGGATGGGTTGCTCTCAAATGACAAGTGTCAGTTTCTCTCAGAGCAGCCAACCAGCTAGTGGTTGTAGGGGGCGGCTATTTATAGCTTAGGGAGCAGCCCGACATGATAAGACATAAATGCCCTTGTCTGATATGACCGTTAGGTGGATAAGATATTTTGGGACAGCTAGCGCGTAGCACAGCAACGGTCGGAAATTTGACTATCAAATTCCTCAGGGCTATCATGTTCCTCACTGTGTAGGCAATCCGCACTGGCGAATTCCTAACTCCTTAGTCAGAACAAATTCCTCAGCGACCAGAAGAACTTCGTCTCTGTCGCTGAAGAAAGTGACTGAACTGTATGAGATTTCCAAAGGCTTCACTCGAAGGGATTGGTAGGTGTAGGATTTTGAGTTGAGCATCACTTGGAAATTTTTCCTTAGTATTTCCTCGACCCCCTTTAACAGTACGGTGTTTCCTATGACTCAAGAAAGAGAAAAACAAAACTATGAAAACGAAAGTCTTCAAGCTTCATATTCCTCGCATGAATATCAAGTCTTCACGGACACACCAATTTCTTCACTTTCAAAGTCTTCATGAAAGTCTTCGGGAATACCAAAATCTTCAGTCGAAGATATTCATTTTTAGGGGCCGACTTTCCCTGTAAATATCAAACTCCTCATAGACTTATAGACCTGTGTACACTCACAAACACATCAGTCCCTTCACCTATAAGTCTTCAATACACCAAAATCACTAAGGGGCACTAGATGCACTTACAGGGTTATTCTCACGATGAGTGTTTATTCGCTTGTCATTTATGAGAAAGTGGCTAGTAATTGGGATGCCCAGTCCTATGATCAAAATCAAATATAATAATAAAATAAAACTCCCCCAGATTGTTATTGGTATGGAGGGCTCCCGAGGATTTAGTTAGCCATGGCTTGTGTTTGTTGGTGGAGGGGGAGTAAAATTTTACCTTTCTATTTGGGAACCACCTATAATGTGTCTAGCATGGAAGATGTTGAAAACTCTCGGTCGCTGCGCTGATAATGAAAGCATACCTTCCAAAATTATATTCATCTCTGTTTTACAAACTTTGAGCTCTTGCACCTCTAAAAATCCATGCTTCCCTCTGCGAAGGCCTATCTTTTACTTTTATGCAGGAGTCAGTAGTATTCCTTCTCATTTCAACCCCAATTATTCTCTAGTTGGCAAGTATCATGTGGTGGGGAAAGATCCAAGCATATATTTCACCAGAACTACCATGATGTCATTTTTTTGTGCAAAAATAAAAGTTCTCAGAATGGGCTGAAAATTTACGGTGATCGTTTATGGACCAGACGAGACCCACGGAGCACCAGAGCTGAACCAGGAGGTGACCGAGGAGGCCACAAGCCTGGGCGCACCCCACCCCCCAGGGCGTGCCTCCCGAGCTTGTGGGGCCCTCGGCCACCCCTGACTTGATTCCAACACAAAGTACTCCTATATATCTCGTAACCTCTAGAAAGAATCCTAGATGAGAAGTTCCACCGCCGCAAGCCTCTATGGCCACGAAAAACCAACCAGGCGCCGTTCCGACACTTTGCTGGAGGGGGAAATCATCACGGGAGGCCATCTTCATCATCCCGGTAGCCACCATGATGAGGAGGGAGTAGTTCACCCTCGGGGCTGAGGGTATGTACTAGAAGCTATGTGTTTGATCTCCCTCTCTCGTGTTCTTGATTTGGCACGATATTGATGTACCGCGAGCTTTGTTAATATATTTGGATCTTATGATGTTCTTCCCTCTCTACCTTCTTGTGATGAATTGACTCTTGCTCTTTGAGGTTTCATTATGTTGGATTCAATATTGGATTTGAGAACACTTGATCTATGTCTTGCATATGGATACTCATGGTGACAATGGGGTATTATATTGAATGACTTGATGTATGTTTTGGCACTCAACTCGTGGATTCCTGAGGTGACATTGGGGTAATCTATGCATATGGGTTGATGCACGTTTCCATCATACGTTCTCCGATAGAAACTTTGGAGTGATTCTTTGTTGCACGTTGAGGGATTGTTATGTGATCCAATTATGCTATCATTGTTGAGAGATTTTGCACTAGTGAAATATGAACCCTAGGCCTTGTTTTCAACCATTGCAATACCGTTTGTGCTCCATTTTATCACTTGCTACCTTGATTTTTTAAATTATTTGATTATTAAAACCTATATCTACTATCCATACTAAACTTTTATCACCATCTCTTCACCGAACTAGTGCACCTATACAATTTGCCATTGTATTGGGTGTGTTGGGGACACAAGAGGTTTCTTGCATTTGGTTGCAGGTTTGTTTGAGAGAGACCATCTTCATCCTATGCCATGGATTGATAAATCTTAGGTCATCCACTTAAGGGAAATTTGCTACTATCCTACAAAACTTTGTGGTTGGAGGCCTAACACGAGTCTACAAGAAGAAAGGTTGCGTAGTAGACATCACACACTGTCGTGTTTGTTCAAATCTCATCCACCTCCTCTCCCTCACTTGTTGGATCAAGAAGGAGAGGATGCCGCCGAGCCGTACATGTGCTAAACTCAGTGGTGACGCACGTGCGGTACTTGGATCGCGACGCGAGTACGATTACGCCAACCATGATCTCTAGATCGTTGACGTTTTGGATCTACAAGGGTGTGTAGACACCACTCCCCTCTCATTTCTATACATCTCTTAGATTAGATCCTAGGTGTTCGTAGGATTTTTTTGATTTTCATGCTTCGTTCCCCAAACAGGCACACCGGACAAGTCGGCCACTTACTCTAACCAGAACTGTTGGGTGATCAAGCAAGCCCAATAGTACCACTTTCAAGACTCTGGTCGGATGAAAACTATTGGGAACGTAGTAATTTCGAAATTTTCCTACGCACACGCAAGATCATGGTGATGCATAGCAATGAGAGGGGAGAGTGTTGTCCACGTACCCTCGTAGACCGAAAGCGGAAGCGTTAGAACAACGCGGTTGATGTAGTCGTACGTCTTCACGGCCCGACCGATCAAGCACGGAAACTACGGCACCTCCGAGTTCTAGCACACGTTCAGCTCGATGACGTCCCTCGAACTCCGATCCAGCCGAGTGTTGAGGGAGAGTTCCGTCAGCACGACGGTGTGGTGACGATCTTGATGTTCTACTGTCGCAGGGCTTCGCCTAAGCACCGCTAATCGAGGAGGACTATGGTGGAGGGGGGCACCGCACACGGCTAAGAGATCAAGAGATCAATTGTTGTGTCTATGGGGTGCCCCCCCTCCCCCGTATATAAAGGAGTGGAGGAGGGGGTCGTCCAAGGGGGGTGGCGCGCCCTAGGGGGGAGTCCAACTCCCACTGGGAGTAGGAATCCCCCCTTTCCTATTAGGAGCGGGAGAGGGAAGGAAGAGGAAGCAGGGAGGAAGGAAAGGGGGGGCCGACCCCCTTCCCAATTCGGATTGGGCTTGGGGGGCGCCCCCTCCCTTGCTCCTTTCCCCTCCTTTCCACTAAGGCCCAATAAGGCCCATATACCTCCCGGGGGGTTCCGATAACCTCCCGGAGCTCCGGTATTGTCCCAATCTCACCCGGAACCTTTCTGGTGTCCAAATATAGTCGTCCAATATATCGATCTTTATGTATCAACCATTTCGAGACTCCTCGTCATGTCCGTGATCATATACGGGACTCCAAACAACCTTCGGTACATCAAAACTTATAGACTCATAATAAAACTGTCAACGAAACCTTAAGCGTGCGGACCCTACGGGTTCTAGAACTATGTAGACATGACCGAGACACGTTTCTGGTCAATAACCAATAGCGGAACATGGATGCTCATATTGGCTCCTACATATTCTACGAAGATCTTTATCGGTCAAACCGCATAACAACATACGTTGTTCCCTTTGTCATCGGTATGTTACTTGCCCGAGATTCGATCGTCGGTATCCCAATACCTAGTTCAATCTCGTTACCGGCAAGTCTCTTTACTCATTACATAATGCATCATTCCGTAACTAACTCATTAGCTACATTTCTTGCAAGGCTTATAGTGATGTGCATTACCGAGAGGGCCCAGAGATACCTCTCCGACAATCGGAGTGACAAAACATAATCTCGAAATACGCCAACTCAACATGTACCTTTGGTGACACCTGTAGAGCTCCTTTATAATCACCCAGTTATGTTGTGACGTTTGGTAGCACACAAAGTGTTCCTCCGGTAAACGGGAGTTGCATAATCTCATAGTTGTAGGAACATGTATAAGTCATGAAGAAAGCAATAGCAACATACTAAACGATCAAGTGCTAAGCTAACGGAATGGGTCATGTCAATCACATCATTCTCCTAATGATGTGATCCTGTTAATCAAATGACAACTCATGTCTATGGTTAGGAAACATAACCATCTTTGATTAATGAGCTAGTCAAGTAGAGGCATACTAGTGACATTAAGTTTGTCTATGTATTCACACATGTATCATGTTTCCGGTTAATACGATTCTAGCATGAATAATAAACATTTATCATGATATAATGAAATAAATAATAACTTTATTATTGCCTCTAGGGCATATTTCCTTCAGTCTCCCACTTGCACTAGAGTCAATAATCTAGATTACACAGTAATGATTCTAACACCCATGGAGCCTTGGTGTTGATCATGTTTTGCTCGTGGAAGAGGCTTAGCCAACGGGTCTGCAATATTCAGATCAGTATGTATCTCGGAAATCTCTATGTCTTCCACCTGGACTTGGTCCCGGATGGAATTGAAGCGTCTTTTGATGTGCTTGGTCCTCTTTTGAAATCTGGATTCCTTTGCCAAGGCAATTGCACCAGTATTGTCACAGAAGATCTTCATTGGTCCCGATGCACTAGGTATGAAACCTAGATCGGAAATGAACTCCTTCATCTAGACTCCTTCATTTGCTACTTCCGAAGCAGCTATGTACTCCGCTTCGCATGTAGATCCCGCCACGACGCTTTGTTTAGAACTGCACCAACTGACAGCTCCATCGTTCAATATAAACACGTATCCGGTTTGCGATTTAGAATCGTCCAGATCAGTGTCAAATCTTGCATCGACGTAACCATTTACAACTAGCTCTTTGTCAACTCCATAAACGAGAAACATATCCTTAGTCCTTTTCAGGTATTTCAGGATATTCTTGATCGCTGTCCAGTGATCAACTCCTGGATTACTTTGGTACCTTCCTGCCAAACTTATTGCTAAGTATACATCAGGTCTGGTACACAGCATCGCATACATGATAGAGAAGATGGCTGAAGCATAGGGAACATCTTTCATTTTCTCTCTATCTTCTGCTGTGGCCGGGCATTGAGTCTGACTCAACTTCACACCTTGTAATACAGGCAAGAACCCTTTCTTTGCCTGATCCATTTTGAACTTTTTCAAAACTTTATCAAGGTATGTGCTTTGTGAAAGTCCAATTAAGCGTCTTGATTTATCTCTATAGATCTTGATTCCCAATATGTAAGCAGCTTCACCGAGGTCTTTCATCGAAAAACTTTTATTCAAGTATCCCTTTATGATATCCAGAAATTCTATATCATTTCCAATTAATAATATGTCATCTACATATAATATCAGAAATGCTACAGAGCTCCCACTCACTTTCTTGTAAATACAGGCTTCTCCAAAAGTCTGTATAAAACCATATGCTTTGATCACACTATCAAAGTGTTTATTCCAACTCCGAGAGGCTTGCACCAGTCCATAAATGGATCGCTGGAGCTTGCACACTTTGTTAGCACCTTTTGGATCGACAAAACCTTCTGGTTGCATCATATACAACTCTTCTTACAGAAATCCATTCAGGAATGCAGTTTTGACATCCATTTGCCATATTTCATAATCATAAAATGCGGTAATTGCTAACATGATTCGGACAGACTTAAGCATCTCTACGGGTGAGAAAGTCTCATCGTAGTCAACCCCTTGAACTTGTCGAAAACCTTTCGCAACAAGTCGAGCTTTGTAGACAGTTACAATACCATCAGCGTTAGTCTTCTTCTTGAAGATCCATTTATTCCGATGGCTTGCCGATCATTGGGCAAGTCAACCAAAGTCCATACTTTGTTCTCATACATGGATCCCATCTCAGATTTCATGGCCTCAAGCCATTTTGCAGAATCTGGGCTCGTCATCGCTTCCTCATAGTCCGTAGGTTTGTCATGGTCGAGTAACATGACTTCCAGAATAGGATTATCGTACCACTCTGGTGCAGATCTTACTCTGGTTGACCTACGAGGTTCGGTAGTAACTTGATCTGAAGTTTCATGATCAATATCATTAGCTTCCTCACTAATTGGTGTAGTTGTCACAGGAACTGGTTTCTGTGATGAACTACTTTCCAATAAGGGAGCAGGTACAGTTACCTCATCAAGTTCTACTTTCCTCCCACTCACTTCTTTCGAGAGAAACTCCTTCTCTAGAAAGGATCTGAATTTAGCAACAAAAGTTTTGCCTTCAATATGTGATAGAAGGTGTACCCAATAGTCTCTTTTGGGTATCCTATGAAGACACATTTCTCTGATTTGGGTTCAAGCTTATCTGGTTGAAGTTTTTTCACATAAGCATCGCAGCCCCAAACTTTAAGAAACGACAACTTTGGTTT
Organism: Triticum aestivum; assembly: GCF_018294505.1. NCBI lineage: Eukaryota > Viridiplantae > Streptophyta > Magnoliopsida > Poales > Poaceae > Triticum > Triticum aestivum. The sequence goes on along the minus strand of NC_057807.1, from coordinate 336,394,163 downwards.
CTTGCCAAACCACAGTTCATAAGGCGTCGTCTTGAAGGATTTTGATGGTGCCCTATTTAACGTGAATGCGGCCGTCTCTAAAGCATAACCCCAAAATGATAGCGGTAAATCAGTAAGAGACATCATAGCTCGCACCATATCTAGTAAAGTATGATTACGACGTTCGGACACACCATTTCGTTGTGGTGTTCCGGGTGGCGTGAGTTGTGAAACTATTACGCATTGTTTCAAATGTAAACCAAACTCGTAACTCAAATATTCTCCTCCACGATCAGATCATAGAAACTTTATTTTCTTGTTACGATGCTTTTCCACTTCACTCTGAAATTCTTTGAACTTTTCAAATGTTTCAGACTTGTGTTTCATTAAGTAGATATACCCATATCTGCTCAAATCATCTGTGAAGGTGAGAAAATAACGATACCCGCCGCGAGCCTCAACATTCATTGGACCACATACATCGGTATGTATGATTTCCAACAAATCAGTTGCTCGCTCCATAGTTCTGGAGAACGGCGTTTTAATCATCTTGCCCATGAGGCAAGGTTCGCAAGTACCAAGTGATTCATAATCAAGTGATTCCAGAAGTCCATCAGTATGGAGTTTCTTCATGCGCTTTACACCAATATGACCCAAACGGCAGTGCCACAAATAAGTTGCACTATCATTATCAACTCTGCATCTTTTGGCTTCAACATTATGAATATGTGTATCACTACTATCGAGTTTTAATAAAAATAGACCACTCTTTAAGGGTGCATGACCATAAAAGATATTACTCATATAAATATAACAACCATTATTCTCTGATTTAAATGAATAACCATCTCGCATCAAACAAGATCCAGATATAATGTTCATGCTCAACGCTGGCACCAAATAACAATTATTCGGGTCTAAAACTAATCCCGAAGGTAGATGTAGAGGTAGCGTGCTGACCGCGATCACATCGACTTTGGAACCATTTCCCACGCGCATCGTCACCTCATCCTTAGCCAATCTTCGCTTAATCCGTAGTCCCTGTTTCAAGTTGCAAATATTAGCAACAGAACCAGTATCAAATACCCAGGTGCTACTGCGAGCATTAGTAAGGTATACATCAATAACATGTATATCACATATACCTTTGTTCACCTTGCCATCCTTCTTATCCGCTAAATACTTGGGGTAGTTCCGCTTCCAGTGACCAGTCTGCTTGCAGTAGAAGCACTCAGTCTCAGGCTTAGGTCCAGATTTGGGTTTCTTCTCTTGAGCAGCAACTTGTTTGCTGTTATTCTTGAAGTTCCCCTTCTTCTTCCCTTTACCCTTTTTCTTGAAACTGCTGGTCTTATTGACCATCAACACTTGATGCTCCTTCTTGATTTCTACCTCTGCTGCCTTTAGCATTGCGAAGAGCTCGGGAATCGTATTGTCCATCCCTTGCATATTATAGTTCATCACGAAGCTCTTGTAGCTTGGTGGCAGTGATTGAAGAATTCTGTCAATGACACTATCATCAGGAAGATTAACTCCCAGTTGAATCAAGTGATTATTATACCCAGACATTTTGAGTATATGTTCACTGACAGAACTATTCTCCTCCATCTTGCAGCTATAGAACTTATTGGAGACTTCATATCTCTCAATCCGGGCATTTGCTTGAAATATTAACTTCAACTCCTGGAACATCTCATATGCTCCATGACGTTCAAAACGTCGTTGAAGTCCCGGTTCTAAGCCGTAAAGCATGGCACACTGAACTATCGAGTAGTCATCAGCTTTGCTCTGCCAGACGTTCTTAACGTCGTCAGTTGCATCTGCAGCAGGCCTGGCACCCAGCGGTGCTTCCAGGACGTAATTCTTCTGTGCAGCAATGAGGATAATCCTCAAGTTACGGACCCAGTCCGTGTAATTGCTACCATCATCTTTCAACTTAGCTTTCTCAAGGAACGCATTAAAATTCAACGGAACAACAGCACGAGCCATCTATCTACAACAAACATAGACAAGCAAAATACTATCAGGTACTAAGTTCATGATAAATTTAAGTTCAATTAATCATATTACTAAAGAGCTCCCACTTAGACAGACATCTCTCTAGTCATCTAAGTGATCACGTGATCCAAATCAACTAAACCATGTCCGATCATCACGTGAGATGGAGTAGTTTTCAATGGTGAACATCACTATGTTGATCATATCTACTATATGATTCACGTTCGAGCTTTCGGTCTCCGTGTTCCGAGGCCATATCTGTATATGCTAGGCTCGTCAAGTTTAACCTGAGTATTCTGCATGTGCAACTGTTTTGCACCCGTTGTATTTGAACGTAGAGCCTATCACACCCGATCATCATGTGGTGTCTCGGCACGAAGAACTTTCGCAACGGTGCATACTCAGGGAGAACACTTCTTGATAATTAGTGAGAGATCATCTTAAAATGCTACCATCAATCAAAGCAAGATAAGATGCATAAAGGATAAACATCACATGCAATCAATATAAGTGATATGATATGGCCATCATCATCTTGTGCTTGTGATCTCCATCTCCGAAGCACCATCGTGATCACCATCGTCACTGGCGTGACACCTTGTTCTCCATCGTAGCATCATTATCGTTTCGCCATCTATTGCTTCTACGACTATCGCTACCGCTTAGTGATAAAGTAAAGCAATTACAGTGCGCTTGCATTTCATACAATAAAGCGACAACCATATGGCTCCTGCTAGTTGCCGATAACTCGGTTACAAAACATGATCATCTCATATAATAAAATATAGCATCACGTCTTGACCATATCACATCACAACATGCCCTGCAAAAACAAGTTAGACGTCCTCTACTTTGTTGGTGCAAATTTTGCATGGCTGCTACGGGCTGAGCAAGAACCGTTCTTACCTACGCATCAAAACCACAACGATAGTTCGTCAAGTTAGTGCTATTTTAACCTTCGCAAGGACCAGGCATAGCCACACTTGGTTCAACTAAAGTTGAAGAAACTGACACCCGCCAGCCACCTGTGTGCAAAGCACGTCGGTAGAACCAGTCTCGCATAAGCGTACGCGTAATGTCGGTCCGGGCCGCTTCATCCAACAATACCGCCGAACCAAAGTATGACATGCTGGTAAGCAGTATGAATTGTATCGCCCACAACTCACTTGTGTTCTACTCGTGGATATAACATCTACGCATAAAACCAGGCTCGGATGCCACTGTTGGGAACGTAGTAATTTCAAAGCTTTCCTATGCACACGCAAGATCATGGTGATGCATAGCAACGAGAGGGGAGAGTGTTGTCCACGTACCCTCGTAGACCGAAAGCGGAAGCGTTAGAACAACGCGGTTGATGTAGTCGTACGTCTTCACGGCCCGACCGATCAAGCGCCGAAACTACGGCACCTCCGAGTTCTAGCACACGTTCAGCTCGAGGACGTCCCTCGAACTCCGATCCAGTCGAGTGTTGAGGGAGAGTTCCATCAGCACGACGGTGTGCTGACGATCTTGATGTTCTACCGTCGCAGGGCTTTGCCTAAGCACCGCTACAATATTATCGAGAAGGACTATGGTGGAGGGGGGCACCACACACGGCTAAGAGATCAAGAGATCAATTGTTGTGTCTATGGGGTGCCCCCCTCCCCCGTATATAAAGGAGTGGAGGAGGGGGCCGGCCAAGGGGGGTGGCGCGCCCTAGGGGGGAGTCCAACTCCCACCAGGAGTAGGACTCCCCCCTTTCCTATTAGGAGAGGGAGAGGGAAGGAAGAGGAAGGAGGGAGGAAGGAAAGGGGGGCCTTCCCAATTCGGATTGGGCTTGCGGGGGGGGGCTCCCTTGCTCCTTTCCCCTCCTTTCCACTAAGGCCCATATACCTCCCGGGGGGTTCCGATAACCTCCCGGAGCTCCGGTATTGTCCCAATCTCACCCGGAACCTTTTTGGTGTCCAAATATAGTCATCCAATATATCGATCTTTATGTCTCGACCATTTCGAGACTCCTCGTCATGTCCGTGATCATATCCGGGACTCCGAACAACCTTTGGTACATCAAAACTTATAAACTCATAATAAAACTATTAACGAAACCTTAAGTGTGCGGACCCTATGAGTTCGAGAACTATGTAGACATGACCGAGACACGTTTCCGGTCAATAACCAATAGCGGAACCTGGATGCTAATACTGGCTCCTACATATTCTACGAATATCTTTATCGGTCAAACCGCATAACAACATACGTTGTTCCCTTTGTCATCGGTATGTTACTTGCCCAAGATTCAATCGTCGGTATCCCAATACCTAGTTCAATCTCGTTACCGGCAAGTCTCTTTACTCGTTACGTAATGCATCATTCCGTAACTAACTCATTAGCTACATTGCTTGCAAGGCTTATAGTGATGTGCATTACCGAGAGGGCCCAGAGATACCTCTCCGACAATCGGAGTGACAAAACCTAATCTCGAAATACGCCAACTCAACATGTACCTTTGGAGACACATGTAGAGCTCCTTTATAATCACCCAGTTACATTGTGACGTTTGGTAGCACACAAAGTGTTCCTCCGGTAAACGGGAGTTGCATAATCTCATAGTTGTAGGAACATGTATAAGTCATGAAGAAAGCAATAGCAACATACTAAACGATCAAGTGCTAAGCTAACGGAATGGGTCATGTCAATCACATCATTCTCCTAATGATGTGATCCCGTTAATCAAATGACAACTCATGTCTATGGTTAGGAAACATAACCATCTTTGATTAATGAGCTAGTCAAGTAGAGGCATACTAGTGACATTAAGTTTGTCTATGTATTCACACATGTATCATGTTTCCGGTTAATACAATTCTAGCATGAATAATAAACATTTATCATGATATAAGGAAATAAATAATAACTTTATTATTGCCTCTAGGGCATATTTCCTTCAAAAACCGTCCACTATGTATTGGCATATATCAAGTTGATATTTCTTCCTTCGCCCATAAGGACCCGGGTCAGATGAAAACCGCCCACTATGGGATTGAGTATCAGTGTCGCTATGCCGCCATGATCAGTTGTCTAAGGTGTCTAAGTTGTGTTCTTTAAATTTGTGTGATTTACTAGTAGTGATCCAATACATTATACTAGTATATGCTTCAATACATTTGAGATAAATACACAAAGTAAATAAAAATATATAAGGAGACAAGCTTCACATCTTATATACATAAGAGATTCATCTCGACATCTTATTTATCTTGACATGTAGCATATCCACATAATCAAGTAGGGCTACCATGTAAAACCACTTTCCCAGGGGCCTAATGAATTTTAAGCGACCTTTTGTTTATATATAGAAAGTCAAATTATGAGTGAACTTGCATTTTATTTTTCTACGCGAGCTGTGCTTTTTTTTACAAATGCACATATGTAGTTGCTATTGTTGTCTTAGGTTTAACCAAGGGTATAGACGTCTCCACTGCCTCTACTCAACGTTGTTTTTTTTCTCATATCGCCTCGCTGATATTTTCATGGTAATAAATTAACAGAACAAAGACCACACTCATTTTCGGCCTTTTCGGCAAATTTCTTTTGGTGTTTACTCTAAACAATATTTTTTGAAGAAAATTCTTTATCATCAACATATACTATGTTTTATAAATTTTCTCATGTTTTTTTAAATCAAATTATTTGTTAGCAGCTCCCGCAACAACGGGCGGGGGTATCATCTAATTTTAGATATGGCTGGATGCATAAAATGAAATTATGTGCAAATTCCGTATATGAAAAGTGCAACCCTATAAACAAGAGCAAAGAAAAACATGCACTATTGGTTAGGACTATTTGAAATGCCTGAATTACCATATGAAACGACAAGTCACACATTTTAGATATGTTGATCAATCACACAAAACAGTTATATAAAAAATAACATGTGAAACATTTTGTGCCTAGGATTTGAACCTCTGGTAGCATATGTGCGAAATGAACATGCAAATCAGAACCTTTAAAAAACGCAAGGACTTCTGAACAGCTTTTTTTTTGTGCATAATATCGAGCAAATTTGTTTTCAAGAAAAACTAGAACGTGCTCATGTGACAAAATCTAAAAAGTGCAACTATCCTAGGGGCAAACTGGGGGTGGGCAACCTATAGACACATCATAAAGCCCATTCTAGGCAAAGCCTCACGTAGATCTAAAAAGCATACGAAAAAGAAAAGTTTAGATAAATCTACAAACTGATCGCTCGCTGGAGCTATATGTCGCTTACTGCGACCTTGAAGATGTCGTCTCCTCAAGGAGTTCCCTTAGTTGGCGACAAAGTTGCATGGTTTTGTGAAGGTTCTGCGGACCGGCATAAACCAGAATCTTTCGTGCCGATTTTTTTTCCTTGTGTGTTTGTTTATCAGTTTTCTTTTGGTTTTTCTGCTTATTTTTACTCCACTTTTCCTTCGGGGTTTTTCAGTTTTCAGTTTGTTTCTTCTGTTCGTTTTGGTGGGTTTCTTTGATTTTTCTGTTTCTTAAGTTTCTTCATCATTTTACTTTGGTTTTCTGTTATTTATTTATTTTTATTTTCTAACACAAGTCTAATTTTCAATATACATTTTTCATATACTTATGGGATATTTTTGATACATGTTGAACTTTTTCAAATACATGTTAAACATTTTTAAAATACAAGTAGAACATGTTTTAAATGGTAGTGTGTCATGATGTACTTTTTAAACTACATGAAAATATATTAAAATGCATAAAACTAATTCAGAATATCCGAAACATATTTTTGAAACCCGTGAACATTTTTCTTAAATGCCACATTCGTTTTTTGAATGGTGCAACTTTTTTAATTATTGCAATTATTTTTTACACTCTATAATTTTTAAATGTCACAAACCTTTTCTTTTGAAACATGTTAGCATTTTTAAATAGCATGCCATTGCTTGGAATGCTATCATCATGTTATAAAAACTGCACAGACAATTTTTATACACTGTGTTGGCAATTTTAAAATGCACGACGAACACTTTAAAAATTTAAGTAAAATAGTGTTTGAGTATATGTTTATATTCAAATAAAAACATAAACAACAATAAAGAAGAAACAAAAGAAGAAGAAGAAATTGGAAGAGAATGTAGACTCATAGCAAACACGTGACCTAGCCTGGTTGATGGGCCGACCCACTGTGGGCCATTGCAGGTGGCACTACTATCAGGGTCGCTCTAAGCGTAATATAGACGCGTCCTCATTGCTTGCATAAGAGCCACACAGTTGTGATGAGACAAACATCCAACATTGCCCACAAATCTTAGTGCCCATGATCAGACGGACCTCGAGTCGATTGAGATTTAATTACCTCCCAGGAGGATTGATAATTAACAAATTTGGTTATACTTTCTATAAGATCTTTTTGTGGGTAATTAGAAAGCGCTTTTGTCTCAGTCCATATATGTTCTTGTTGGGCCACACCAAGCAACACATGTATCTTTGTCCGACTGTTTCCCTCTACTTCTTGTTATATAGTGTGATCGGGCTTTGTGTAGGCCCTTTTAACTTTCAGAATCTTAAGTTCTCAAGTGAGATGAACTGCATTTTATCCTCAACATAAAACTAAAAAACTATAGTGTACCATTTTATGAAAGTGTTTCTTTTATAAGTTTTTAGGCTTCCTTATGTCATATTAGTGAGATATGTGTATGGAGGGATGCACTCTTTGTCTAGTCTTAGTAAATAAGAATATGTTTCTCAAAAAAAAGTAAATACACTACTAGGAAAAAGCCTACTAATGACGCACTGGTTTTGCCTACTAATGGCGCATTACCAGTGCGCCATTAGTAGCACACCACTAGTATTTTTTACTAATGGCGCACCACTGGTGCGCCATTACTATCTGGTGTACTAATGGCGCACCAGGCAGTGCGCCATTAGTTTTAACCACAGTGCGCCACTAGTGTCTTCTATACTAATGGCGCATCACATTGTAGTGCGCCATTAGTAACAATTTTTTTAATTTTTTTTCTTAATCTCAGGCCACTATTTCACCTATGAGATATCCAACATATATATATACAACAAGCATCCATATAACAATCATAGCCAACACACAAGTTCCATCATATATACATACATAACCAACACACAAGTTCCATCATATATACATACATAGCCAACACATAGTTCCATCGTTACATATTACAAAAGTTTCACATTGTTCATCCAACACCGTTATCCATCAATTCACAAAAGTTTCACATTGATACAAAATAAAAACACAAATGGAAAAGAAGCACTCCATCCACGCAAGCTTCCGTCAATTAAATCAAATCTGCAAAATGATAAACAAGAAATTAGAAGAAGAAAAAGAAGAAGACTGGAAGAATACTAGAAGAAGAATAAGAAGAGTTTTGGAAAAGAAGAAGAATAAGAAGAAGACTGTAAGCTTATTATGTAAACTTGATCATTTTGTGCTAACATAAGTTATTTTGGAGCTAACCTATAGGAAACTAAGCATATAAGCTCTAAGTTAGTATATTAGAGCCAACTTCGGTAAAATGAAGCTAACCTATGTCATTTTGGAAAAAAAAAGAATAAGAAAAAGACTATAAGCTTATTATGTAAACTTGATCATTTTGTGCTAACATAAGTTATTTTGGAGCTAACCTATAGGAAACTAAGCATATAAGCTCTTAGTTAGTATATTAGAGCCAACTTAGGTAAAATGAAGCTAACCTATGTCATTTTGGAAAAGAAGAAGAATAAGAAAAAGACTATAAGCTTATTGTGTAAACTTGATCATTTTGTGCTAACATAAGTTATTTTAGAGCTAACCTATAGGAAACTAAGCATATAAGCGCTAAGTTAGTATATTAGAGCCAACTTAGGTAAAAATGAAGCTAACCTATAGGAAACTAAGCATATTAGAGATAACATAGGTAACTAAATATATATATATATATCATTTTGGATAGCTAACCTATAGGAGATCTGACATACCTGACAAAGTTCAGTTCTCATGCATTGTTCTTCTCCTTCTTCTCCTTCCTCTCCCTGATGCGCCCAGAGCGGCGAGGCGGTGGAGGCAGTGGAGGCATTGGGATGTAGTCTTCTACCACAATTGGCGTGGTCATGTCGCCCAGCTGTGGGATCGCCGGCGCCACCACCGGTGCGTGGTCATTGTCACGCACCACCACCATCGCGAGGCCACCTTCAGGCACGACCATCGCTAGGTCATCCTCAGCCACCTCCATCTCTTGCACATGGTCAGCCACCACCATCTCTTGCCCTTGGTCAGCCACCACCAGCGCTAGGTCATCCTCAGCCTGATGCCCATCATCATCCTGCAGCTCCTCATCCTTACTCTGCTCCTCTTCTCCCGCACTCCAATCCGGATCATCCTTCTTGTTGTCTATGCTGCTGCCAGAATCACTGTTGCTTTCACTATAGCCAGAATCGTTGCTGCTTTCGCTACAGCCATAGTCGTTGCTGCTTTGGCTGTAGCCAGTGTCGCTGCTACTGCTCCCATTACCTGTCCAAAATGCAACAATGACCGTTAACAATCGATGTGAGACAAAGCCAAATGTAGAGGAATAAGAAGAGGCAGAACGTACCGGCATCATCATCGACAGCGTAGCGCATGCGACACATAGTCTTATTGAACACCTTCACGATGAGCATGTTGGCGTCATCATCGTACCTGAAGAGAAGGAAGTACCCCAGCTGCAGGTCGTAGGCACGGTAGAACTTCTCCCACCCACGAGACAAGTACATGTGGCCCTTCTTGATCACCAACTGCACATCCCACTGCCTGCGAAACCCGCTGCCGGCCTGTCGCAGCTTCACATTATTTGGCGGATCTTCACCCATCAGCATGTTCATAAAACTGTCAGGCAGCCTCTGCAGTTTGGGACAATGAGTGATTTAGCAAACAACAGATATCATAATGAGATGGGTGAAGGGGAGATCTCTCGTTTTATATACCTGCGTCATGGATGATACTGAAGCCTCAAGTATGATAGTGAAGAACTCGGAAGCATCCAACTCGTACTGCGGTGTCGCAGATCGGCGGTGGCTGCTTCCCGCCATCTCTGATAAGCAGCAGAAGAGACCAATTAGTACCCTTACAACAGATCATAAAACATGCATGATAACAGGCATTAGTCGCAAGTACCCCATATGTCCTATTTTTAGCAAAGTAATGCTAAAATTCATGGAAAATTTCAGCATTACCTTTGCTGAAAATAGGACATATGGAGTACCCGAATTTGCCGGAACGGAAGTTAATCGACATTCCGGCAAACTCAAGGGCCTCTCGGGGTACCTACAACATCATCACAAGTACAGCAGCAGCAGCAGTGAATACAGGCATAACAGCAGCAAAACTATATATTTTTATGCAGTAAACAAACGAACACTAAGAGTAGAATGTTCTTGCAACAAACATTATTGTGTGACATCGAAAGGCATCACTCTGCTTAAAGGGAAGGATGACTTAAGTGGCAGATGTATATGATTGCACCACTTGATCTGCACTTCTCTATATTATATGATGTACTGAAGAACTTGAGCAAAAAAGATAAATAGGAACATATTTCTCACCTTGAAGGTGTTGCTGCTGCTGCACTGTCTGAACTTCACTTCCTTTACCTCCTCGGAAACCTGAAATATGCAGATGTTAGAAAGGTTAATGAACCAACAGATGCCCTAATGGAAGTAATAACAACATGACAGCAAACAACCAACAAATTATCTTGCCCTCTACCTGCAAAATTAAGAATAGTTCAGTCAGTTTCAGAGGAAATGTGCATCTTGGAATAAGATAACAGCTGATTTTGTCATGATCCTGCTACACCTCTATCATCAAACAGAGTCCATATTAAGAACATCTCAGTTTGAGAGAAAATGTGCATCTTGGAATAAGATAGCAGCACATTTTGTCATGATCCTGCTACACCTCCCCATCAGCATGTTGCTACTACATACATGATACATGATAGGTGTGTGCTCAAGAAAAATGGAGATAAAGACAAGTTGATAGTGCCACTTGGTCTGCCAGATGCTGAACTGAGTGTGACACTCTCTGAAGTTGATTATACTAGTACAGTTAACACTAATTAATGGCGGTGCAGGTCAGACCAGAAGAAGAAGCGCGCAGCTGGCATCTAGTCATCATCCATATCCAACCCAGCAAGCACAAGGATCGGCACGGTCGATCAAACATGTCGCGTGGCTGATTCGCACCCGAAAGGCAATCAGCCGGGCCGGGTTAGTGGGATGATGCACCCGAAAGGCAACCATCCATGCTTTGCCCCTTGTAGCATGTTTTAAGATAAGAAAAGAAAGCAGTATACCCTCTAAAGAGCTAGTATTGGGCAGCAGTATGTAGCTAGTGTTGAGCTGGTTGTGAAACTGAAACTTGATTTGTGAAACTGAAACTACTATAATTTCTACTTAATTTCACTTAATGTCGTATGGTTCACAGCAAAAACACCAGCAAAAACTAGTAGTACTACTATACACACAATCTAATTAATTTCACTTAATGTTTGTCTGGTTGCTCTCAAGAAGCCTCTGGTTCTTCTCCATATTTTCAGTCACATATGGTGATTTCGTCGTGTCTTAGGCGAACCACGGGCAATATATACAGGCATATATAGGCACACCGCATACGGTTCAACCACTCGATGGTCTTAGACATGAATGTATTATTACCTATCATCTTGGGTGTTTTCTTCTATCTTGTTAAAATAAATCTCCTACCAGATAATAGTTTCAAGTATTTGGCTTCTCTGCTCTGTCGAAGGCAGAGTATAAATACCACACTTTCATCCACAGTAGCCCATGTATCTAACCGATGTTCTTGTCATACTCCTTCCTACGAAGATGGATTGCAAAATACGTTGCCTTCCGGGATCAATCAAGTCAAATGCCTCGTTTACAGAGGACACACACTGAAATACGTTGGGCCTCCAAGTGACTTTGGCTCAAATAAATACGTTTGAAAAACAGAGTGACACAGCACAAAGAGAACTAGAGTATATCTTCACCATATAAGAAAATAGCATCATCATCTTAGCTTCACAACAAACAAGTAGTACAAATAGAAAGACTGAATAGAAAGACTGAATGAAAATGCATCATCATCTTACCTGGCTGTTTACTGCTGCTGCTGCGCTGCAGGGGCGGAGGAAGGGGCGCCGCCGGTGGAGAGGGCGAGGCCGAGGACGGCGTGGGGCTTGAGGGCCTGCGGCCTGGTGAGGCCGACGAGGTGGTCGTCCCCGACGCCGGCGGAGCTAGGGTTCGGGGAGACGGCGGGCGGCGCTGAGGGGACGGGGCAGTTGAGAGGGGGTAGGGGGAGGTCGCGGGAGAAGAGAGGAGGAGGCGGGCGGGGGCGCAGCTTCGGGGCTGGAGGGGCCTGTACCGGAGGCGGGGCAGCGGAGGGTTCGGCCGGCTGGGCGCGCCCGCGGCGGCGAGCCGGCAGCGGTGGCGGCGGCTAGGAACCCTAGCTGTCGCGCTCGGGAGGGAGGGGGCGCAGGCGGGGCCGCGGGGGAGGGGGACGGCGAGGGCGCGGGCGCGGGCGGAGGGGGACGGTGAGGGAGGTGGTCGGCGGCGGAGGGTGGTCGGGTGCACGTACGGCCGGGGACGGCGGGTGAGGCAGGAGAGGGATTAGAGTGTGGATTGGGGATTGGGGATTTTAGTGTGGGGGAGGCTTAGCAATGGCGCACCACCCAAGGGTGCGTCATAAGTACATCCATAGCAATGGCGCACCACCGGAGGGTGCGCCATAAGTAATTTAATCTAGCCCGACATATATACCACCTAACCCTATCTACAACAGAACCCGCCCACTAGCCCAACTGGTCAGTACGCAGCACACATATCAGGAGGTCCTGGGTTTGATTCCCAGGCTCCCCAATTTTTTTTATGCATTTTAAATCCTGTTTGATATTTATTTGTGTTTAAATATGTTCAAACTTGTTTAAATCATAACAGTAATATTTTTTTATAAAAACAGTAATAATTATTTAGAAAATATGTTCAAATTTGTTAATTGAAAATATCATCGGCGGCGGCCGTGGAGCGGGGGGAAGGTGCGGGGGGTGCCTGTTGGCGGCGGTGGAGCGGGGAGGGTGCGGGGGGCCGGGTGCTCGTCGGCGGCGGTGGAGCGGGGGAGGGTTGCGGTGGGTCGGCGGCAGCGGTGGAGCTAGCGGGGGAGGGTGCGGGGGGTGCCCGTTGGCGGCGGTGGAGCAGGGGAGGGTGCCGGGGGGGTGCTCGTCGGCGATGGTGGAGCGGGGGAGGGTTGCGGTGGGTCGTCGACGGCGGTGGAGCTAGCGGGGGAGGGTGCGGGGGGTGCCCATTGGCGGCGGTGGAGCGGGGGAGGGTGCGGGGGGGCCGGGTGCTCGTCGGCGGCGGTGGAGCGGGGGAGGGTTGCGGTGGGTCGTCGGCGGCGGTGGAGCTAGCGGGGGAGGGTGCGGGGGTGCCCGTTGGCGGCGGTGGAGCGGGGGAATGTGCGGGGGGGGCCGGGTGCTCGTCGGCGGCGGTGGAGCGGGGGAGGGTTGCGGTGGGTCGTCGGCGGCGGTGGAGCTAGCGGGGAGGGTGCGGGGGGTGCCCGTTGGCGGCGGTGGAGCGGGGGAGGGTGCGGGGGGGCCGGATGCTCGTCGGCGGCGGTGGAGCGGGGGAGGGTTGCGGTGGGTCGTCGGCGGCGGTGGAGCTAGCGGGGGAGGATGCGGGTGGGATCGAGATCGAGATCAAAAAGTGTCCATGAAAATATACACGGTGCGCCATTAGCAGTTTTGCAAAAAAGTAAAAAAAAATTATATACTAATGGCGCACTGCTTACAAGGTGCGCCATTACTTGGTAGAACTAGTAATGGCGCACTTTGGCACCATGCGCCATTAGAGTGTATGGAAAAATGAAAAAAAAAATATTAGTGGCGCACCATGTGCCTGGTGCGCCATTAGTGTCTTCCATACTAATGGCGCACCTCCAACCGGTGCGCCATTAGTATATAGTAGTGGCGCACTACTTACCTGGTGCGCCATTAGTATCAATCCTATCTATAGCCCTTTTCCTAGTAGTGATAAGGATATTATCGCTCAAAAAAAGAAAAGTAAATCTGGATATTCAATGCTATTTTATATATAAACTTGGTTAAGCATAACATAGATTGACTTTAGAAAAGATCTATATAGCCTTCTGTACTAGAATGGATGGTATAACTTCTCAATTATGTCATGTTCTGAAGACACATACATCTATACCGAAAATGAATGTAACTAAACGAGCTGAAAAACAAACAGGTTCGGTAAACCGCATCTAGATGTGACATGACCAAATCTATTCCTCATGGCATCGATGACAATAACAACATACCAACCGCATTTCAGAATCAAGGTATTGTAACTCCGTTAGTCAATGTTGATGATGTATATGTTCTAGGATATTTACGGATCTCGCCACGAGGTCCGGCATCAAGATGAGAATTACTTAGATCACACTAATCCCTGAACCGTTTGGTCTTTTCCTCCAAGATTAGGGTTTTGAGCAGTGGGGCTTGCTCGGGGTGGCCTTGTGTGTGCATTGTCGCCGTGTGTGCTATGTGGGCCATTTTTCATCGTATTGTGTTGCTCGGCGCTTGCTATTGTCGCGTTGCGGGCGGTTTTATGAGGTTTGCTTGGGCCGCATCGACTTTTTAGTCCTTTTTTTCTTTTTGTCCCACCAAAAAACTAAAACATCATGCTAGGATGGTCCATTTCTCGGGAGGAGATGTTAATTTTCGTAGGGGTTTTCACACAAGTTAAAAATGCCTAACCCAATTATTGAGACAAAGGCTTAATTGAACGTGCGGGTACATAAGCGACAAGAGAAAAAACCCCAAGGATTAATAAAGAAAGTAACAAATACATTATGTTGTCATACTTAAATGTGCTCTAGCTAGTGCACATCTAATGATCTAGATGCACCCTAGACCTCCCTAAAATAGATAAAGTGTGTTAGGACGTCATTTTGACCTAGAGGTTTGAGCCATATCCATCTCTGAATCCATCAAATGGCATCGCCTCCTAAACCCCGAGTAGATTGAAACGAGCGATTCAGAAGTGTGGCCATATGCCCATACCCGGACGCGGCTGGCCTGCTCTCACGCCGTGCATGCTAGTTTTACATCCAACGGTTCGCCTCACGTTTTCACCCCCCGATGCCTGCCGGGGAGCACAGATGGGAGTACGCCGAGGGAGCATGCAAGCCGTGTTCGCCCATATCCATCCCTGGAGCCACCACATGTCATCACCTGCAAAATCCAGAGTAGACCCAAACGAGCCATCTTGCTCCAAATACATTTGCATTTGCATCTGGAAGGTGCACGTGGCATCCGGACGGCACCCGAGTTATATCCCCCAATTAAGCTATGATGACACGGCAGCAGGCCAAATCTGATTTTGTATTTGCCAAGGTAGAACCAAATAGCTAATATACCAATCTCTACCTGAGTAGGACCTAAAGGGAATCTTGGGGAAGCATTCTCTAGGTTTTACCGGAACCTTTGCTTTGGACTGTATCCAATTGTCTTTCTTTCAAGCCAATGATAGCGATTTTAATATCATTTGGTGCCTGCAAAATTGACCGTGTCATGTCAAAAACAGGGCCTAGGCTCCTTCACTGAAAATTAAGTCATGGTTTTTAGATGGTTCCAAAAATCAAACCGCGTGTAATGTCCATTTACTCGAACTAGAGGTGACAAATGTCCACCGCAGAGCCTCTTCTGCAGCACATGAAGCCAACAAACCAGTCGCTTTTAGTACAACGACAAACTACCTTTGTTTAATCCTCGATGCACTTAGTATTTTTCGTTTGAAGGGATCACTGATAAGTTGGAGTACGTACGTACGTCACCTTTGAAACTCGAGGAACTACCGTACAGCCTTGTTGACCATGACGGCTTTATAAACCAGCATTTCCCCTTGAAGTCCCCAGTTTAAAAGTACGAGAGGCAATCTTCTGGTTATCCCAAGTTACTAGTAGTATTTTCCAACAGAGAGGCAGAGTTGCAGACAGTAATTTTGTAAGGAACCACCATGGAAGCCACCTCAGAACAAGACGGAGGTGGCAGCGGAGCCGGCGACTACGAAGCTCTCATGGCAGCCCTGATGGCGAACAGGCAACTGCTGGAAGCCAAGGTCGGCATCAACAACGCAATGTTCGCCGCCAGCGATATGGCCACGTCGCAGCTCGGCGATTCCTTCGTTGTCGGCGAGTGCCAAGGGCAGAAGACCATCGATGGCAAGCAGATGCCATTGGTCCTGGGCCCGTCAACGGAAGGTGCGGGCGAAGACGACGGCGGCACTGGGTACGAGGCGCTCGTGGCCGCTGTGAAGGCCAAGAGGCAATGGCTGGAGGAGAAGGTCGTGACCAACAGCGCCGTTCTGCTGCGCGGCTTCGATGTCCGCGACGCGGCGGAGTTCGACGCAGTCGTGGAGGCGCTGGGGTGGCCGGACATCAGGTACGTTGGCCCCGCGCCGCGCACCCACGTCCACGGCCGCATCTGGACCGCCAACGAGGGGCCCCTCGAGCAGAGCGTCTACTTCCACCACGAGATGGTGCTGGTGAGCCCACACATACATCCCATGCCATGCCATGATCTGCAACAGTACAGCATGCCGGCCTTGTGAAGTGATTATCGATGTCTGGGTTTTGTTTGGATCAATTGATGTACAGATCAAGGAGTTCCCGGGGAAGGTGATACTGTTCTGTGAGGTGCCGCCGCCGGAGGGCGGAGAGACGCCGTTCGTGCCGAGCTTCCGGGTGACGGAGCGAGCGCTGGAGGAGTTCCCGGAGATGGTGGAGGAGCTGGACGCCAAGGGGCTCCGGTACACGTTCACGGCGCCGAGCAACAACAACACCGGGTCCATGAGAGGGAGAGGATGGGAAGACGCTTTCGGCACGTCAGACAAGTCTGAAGCAGAGACGAGGTAAATACACGTCAGCTTGCTGGCTTGCGGCTACCACGATTTGCCTTTGTTTTTGGGACTGCTACGCGTCTGTCGGCGGATCTTTTAGAAAGATCCGCCGGCTCACAAGCCGTTGGATTTGAAACAATCGGTCAGCCAAATGTTTTAACTACTTCGCAACAAAGAACTTGTTGCGGAAACATTTTAAACAAGATTATGTTGCATTTTTTTCTTTGCAACAAGAGGCTAGTTGCAGAATTCCTTTCTGAAACAATGGGTCAATTGCAGAAAGTGGGCACAAAGGGGTTAGGCTCCTTACCGTTGATTAAGAGTCCATCCGACAGACATATAGACGGCGGACGCTCGCACAAATTAGATCGTTTCAAGGGAATCTTTCTCGGGACTGCCACGCGTTCGCCGGCGGATGTTTCTAAAAGATCTGTGGGCTCACGAGCCGTTGGATTTGATATAATCGGTCAGCCAAACGTCTTTCTCTACTTCGCAACAAAGGACTTGTTGCGGATACATTTGTAACAAGTGTTATGTTGCGGGTTTTTTCTTTGCAACATAGGTTGTAGTGCGAGACGTTTTTTTTTTGCAACATGGTTTGTGTTGCAGAAAGAAAATGTGCTCTCTAGTGTGAGCCGCAACAGTATCGTGAGTCATTGGATTTGATTCAATCCATCGGCCAAACGTCTTTCTCTACTTTGTAGCAAAGGTCTTGTTGCGGAAAACATTTGCAACATGAGTTATGTTGCATTTTTTTATGCAACATAGATTGTATTGCGGGATTATTTTTTTACAACATGGGTCATGTTGCAGAAAATATTGCCCTCCCTAGTGTGAGCCGCAACAGTATCTAGCCGTTGGCCAGTTTGCAACAAGGGGCTAGTTGCAGAATCACTTTCTGAAACAATGGACCAGTTGCAGAAAGTGGGCACAAAGGGATTAGCTCCTCACCGTTGATTAAGATTCCATCCGACGGACATATAGATGGCGGACGCTCGCACAAAGTAGATCGGTTGAAGGGAATCTTTTCCCTTTGTTTTTCCTCTGTTTACGAGTTTCAGAAGGTCATAGCCGCTCGATGAAGATCTTCTCATCTCTGTACAGAATCTTTAATCTCGGCGAGAGATCAAATACTAGTAGAAATACTTATTTTTCAGTCGCCTAAAAAGTAGCAATGCCTTTTAATTTACAAAACTTGTAAATTGAAAGGTTTTGCTCATTTTTTAGAATTAGTTATTTTAATTTTTTGATAAAATATCCAAAAATTGGAAATTGGAATGATCATAAAGAAATTAAAATGTATAGAAATATAACATTTAAAAGGCAGACATATTTCAAAAGAGCAATCTTGCATGCGCTTCATATGTTATAAATATATCTCCACCATTTTCAATAATGTGGAGGTGTGTTCTACCTTCTTTTTTTTGAATTTCGGATTGCATAGTACACTTTTGTGCTTGTATTTAACTACACGATCTTCCTAGCACGATTTAGTTATATAAGTTTTTAAGTATGGTAATACGATAATTTTTTGAAGTACTCTCCCCTTATACAAAGCCACCTACTATTGTTTTAAGTTTGACTATGTTTATAGAAAAATATTAACATTTACACTACTAAAGCAGTACCACTAGACTATCATGACATAAATTTTCATACTGTATTTATTAGGTATTGTATATGTTACTATTTTTTGTAAAAGAAACTAAAAATTGGTTATGAAAAGATTAAGTGCCTTGTATACATGGACATAAGGACTACAATTGTTTCTTTACCCAATTGTTTTGCCACTCCAATGATTAGCGGGTACATGCATGGTGAGAAATCCTATAGATTCACATGCTTATTTATTGTGAGGTTATCCATGAGTTCTTTTTGATAATGCATCTTTTCTTAATTTTATCATAACATTAAGCCGATACAACCGCACACATGATAGTTTATTCTCGGTTCTACATACAATCAAATACGTCCAGGACACCACACCACAATGAAAGATAGTCTGAATCAATAGAGAGAGGTGGAGAAGCACTGATGGGGAACCTAGTCTATTGTCCATGCTATAAAAATACCTCCTTGGCAACCCACCCAAGCTATTCATATATCAAGTCACCAATCTCGCTGCTCTGGCTAAAGGAAAGACCAGGGGCAGATCCAGTGTGCGCATTTGAGTGGCACTTGCATAAGATAGAAATAAAATTATATTTGGACCTACAAATCTTCTAGATTTACTTCACTTGATTCAGCAAACCATGCATAGTTAATAAACATTTCTGAAGCCCAAACAATTAGACATGAAGATATCTCAAGTGAGCAAAGAGTACATGGGGAATTCATTATCTTACAAATAAACTGAAGGATAAGTGAAATATTGTGATTTTTTTCCACACATATATGGTTTAAAAATTGTATAATGAAGATTTTGCTTTTCCTAATTCTAAGTCTTCCAAGTATTTGATAAACCCTAGTCACCTAAAACTACACATAAATAGAGCCTAACCTTGTTCTCCAGAAGTGTGCAGCTTCAGCAAAAATCAGATTTTACATATGAAATAGGAGTGGTGATAAAAAAAATTAAATATTGGTTTGAAAGCTTAAAAGAGTGATTAAGACTTTAAAAGGCACAAGCTTAAAAATAGAAAGTCACCTAATATAATAGTAGCAATATCATCAAATTTTGTGCTCCGGTGAGAAATGGATATCCACACGTCTACATAAGTAAACAAAACTAAATTCAATACACAAAAAGAGTAAAAAACTAAGTATGTTGCTGTATATGAGAATGGCGTTTTTGCTCTCGGCCTCCAAGGAGGCTGATTTTTTGAAAAATTCAAAATTCAAAAATTTTGGTTTCAAAAAAAGCTAAAAAAATGTACAAGTAAACAAAGATGTGAGGCTTATGTGTGTAAATTTTCAGGATGAAATACGTTGAACCGTGACCTGTACAAAAAAACAAATTCATGGTCTAAGAGGATGAATAGTATCATGTGTTAAAATGCCCCAGATTTTTCGTTTTTGCACAACCCTCATTTCGACGTATTTCGTCCTGAAAATTTACACACTTGTGCGCTATGCTTTCATCTATCTCTGTATTTGTTTTTCCGAATTTTTTGAAATGTAAAAATATGAATTTTCACGAATTTTAATTTTTATTTGGAGGCCTTCATGGAGCTTGGCCTTCAAAAGCAATTTCTGGTTGTATATGTTCTCAAAGAGCAAGCCTCTGCAAAAAAAAAAATCATAATAATAGGTGGTTTGGGATGTTTGCAGGGCAAAGGCACTAGGAATGGGCGTGGAGTGGCTTGAGGACGGTGGCGTGAAGACGATCCTGGGTCCACGCACGCTGACCCGCGTCTTCCCAGGGCGCAAGGGACGGAGGATGTGGTTCAACACGTTGGTCGGGATGCACGGCAAGGACCTGAGCTCGGCCACGGCGGCCGACGGGACCGAGATCCCAGCGAGCTTCGTGCAACGGTGCGAGGAGATCATCGAGGAGGAGAGCATCCAGTTCCGTTGGCGCAAGGGCGACATCCTCATCCTCGACAACCTCGCCACGCTACATGGCCGGCGGCCGTCGCTGCCGCCTAGGCGGGTTCTCGTCGCAACTTGCAAGTGACACACCGATGAGTTCTTTTTATTTATTGATCAGAACTCCCACGTATACCATGTGGCGCATCCAATAGTTTATCAACGTAAGGCATTCGAATCAGTACAACACAATTTAACTGGGTCGTGTCTAGTATCTCGCCCCATGTAAAAGCGCAGTTGAACCTTTCCAACATATTGGAGCTCCCTCTGGCTGAACCCTCATGCCACCAGGATCAAATCGACAAGAAGAATTCTTTCAGATGAAAAAGAGCTTGAACTGTCCAACATGAAGCACGAATTTCATCGTCCAATTTGGCGTTGCAAACCTATGTTGCGCTCGGCTAGAATTATCTTAACTAATCACACACATCTACTCATATAGATGTTGCCAACCTCATCCTATTGTTGTCATTGGCCACAGGTACCTTGATCTGCGTTATCCGCTGCCGTGAACCGAATCAAGGAAATCAAATGTTCATTACACGATGAATATTTGTTAATACATTATGAAGTAGTTTTTATGATATTTTTTAAACACACACGAATATTTTTTGAACAAAAAATGATCAAAAGGAAAGAAAAACGAAAAGAAGCAAAAAAATAAAAAAGGTAAAAATAGGAAAGGAAAACAATAAATTGAAAAAGTAAACCAAAAAGAAACGGGACAGAAAAACTACTCCACAAAACACTAGAAAAAACGAGACAAAAAATCAGGAGAGAACCAGTAGGCATGTTGTAAAACCGGAAGAAAAAATTTCATGGATGTTCTTACTGGTCCGTGGCCCACTTCACAAACACTAGAGGCGAGCGCTAAGGGCATGTATAGTGATTGATACGAATAGAGTTATCTTAATACCGCCATATAATTTAGAGATGACAAAAAACTACGATGTACAATTGGTTGTCTCTCTAGTAACTAGATATTCCTAAAAATCTAGTGAGAGATTTATTGCTAAGAGATCATCTATTAATTAAGAGAAGACAAAGTCTTTTTTGTGTGGTTTCTCTTTCATCCAACTCAACATTTATCCTACGTGGCACTTCTAAGATAGCACCATTGTACATGCCCTAAAAAGTGACATGATAAGCGATGTATAGCAGCATCCGGAGTGCTCATAAACAATCCACAACACATTGAATTTTGGTTTAAGGAACATGCTCAACTTTATTATTAAAAAGATGCAAGTTTGCAGTAATTTACAGGATCATGGAGCTCAAGTAGCCACACGTGGCGCCCCTGCTTGGTAATGACAAAGCATGTTTGGCTATAGAATCAGCCTCAAAATTACATTCTCTACTCCAATGAACAAAGGAGCAAGAGGCAAAACTATTGGAACTCAACATGATAAGTCTTTGATGTTCTCATATTTACCACCAGTACCTCTATGAATGTCATCCACCACACTTCTGCAATCCAAAACAATCATCAAGTTTCGAATGCCCAAATCAACAACTAAAGCGAGCACTATCATGCACCTCACACGCGTGCTTTGGGCCGGCCCAGTGCGGGTGGGCGCCTTTTTTCTTGTTTCCTTTTTATTCCATTTGCAACTCTAAAAAAAATTATTCCATTTCACCCCTTTCCTATTTCTAATTTTTTTTCTTTTCCTTCTTCTATTTATTTAACTAAGTATAAAAATCATAAATTTGGAAAAAAATCTTGACTTTAAAAAGTATACGAATTTTATACATGAAATTTTAAAGATATTTAGGAGTGTATTAAACTTTCATGAGTTTTGAAAAGGTTCAAGAACTTTAAAGAACGTTATAGAATTTTTAAAATATTCATGAATTTCGAAAAATCAGGTATTCATAAATATTTGTGAATTTTGAAAAAAATCGACAATTCCAGAAAATAAGATTGTATTTTAGAAACACTCGTTTTTTGTAAAATTTTAAAAATGTTCCTGATTTTCAAGAAAAATGTTTCGAAATAAAAATTTAATGAATTTGGACTTTTTAAAGGATTTTTCAAAAACATTCATGAATTTTGAAAATATTCTTGGATTTAAAAAATGTCATGGATTTAAAAAAGTTCCCGTATAGTATGAAACAATCTCCCTGGCTTTTTAGAAACATTTCCGCATTGAAAAAATGTTCACCTATTTGACGAATATTCCCAGACTGGAAAAAAGATTTGGATTAGATAAAATGTTTCCAAATTTAAAAACATGTCCACGACTTTAGAAAATGGTAGCAAATAAAAATTAACAATAGAAAGGTAAGAATAAATGTTAAGACATAATAAACAAATAGAAAATGATGAAACAGAAAATGAAAACCGGAAAGAAGAAAAGAACAGAAAAATCCATTCTAGGGGAGCTGAATGGGCCGGCCCAAAGAAGCTACAGGTAGCCACGGGATGTGCATTTGATCCTTATTACCCCTCAAAAGAAATTGATCCTTATTCCGCTCTTTAGGAGTGAAATAGGATCTGACTAGCATTTCCGATTTAAATTGGAGTATTTCTACATGAGGAAAGTATATTTTCACCCGAAGATCCATTTCCATTTCTATGGATCCTCGGTCGACGCGCCATAGTGAGTTAGTGACAATGGCCTTGCGGGCGGCGGGCCTGTTTTTCCACTCACACAACCCTCATGTGGGATGGTGCTTTTTCGTCTTGAAGACGACAAGTGGTGAGAATGTGGTTGCAGAAATCTGCTTTTTATGGAGTTTTCTTGCAAATGTTCCCGGAAATGTATCCTCTGTCCTTTTCCCTCGTGTTTTTCGCGGTTTCGTGTGTTTCCTCGGTTTCGTGTTAGGCTGGTTATAATGGTAGTATTGTTGGAAACGATTGTTTTTGCAATGCTTCACTATGTATTGATCGGTGCAAAGCGCACGTATATATGGAGTATAAAGTGGGCCACAACCTCAACTATACAATGACTAGAAGGTGGGTCAGGCTATACAATATACATGCACAAGACATATATTCAACACCCCCCCTGGCAGTCGAAGCGTCGCCGGAGACGCAAAGATTGGACCTGAACTCCTCGAAGACAGAAGTAGGCAGTCCTTTCGTCATGACGTCGGCGAACTGCTGCGCCGTCGGGACGTGGATGACCCGTATGCGTCCAAGAGCCACCTGCTCACGAACGAAGTGTATATCGAGCTCAATATGCTTCGTTCGACGATGGCGGACCGGGTTGGCGGAGGGGTAAATGGCAGATACATTGTCGCAGTAGACGAGCGTGGCCTTGTGAACATCACAAAGCAACTCCTGAAGCAGCTGACGGAGCCAAGAGCATTCAGCAACGATGTTAGCCACTGCTCGATACTCAGCCTCGGCACTCGAGCGGGAGACGGTGGGTTGTCGCTTGGAGGATCAAGAGATCAGGGACGGCCCAAGGTAGACATAGTACCCCGAGGTGGAGCACCGTGTGTCCGGGCAGCCAGCCCAGTCCACATCAGAGTAGGCGACGAGGTCGGTGGAGGCGGAGGTCATCAGCGTAAGTCCCAAGGACTGGGTGCTGCATATGTATTGGAGGATACGCTTCAACAGAGTCCAGTGAGAGTCGCGCGGAGCATGCATGTGAAGACAGACATGCTGAACGGCATACTGCAAGTCGGGGCGCGTCAGGATCAGGTACTGCAAGGCGCCCACAATGGAGCGGTAGAAGGCTGCATCAGATGCAGGCGAACCCTCCAAAGCGGAAACCTTGGCCTTGGTGTCGACAGGCGTGGGAGCGCGCTTGCAGTTAAGCATGCTAGCTCGATCGAGAAGCTCATGGGCATAGCGCTGCTGATGCAGGAAGAACACATCTGGCCGTCGAACCACCTCAATGCCAAGGAAATAATGCAGAGGACCCAAGTCCTTCAGGGCAAACTCATCATGAAGACGAGCAGTGAGCCGCTGGAGGAGCGCGACAGTGGATGCCGTCAGAATGATGTCGTCGATGTACAGCAACAAGTAGGCCGTGTCAACTCCGTGATGATACACGAAGAGGGACGCATCGGAGCGAGTCGATGTAAATCCGAGCGTCTGCAGGAAGGCGGCGATGCGCTGGTACCAGGCTCGAGGTGCCTGCTTCAACCAGTAAAGTGAACGGGAGAGCAAGCACACATGATCTGTATGCGTGGCATCGACGAAGCCGGTGGGCTGCTGCTACGTCTTGAGCTTGTGTTGGTTTTCCTTGAAGAGGAAAGGGTGATGCAGCACAGTAGTGTAAGTATTTCCCTCAGTTTTTGAGAACCAAGGTATCAATCCAGTAGGAGGCTCCTCACAAGTCCCACGAACCTACACAAACAAACAAAGAAATCGCAACCAACGCGATAAAGGGGTTGTCAATCCCTTCACAGCCACTTGCGAAAGTGAGATCTGATAGAGATAATATGATAAGATAAATATATTTTTTGTATAATACAGATGCAGAAAATAAAGATGCAAATAAAAGTAGATTGAAAGCTTATATGATAAAAGATAGACCCGGGGGCCATAGGTTTCACTAGAGGCTTCTCTCAAGATAGCATAAGTATTATGGTGGGTGAACAAATTACTGTCGAGCAATTGATAGAAAAGCGAATAATTATGAGATTATCTAGGCATGATCATGTATATAGGCATCACGTTCGTGACAAGTAGACCGACTCCTGCCTGCATCTACTACTATTACTCCACACATCGACCGCTATCCAGCATGCATCTAGAGTATTAAGTTCATAAGAACAGAGTAACGCATCAAGAAGGATGACATGATGTAGAGGGATAAACTCAAGCAATATGATATAAACCCCATCTTTTTATCCTCGATGGCAATAATACAATATGTGCCTTGCAACCCTTTCTTTCACTAGGTAAGGACACCGCAAGATTGAACCCAAAGCTAAGCACTTCTCCCATGGCAAGAAAGATCAATCTAGTAGGCCAAACCAAATCGATAATTCGAAGAGACTTGCAAAGATAACTCAATCATACATAAAAGAATTCCGAGAAGATTGAATTATTATTCAAAGATAAACTTGATCATAAACCCACAATTCACCGGATCTCGACAAACACGCCGCAAAAAGAGATTACATCGAATAGATCTCCACAAGAGAGGGGGAGAACATTGTATTGAGATCCAAAAGAAGAGAAGAAGTCATCTAGCTAATAACTATGGACCCGAAGGTCTATGGTAAACTACTCACAACTCATTGGAGGGGCTATGGTGTTGATGTAGAAGCCCTCCATGGTGGATTCCCCCTCCGGCAGAACGCCGTCGACGGCTCCAAGATGGGATCTCGCGGATACAGGAGGTTACGATGGTGGAAATATTTCTTCGGTGGCTCCCTGGATGTTTTTGGGGTATGTAGGCTTATATAGGAGGAAGAAGTACGTCAGTGGCCGCCCGAGGGGTCCACGAGACAGGGGGCGCGCCCAGGAGGGGTGGGCATGCCCTCCTATCTCGTGGACGCCTCGGCTGCTTCTTGGCTCGCACTCCAAGTTCTCCGGATCACGTTCGTTCTAAAAATCACGCTCCCGAAGGTTTCATTCCGTTTGGACTCCGTTTGATATTCCTTTTCTTCGAAATACTGAAATAGGCAAAAAGACAGCAATACCGGCTGGGCCTCCGGTTAGTAGGTTAGTCCAAAAAATGATATAAATGTATAAAATAAAGCCCATAAACATCCAAAACAGGTAATATAATAGCATGGAACAATAAAAAATTATAGATATGTTGGAGACGTATCAGCTGCTCACAGAACACCTGCTCAGCCAGGTGGCCGTGCAAGAAGGCATTGGACACGTCCAACTGATGCACATGCCATGCTCGTGACACGGCTAGCTGGAGCACGGCGTGGATCGTGCCCGGTTTAACAACCGGGGAAATGTGTTGGTGAAGTCCATGCCCGCGCGTTGCCGAAAACCCCGAACCACCCAACGAGCTTTATAGCGCTTGAGAGTGCCATCCAGACGAGTCTTGTGCCAAAAGACCCACTTGCCCATGATGATGTTGGCACGGGGCGGCCGAGGGACGAGCTGCCAGGTACGGTTCTGCTGGAGCGCGTCGAACTCTTCCTGCATCGCAGCGAGCCAATGAGGATCCCGAAGGGCGGCTCGAGCTAGCGATGGGAGAGGAGATGGCTCAGAGGCGGAAGCAGCGAGAAGGTACTCATTGCTGGGGTACCGCGTGCTTAGGCGAAGGGGTGCCAGCCCGAGAGCGAGTCATCGGGCGGGGCAGCAGGTCCGGAGTGGAGACGGGCGAGGACAAAGAAGAACTCGCCTCCTCTGTGACCGTCGAGGGCGAGGCCGCCGGTGAGGCGGTGGGCGAGGCCATCGGCGTGGCGGCAGGCGAGGCCACCACGGGCGAGGCGGCGGGCGAGGCTGCCAGCGGGGTCGAGGCCGGGGACGCTAGGGGCGTCATGGGCGCCGAGGGAGGTGCGGCCCCTAGGGCAGCCAATCGGGGAGAGACTCGACCCGTGGTGCGGGGGGGCACCCTCAAAGCCGGGACGCGGCCCAAGAGAGGCGCGGGGGCGGCCGTCACCGGGTGCGGGCAAGGCCGCAACATCCAAAGGTACCTACTGGAACGGAAAAACCATCTCATCAAAGTAAACATGTCGTGAAGTGATCACCCTATGTGAGATAGGATCATAGTAGTGGTAGCCTTTCGTGTTGGGAGGATAGCCGAGAAAGATGCAGGCCACAGACCGAGGTGCGAGCTTATGAAGAGCAGTGGAAGCGATGCTAGGGTAGCACAAGCAACCGAAGATGCATAGCTCAACATAGGAGGGTGGCGTTGAAGGAAATATGCCCTAGAGGCAATAATAAAGTTATTATTTATTTCCTTATTACATGATAAATGTTTATTATTCATGCTAGAATTGTATTAACCGGAAACATAATACATGTGTGAATACATAGACAAACATAGTGTCACTAGTATGCCTCTACTTGACTAGCTCGTTAATCAAAGATGGTTAAGTTTCCTAACCATAGACATGAATTGTCATTTGATTAATGGGATCACATCATTAGGAGAATGATGTGATTGACTTGACCCATTCGTTAGCTTAGCACTTGATCGTTTAGTATGCTGCTATTGCTTTCTTCATGACTTATACATGTTCCTATGACTATGAGATTATGCAACTCCCGTTTACCGGAGGAACACTTTGTGTGCTACCAAACGTCACAACGTAACTGGGTGATTATAAAGGTGCTCTACAGGAGTCTCCGAAGGTACTTTTTGGGTTGGCGTATTTTGAGATTAGGATTTGTCACTCCGATTGTCAGAGAGGTATCTCTGGGCCAACTCGGTAATGCACATCACTATAAGCCTTGCAAGCAATGTGACTAATGAGTTAGTTGCGGGATGATGCATTACAGAACGAGTAAAGAGACTTTCCAGTAACGAGATTGAACTAGGTATTGAGATACCGACGATCGAATCTCGGGCAAGTAACATACCGATGACAAGGGAACAACGTATGTTGTTATGCGGTTTGACCGATAAAGATCTTCGTAGAATATGTAGGAGCCAATATGAGCATCCAGGTTCCGCTATTGGTTATTGACCGGAAACGTGTCTCAGTCATGTCTACATAGTTCTCGAACCCGTAGGGTTCGCACGCTTAATGTTCTATGACAATTTATATTATGAGTTATGTGTTTTGATGTACAGAAGGTAGTTCAGAGACTCGGATGAGATCGGGGACATGACGAGGAGTCTCGAAATGGTCGAGACGTAAAGATCGATATATTGGACGACTATATTCAGATATCGGAAAGGTTCCGAATGATTCGGGTATTTATCGGAGTACCGGAGAGTTACGGGAATTCGCCGGGGAGTATATGGGCCTTATTGGGCTTTAGGGGAAAGAGAGAGGGGAGGCTGCGTGCCCCCCAAGGCCTAGTCCGAATTGGACTAGGGGGAGGGGCTGCGCCCACTCCTTCCTTCTCTTCTCTTTTCCCTTTCCTTGACTCCTACTCCTACTACATAGAGAGGGCCGGCCCCTCCCCTCCTCTCCTCCTTTATATATTGAGGCTAGGGGCACCCCGTGACACACAAGTTGATCTATTGATCTATTTCAGCCGTGTGCGATGCCTCCCCTCCATCATATTTCACCTCGATAATATCGTAGAGGTGCTTAGGCGAAGCCCTGCGTCGGTAGAAACATCATCACCGTCACCATGCCGTCGTGCTGACGAAACTCTCCCTCAAAGCTCGGCTGAATTGGAGTTCGAGGGACGTCATCAAGCTGAACGTGTGCTGAACTCGGAGGTGTCGTGCGTTCGGTACTTGATCGGTCGGGTCGTGAAGACGTACGACTACATCAACCGCATTGTGCTAAAGCTTCCGCTTTCGGTCTACGAGGGTACGTGGACAATACTCTCCCCTCTCATTGCTATGCATCACCATGATCTTGTGTGTGCATAGGAATTTTTTTGAAATTACTAGGTTCCCCAACAGTGGCATCCGAGCCTGGTTTTATGCATAGATGTTATATGCACGAGTAGAACACAAGTGAGTTGTGGGTGATACAAGTCATACTGCTTACCAGCATGTCATACTTTGGTTCGGCGGTATTGTTGGATGGAGCGGCCCGGACCGACATTACACGTACGCTTACGCGAGACTGGTTCTACTGACGTGCTTTGCACATAGGTGGCTGGCGGGTGTCAGTTTCTCCAACTTTAGTTGAACCGAGTGTGGCTACGCCCAGTCCTTGAGAAAATTAAAACAACACTAACTTGACGAACTATCGGTGTGGTTTTGATGCGTAGGTAAGAACGGTTCTTGCTCAGCCCGTAGCAGCCACGTAAAACTTGCAACAACAAAGTAGAGGGCGTCTAACTTTTTTTTGCAGGGCATGTTGTGATGTGATATGGTCAAGACGTGATGCTATACTTTATTGTATGAGATGATCATGTTTTGTAACCGAGTTATCGGCAACTGGCAGGAGCCATATGGTTGTCGCTTTATTGTATGCAATGCAATTGCCCTATAATTGCTTTACTTTACCACTAAGCGGTAGCGATAGTCGTAGAAGCAATAGGTGGCGAAATGACAATGATGCTACGATGGAGAACAAGGTGTCGCGCCGGTGACGATGGTGATCATCACGGTGCTTCGGAGATGAAGATCACAAGCACAAGATGATGATGGCCATATCATATCACTTATATTGATTGCATGCGATGTTTATCCTTTATGCATCTTATTTTGCTTTGTTTGGCGATAGCATTATAAGATGATCTCTCACTAAATTTCAAGGTATAAGTGTTCTCCCTAAGTATGCACCGTTGCGAAAGTTCTTCGCGCTGAGACACCACGTGATGATCGGGTGTGATAGGCTCTACGTTCAAATAAAACGGGTGCAAAATAGTTGCACACGCGGAATACTAGGGTTAAACTTGACGAGCCTAGCATATGCAGATATGGCCTTGGAACACTGAGACCGAAAGGTCGAGCGTGAATCATATAGTAGATATGATCAACATAGTGATGTTCACCATTGAAAACTACTCCATTTCACGTGATTATCGGTTATGGTTTAGTTGATTTGGATCACATGATCACTTAGATGATTAGAGAGATGTCTATCTAAGTGGGAGTTCTTAAGTAATATGATTAACTGAACTTAAATTTATCATGAACTTAGTCCTGATAGTATTTTGCTTGTCTATGTTGTAGATCAATAGCTCGCGTTTAGCTCCCCTGTTTTATTTTTTGATATGTTCCTAGAGAAAACTAAGTTGAAAGATGTTAGTAGCAATGATGCGGATTGGATCCGTGATCTGAGGATTATCCTCATTGATACACGGAAGAATTATGTCCTTTATGCACCACTAGGTGACAGGCCTATTGCAAGAGCACATGCAGACATTATGAACGTTTGGCTAGCTCAATATGATGACTACTTGATAGTTTAGTGTACCATGCTTAACGGCTTATAATCGGGACTTCAAAGATGTTTTGAACGTCATGGACCATATGAGATGTTCGAGGAGTTGAAGTTAATATTTCAAGCAAATACCCGAGTTGAGAGATATTAAGTCTCCAACAAGTTCTATAGCTAAAAGATGGAGGAGAATAGCTCAAGCAGTGAGCATGTGTTCAGATTGTATGGGTACTACAATTACTTGAATCAAGTGGGAGTTAATCTTCTAGATAAGATAGTGATTGACAGAGTTCTCTAGTCACCATCACTAAGTTACTAGAACTTCGTGATGAACTATAGTATGCAAGGGATGACGAAGACGATTCCCGAGCTCTTCGTGATGCTGAAATCGACGAAGGTAGAAATCAAGAAAAGAGCATCAAGTGTTGATGATTGCTAAGATCACTAGTTTCAAGAAAAAGGGCAAAGGAAAAGAAAAGGAACTTCCAGTAAAATGGCAAGCAAGTTGTCACTCCCGTGAAGAAGCCCAAAGCTGGACCAAAGCCTGAAACTGAGTGCTTCTACTGCAAAGGAAATGGTCACTGGAAGCGGAAATGCCCTAAATATTTGGTGGATAAGAAGGATGGCAAAGTGAACAAGGGTATATTTGATATACAAGTTATTGATGTGTACCTTACTAGTGTTTATAGTAGCCCCTGGGTATTTGATACTTGTTCGGTTGCTAATATTAGTAACATGAAACAGGAATTACAGAATAAACAAAGACTAGTTGAGAGTGAAGTGACGATGTGTGTTGGAAGTGGTTCCAAGATTGATATGATCAGCATCGCACACTCCCTATACTTTTGAGATTAGTGTTAAACCTAAATAAATGTTATTTGGCGTTTGCGTAGAGCATGAATCATAGCGGGAGGAAAATACTTAGAGATAAAATCATCTTTGCACTTGTTCCAAGAATCAATACTATTTTTAGGCAAAGACGAAAACCAAACTTTAGCACGATCTCTAAGTGAAAACGGAAATAACTTCAATTTAACAATATCATTATCCATATCTTTTTTCTTCTGCATCTCACACAAATCAACAAAGTTGTTTAGATGGGTAGCGGCATCTTCATTAGGAAGGCCGGAGAATTGATCTTTCATAACAAGATTCAGCAAAGCAGCATTGATTTCATAAGACTCAACATCATTAAGAGGAGCAATCGGAGTACTAAGGAAATCATTATTATTGGTATTGGAGAAATCACACAATTTGGTATTATCTTGCGCCATGGCAACAAGTAATCCAACACATAAGCAAACAGAAAAAAGTAAGCGAAAGAGAGAGAGAGAGAGAGAGAGAGAGAGAGAGAGAGAGATTGGGAAAGAGAGGGAAGATAAAATGGCAAGGGTGAAGTGGGGGAGGGGAAAACGAGAGGCAAATGGAAAATAATGTAAATGCGAGGGAGATGAGTTAGTGCTGGGTACTTGGTATGTCTTGACTTGAGCGAAGACCTCCTCGGCAACGGCGCCAGAAATCCTTCTTGCTACATCCTGAGCTTGCGTTGGTTTTCCTTGAAGAGGAAAGGGTGATGCAGCACAGTATCATAAGTATTTCCCTCAGTTTTTGAGAACCAAGGTATCAATCCAGTAGGAGGCTCCTCACAAGTCCCACGAACCTACACAAACAAACAAAGAACTCGCAACCAACGCGATAAAGGGGTTGTTAATCCCTTCACGGCCACTTGCGAAAGTGAGATCTGATAGAGATAATATGATAAGATAAATATATTTTCGGTATTTTATAATATAGATGCAGAAAATAAAGATGCAAATAAAATTAGATTGAAAGCTTATATGATAAAAGATAGACCCGGGGGCCATAGGTTTCACTAGTGGCTTCTCTCAAGATAGCATAAGTATTACGGTGGGTGAACAAATTACTGTCGAGCAATTGATAGAAAAGCGAATAATTATGAGATTATCTAGGCATGATCATGTATATAGGTGATGACTCACAAGTATAGGGGATCTATCGTAGTCCTTTCAATAAGTAAGAGTGTCGAACCCAACGAGGAGCAGAATGAAATGATAAGCAATTTTCAGTAAGGTTTTCTCTCCAAGCACTGAAATAGTACGTGATAGATAGTTTTGTGATAAGATAAATAATAACGAGCAAAAGTAAATAAAGTAAATAATGTGTAGAAAGGTGGCCCAATCCTTTATGTAGCAAAGGATAAGCCTGGACAAATTCTAATAATAATGAAGGAGCTCCCGAGGACACATTGGGAATTATCGTCAAGCTAGTTTCATCACGTTCATATGATTCGCGTTCGGTACTTTGATAATTTGATATGTGGGTAGACCGACACTTGGGTACTGCCCTAACTTGGACAAGCATCCCACTTATGATTAACCCCTATTGCAAGCGTCCGCAACTACAAAGAGGAGTATTAAGGTAAACCTAACCACAACATTAAACATATGGGTCCATATGAACCCCTAACGAAGCAATTCATAAACTAGGGTTTAAGCTTCTGTCACTCTAGCAACCCATCATCTACTTATTACTTCCCTATGCCTTCCTCTAGGCCCAAATAATGGTGAAGTGTCATGTAGTCGACGTTCACATAACACCACTAGAGGAGAGACAACATACATCTCATCAAAATATTGAATGAATACCAAATTCACATGACTACTAATAGCAAGACTTCACCCATGTCCTCAGGAACTAAAGTAACTACTCACAAAGCATAATCATGTTCATAATCAGAGGTGTAATAATATGCATTAAGTATCTGAACATATAATCTTCCACCAAGTAAACCAATAAGTATCAACTACAAGGAGTAATCAACACTACTAGCAACCCACAGGTACCAATTTGTGGTTTTGGATACAAGATTGGATACAAGAGATGAACTAGGGTTTAAGAAGAGAGGGTGCTGGTGAAGATGTTGGTGGAGATTGACCCCCTCCCGATGAGAGGATCGCTAGTGATGACGTTGGTGATGATTTCCCCCTCCCGAAGGGAAGTGTCCCCGGCAGAACAGCTCCGCCAGAGCCCTAGATTGATTCCGCCAAGGTTCCGCCTCGTGGCGGCGAGTTTCGTCCCGTAAGCTTGCCCACGAATTTTTCCAGGACAAAACCCTTCATATAGCAGAAGATGGTCGCCGGAAGCCCACCAGGGGGCCCAGGAGATAGGGGGCGCGCACTATAGGGGGGGCGCCCCTGTCTCCTGGATAGGGTGTGGGCCCCCTGGCCTATGTATTTCGCTCATAAATTCTTAATAAATCCAAAAAGTGGTTTCGTGGAGTTTCAGGACTTTTGGAGTTGTGCATAATAGGTTTCCAACATTTGCTCCTTTTTCAGCCAGAATTCCAGCTGCCGGCATTCCCCCTCTTCATGGTAAACCTTGTAAAATAAGAGAGAATAGCCATAAGTATTGAGATATAATGTGTAATAATAGCCCATAATGCAATATATATTGATATAAAAGCATTATGCAAAATGGACGTATCAACTCCCCCAAGCTTAGACCTCGCTTGTCCTCAAGCGGAAACCGAGATCGAGAAATATGTCCACATGTTTAGAGATAGAGGTGTCGATAAAAATAAAACACGGACATGAGGGCATCATGATCATTCTAATAACAGCAACATATATATAGATTTTGTCATATGATTTCCTATGTTCAAGTAATAAGCAATTCACAATGTCAAGTATGGGTCATTAACTTCATTGGGAACTAACAAACTATAATCTTAGTCACTGAAGCAATTGCAATTTGTCGTAACATCAGAAAGAGTCAATAACAGACCTTTTTAGCAAGATCACATACTCAACTATCTCGTAGTCCCCCATAATTGTTAACACTCACTGAATACTTGTGGTTATAGAGTTTCAGCCGGACACTGAGAAATATAGGGGCTTATTATGTTGCCTCCCAACATATTCACCTTTAGGTGATGTCAACAATAATAGCCTATGCCAACTTACATTCAATTTGATATATGTATCATGACCTTTCCAACACGAGGAGCTTGCCAAAGGATAAAATGAAAAAGTGGAAGGGTGAGGATCACCTTTGACTCAAGCATAAAGTAAAAACATAAAGTAAAAGATAGGCCCTTCACAGAGGGAAGCAGAGGTTGTCATGCACTTTTAGGGTTGGATACACAAAATCTTAATGCAAAAGAACGTCACTTTGTATTGCCCCTTGTATGTGGACCTTTATTATGCACTCTGTCGCTTTTATTACCTCCACAACAAGTTCGTACAAAGCTTATTTTCTCCGCATTAATAAGTCATGCATATTTAGAGAGCAATTTTTATTGCTTGCACCGATGACAACTTACTTGAAGGATCTTACTCAATCCATAGGTAGGTATGGTGGACTCTCATGGCAAAACTGGGTTTAAGGGAGTTTGGAAGCACAAGTAGTATCTCTACTTGGTTCAAGGAGTTTTGGCTAGCATGAGGGGGAAAGGCAAGCTCAACATGTTCAGAAGGTCAATAACAATATACTTTAACTGAGATGTCGGAAAACATAAACCATTACGTTGTCTTCCTTGTCCAACATCAGTTCTCTTAGCATGTCATACTTAATGAGTGCTTCACAATCATAAAAGATGTCCAAGATAATATATTTATATGTGAACCCCTCTTTCCTTATCACTTCCTATTAATTGCAACGATGACCAAGGCTACGTTCATCAACTCTCAACAATTTTTATGCCTCATACTTTCTATGTGTGAAGTTATCACTATCCATAAGATCAATATGAACTCGTTTGTTCTTTCTAATTTCTCAAGATCATAGCAACATAGCAAAGCCCTTGACTCAACAGTAATCTTTATTATAGATAGCACACAGACTTGCTTACAAAAAGAGATCACAACGAAAACTCAAAACTACTTGATATCAAAACTTCGAACTAAAAGATCAAGGCACTACTAAAAGGATCGAACTAAATAAAGCGGTAAAGATAGGAGTGTGATGGTGATACGATACCGGGGCAACTCCCCCAAGCTTGGCAGTTGCCAAGGGGGGTGCCCATACCCATGTGATTATTTCTTCGGAGGTGGTGAAGTAGGAGTTGTTGATGGAGTAGGCTTGTCATCCATCTTCCAAGGCATAGGCTCTCCATCATAAAAGGACGATCGAGTCTCCGAGATCCTTAAATCTATAGCCAAACTCATTCGCTTGAATCTATATTCATACTCACAGTTCTGGTTTTGCAGGTCATAAATCTGGGCTTGGAGATGCTCGATTTTCTCTTGAAGCTTGAAGATGGTCTCCCCAATGTCTTTGGCATCCAGCTTGTGGTTGTTGGTGAACTCCGTAATCATCATCTGGTTGGCGTTGAGTCCATGCTCCACCATCCCCTGGCACTTGAAAACTTCTTGTTACATGGCTTCGAGCTTTGTCTCCATGCTCCCGGTACGCCTTGGTCCTTCCACATCGTGGATGTGCAACACCCCTTCACGCACCTCAATGGTTTGAGGGTGATGCAGCACCTCCGCAAGATAGGGGTTGATAACCCTCTCGAAAAACCTGTCCTTGGAAGCGCTTGAAGACGACATGATGCTCTAGATCTGAAACAGAAACAGCTCGAAACAAAAATAGAGGATATTTGCGTGATACGGTGGCTAAAACCTTCGGGAGTATATATAATGAATTTTTACCGACCAAAATACGTAACATACAAGAAAACGGAGTCCGGGGGGCACACGAGGTGCCCACGAGACAGGGGGTGCGCCCTACAGGGGGGGAACCCTCCTCTCTCGTCGGAGCCTCGTGTCCCTTTCGGACTACTTCTTTCTTCCTAAAATTCTTAAATAATCCAAAACTAATGAAAAATTCCATTAGAGTTGTTTTGGAGTCGGTAAACTTACCGTACCACGTACCTATGCCTTTTCGGAGTCTGGAACGTTCTGGAAAGTGTCTCTTATGTACTCCTCTGGGGTTATGGTTTCAATAATATTAGTTTCAACATTGATAGGGTTACCTGAAATATAGTGCTTGATTCTTTGACCATTAACAACCCCAGGATTTGTGCCTTCAAAGTTGTTAATTTTTATAGCACCGAAACGGTAGACCTCCTCGATAACGTAGGGACCTTCCCATTTTGAGAGAAGTTTTCCTGCAAAAAATCTTAAACGAGAGTTGAATAATAACACATAATCTCCTATGTTAAACTCACACTTTTGTATCCTTTTATCATGCCAGCGTTTGACTTTTTCTTTGAAGAGATTGGCATTCTCATAAGCTTGGGCTCTCCATTCATCAAGTGAGCTAATATCAAACAACCTCTTCTCATCGGCAAGTTTGAAGTCATAATTGATCTCTTTAATAGCCCAATATGCTTTATGTTCAAGTTCAAGAGGTAAATGACATGCTTTTCCATAAACCATCTTATATGGAGACATACCCATAAGATTTTTGTATGCAGTTCTATAGGCCCATAATGCATCATCAAGTTTTTTGGACCAATTCTTTCTAGATCTATTCACAGTCTTTTGCAAAATTAATTTGAGCTCTCTATTGCTCAACTCTACTTGACCACTAGACTGCGGGTGATAAGGAGATGCAATTCTATGATTGACATCGTATTTAGCAAGCATCTTACGGAAAGCACGATGAATAAAGTGTGAACCACCATCAGTCATAAGATATCTAGGGACTCCAAACCTCGGAAAAATTACTTCTTTAAGCATTTTAATAGAAGTGTTATGATCAGCACTACTAGTTGTAATAGCTTCTACCCACTTAGTAACGTAATCAACAGCAACTAAAATATGTGTATAACCATTGGAAGCAGGAAAAGGTCCCATATAATCAAAGCCCCAAACATCAAACGGTTCAATAATAAGAGAATAATTCATAGGCATTTCTTGACATCTACTAATGTTACCTATTCTTTGGCATTCATCACAGGATACGACAAACTTACGAGCATCTTTGAAAAGAGTAGGCCAATAAAGCCCAGATTGTAGTACCTTGTGTGCAGTTCTATCTCTAGTGTGGTGTCCTCCATAGGATTCAGAGTGACACTTGCGTAGGATTTGTTCATGTTCATGCTCAGGCACTCAACGTCTAATAATACCATCTACTCCTTCTTTATAAAGATGTGGATCATCCCAGAAATAATGTCTTAAATCATAGAAGAACTTTTTCTTTTGCTGGTATGTGAAACTAGGCGGTATATATTTAGCAACAATGTAATTAGCATAGTCAGCATACCAAGGAGCAGTACGAGAAGCATTGACAACCGCTAATTGTTCATCAGGAAAACTATCATTAATAGGCAGTGGGTCATCAAGAACATTCTCAAACCTGGACAAGTTGTCTGCAACGGGGTTCTCAGCTTCCTTTCTATCAATAATATGCAAGTCAAATTCTTGGAGCAAGAGAACCCATCTAATGAGTCTAGGCTTAGCATCTTTCTTTTCCATAAGAT
This sequence comes from Triticum aestivum, assembly GCF_018294505.1. Taxonomy (NCBI): domain Eukaryota; kingdom Viridiplantae; phylum Streptophyta; class Magnoliopsida; order Poales; family Poaceae; genus Triticum; species Triticum aestivum. The sequence goes on along the minus strand of NC_057807.1, from coordinate 336,356,398 downwards.
ATTTAATAGCAGCATGATTAGTGTGAATAGTAACTTTGGAATCAACAATATAAGGTCTAAACTTATCACATGCAAACACAACTGCTAAGAATTCTTTTTTAGTGGTAGCATAATTTCTCTGGGCAGTATCAAGAGTCTTACTAGCATAATGGATAACATTCAATTTCTTATCGACTCTTTGCCCTAAAACAACACCTACAGCATAATCACTAGCATCACACATAATTTCAAAAGGTAAATTCCAATCAGGTGGCTGAACAATAGGTGCTGTGATCAAAGCTTTCTTAAGTGTTTCAAATGCGTCTACACAATCATCATCAAAGACAAAAGGAATATCTTTTTGCAATAAACTAGTCAGAGGCCTAGAGATTTTAGAAAAGTCCTTAATGAACCTCCTATAAAAACCGGCATGACGAAGGAAACTTCTTATACCTTTTATGTCCTTGGGACATGGCATCTTTTCAATAGCATCAACTTTGGCTTTATCAACTTCAATACCCCTTTCGGAGATCTTGTGCCCCAATACAATGCCTTCATTAACCATAAAGTGACACTTTTCCCAATTCAGGACGAGACTAGTGTCTTCGCATCTCTGCAAAACTCGATCAAGGTTGCTCAAACAATCATCAAAAGAGGATCCATAGACGGAGAAGTCATCCATGAACACCTCACAAATCTTTTCACAAAAATCAGAAAATATCGCCATCATGCATCTTTTAAAGGTAGCAAGTGCATTACATAAACCAAAAGGCATGCGTCTATAAGCAAAAGTACCAAAAGGGCAGGTAAAAGTAGTTTTAGATTGATCCCCCGCTGACACAGGTATTTGAGAGAAGCCAGAATAACCATCTAGAAAGCAAAAATGTGTGTGTTTGGATAGCCTTTCTAGCATTTGATCAATAAAAGGTAAAGGGTAATGATCCTTCTTAGTAGCTTTATTTAACTTACGAAAATCAATTACCATCCTATAGCCTGTAATAATTCTTTGCGGGATCAATTCATCTTTATCATTAGGAACAACGGTAATACCTCCCTTTTTAGGGACACAATGGACAGGGCTTACCCATTCACTATCAGCAACGGGATAAATAATACCTGCCTCAAGGAGTTTTAGAATCTCCTTTCTTACCACTTCCTTCATTTTGGGGTTTAATGGTCTTTGAGGATCTCTAACAGGTTTGGCATCTTTCTCCACTGAAATTTTATGTTGACATAACGTGGGACTAATGCCCTTAAGATCATTCAAAGTATATCCAATAGCAGCTCGGTTCTTCTTTAGAGTTTTCAATAATCGTTCTTCTTCTTTCTCTGAAAGGTTAGCACTAATAATAACATGATATATTTCTGTTTCATCAAGATAAGCATACTTGAGATTATCAGGTAGGGGTTTGAGTTCAAACACGGGATCACCCTTGGGTGGAGGGGGATCCCCAAGAATTTCAACGGGAAGATTATGTTTTAGCATAGGTTCTTGTTTAAGGAACACTTCATCTATTTCTTCCCTTTCCTTCATAAACATATCGTTTTCATGGTCTAGCAAATATTGTTCTAACAGATCAATTGGAGGAACAGCAATAGAAGCAAGACCAATAATCTCATCCTTACTAGATGGTTCCTTTTCACGAGGCTGTCTACTAAACTTAGCGAAATTAAACTCATGAGACATACCATCTATACCAATAGTGACAATATTCTTTGCACAATCAATCTTAGCACTGGCAGTACGCAAGAAAGGTCTACCAAAAATAACGGGACAAAAATTATCTTGTGGGGAAGCAAGAACAAGAAAATCAGCAGGGTATTTAATCTTTCCACACAAGACTTCAACATCTCTAACAATCCCAATAGGTTTAATGGTGTCCCTATTAGCAAGCTTAATAGTAACATCAATGTCTTCTAATTCAACAGGTGCAATATCGTGCATAAATTCTTTATAAAGATCATAAGGTATCGCATTAGCACTAGCACCCATATCACATAAGCCATGATAACAATGATCTCCTATTTTAACAGAAATAATAGGCGTGCCTACAACAGGTCTATGTGTCTTAGTATCGGGTCTAGCAATATTAGCAGTTTCACCCACGAAAGAAATAACATGCCCATCTAAGTCTTCATCCAAGAGATCTTTAATCATAGCAATACTAGGTTCAACATTAATTTGCTCAGGAGGTGTATAAGTCCTAGTATTACTCTTACGAACAACAGTCGAAGCTTTAACATGATCTTTTATCCTAACAGGAAAAGGAGGTTTTTCAACATAAGTAGTAGGAATAATAGGATCACTATATGTAATAGTCTTTTCTTCGACTGTAATAGGTGCAACTACTTTCACTTCAACAAGCGGATTATATTTAAACCACTTCTCTTTAAGGAGATCAACGTGAGCAGCAAAAGTTTCACAAAAAGTAGCTACTATCTCAGAGTCAAGTCCATACTTAGAGCTAAATCCACGGAAAGCATCGGTATCCATAAAAGATTTAACACAATCAAACTTAGGTGTCATATCTGACTCCTTCCCATCGCCGGAACCCCAATCTTTAGAGTTGCGTTTAATTCTTTCCAATAAGTCCCATTTGAAATCAATAGTCTTCAGCATTTAGGAACCAGCAAAGGAAGTATCGAGCTAGTTGCGATTATCAAGAGAAAGCCGAGCATAAAAATTCTGAATAATCATTTCCCGAGAGAGCTCGTGATTGGGGCATGAATATAACATTGACTTAAGCCTCCCCCAAGCTTGAGCGATGCTTTCTCCTTCGCGAGGCCAGAAATTATATATGTAATTACGATCACGATGAACAAGATGCATAGGATAGAACTTCCGGTGAAATTCCAATTTCAATCGCTTATAATTCCAAGATCTCGTGTCATCACATAGCCTATACCATGTCATTGCATCTCCCTTCAAAGATAAAGGGAAGACCTTCCTTTTGACAACATCATCGGTAATACCTGCAAGCTTAAATAATCCACAAACTTCATCCACAAAGATAAGGTGTAAGTCGGGATGCAAAGTTTTGTCTGCTGCAAAAGGATTAGCTAGCAGTTTTTCTATCATACCCGAAGGAATCTCAAAGTGAATATTTTCATAAAGTTCAGTAGGTTGAGGAACATCTCTTTGCTCCTCTAGTTGGGGTGAAGATACCCCAAACAAGCCACTCAAAGGATTAGTTTCCATAGTGACAAGTAACAGAAAATTTCAGCACACTATATAATTGTTTTCTTACCAAGTTCCACTCACCAAGAGCGCTACGCTCCCCGACAACGGTGCCAGAAAAGAGTCTTGATGACCCACAAGTATAGAGGATCTATCATAGTCCTTTCGATAAGTAAGAGTGTCGAACCCAACGAGGAGCAAAAGGAAATGATAAGCGGTTTTCAGTAAAGTTTTCTCTGCAAGCACTGAAATAGTAGGTGATAGATAGTTTTGTGATAAGATAAATAATAACGAGAAAAAGTAAATAAAGTAAATAAGGTGCAGCAAGGTGGCCCAATCCTTTATGTAGCAAAGGATAAGCCTGGACAAATTCTAATAATAATGAAGGAGCTCCCGAGGACACATTGGGAATTATTGTCAAGCTAGTTTCATCACGTTCATATGATTCACGTTCGGTACTTTGATAATTTGATATGTGGGTAGACCGACACTTGGGTACTGCCCTAACTTGGACAAGCATCCCACTTATGATTAACCTCTATTGCAAGCGTCCGCAACTACAAAAAGGAGTATTAAGGTAAACCTAACCACAGCATTAAACATATGGGTCCATATGAACCCCTAACGAAGCAATTCATAAACTAGGGTTTAAGCTTCTGTCACTCTAGCAACCCATCATCTACTTATTACTTCCCTATGCCTTCCTCTAGGCCCAAATAATGGTGAAGTGTCATGTAGTCGACGTTCACATAACACCACTAGAGGAGAGACAACATACATCTCATCAAAATATCGAACGAATACCAAATTCACATGACTACTAATAGCAAGACTTCACCCATGTCCTCAGGAACTAAAGTAACTACTCACAAAGCATAATCATGTTCATAATCAGAGGTGTAATAATATGCATTAAGGATCTGAACATATAATCTTCCACCAAGTAAACCAATAAGTATCAACTACAAGGAGTAATCAACACTACTAGCAACCCACAGGTACCAATTTGTGGTTTTGGATACAAGATTGGATACAAGAGATGAACTAGGGTTTGAGAGGAGATGGTGCTGGTGAAGATGTTGATGGAGATTGACCCCCTCCCGATGAGAGGATCGTTGGTGATGACGTTGGTGATGATTTCCCCCTCCCGGAGGGAAGTGTCCCCGGCAGAACAGCTCCGCCAGAGCCCTAGATTGATTCCGCCAAGGTTCCGCCTCGTGGCGGCGGAGTTTCGTCCCGTAAGCTTGCCCACGAATTTTCCAGGACAAAACCCTTCATATAGCAGAAGATGGTCGCTGAAGCCCACCAGGGGGCCCAGGAGATAGGGGCGCGCCCTATAGGGGGGCGCCCCTGTCTCCTGGACAGGGTGTGGGCCCCCTGGCCTATTTCTTTCGCTCATAATTCTTAATAAATCCAAAAGGTGGTTTCGTGGAGTTTCAGGACTTTTGGAGTTGTGCAGAATAGGTTTCCAACGTTTGCTCCTTTTTCAGCCAGAATTCCAGCTGCCGGCATTCCCCCTCTTCATGGTAAACCTTGTAAAATAAGAGAGAATAGGCATAAGTATTGAGATATAATGTGTAATAATAGCCCATAATGCAATAAATATTGATATAAAAGCATGATGCAAAATGGACGTATCAACTCCCCCAAGCTTAGACCTCGCTTGTCCTCAAGCGGAAACCGAGATCGAGAAATATGTCCACATGTTTAGAGATAGAGGTGTCGATAAAAATAAAATACGGACATGAGGGCATCATGATCATTCTAATAACAGCAACATATATATAGATTTTGTCATATGATTTCCTATGTTCAAGTAATAAGCAATTCACAATGTCAAGTATGGTTCATAAACTTCATTGGGAACTAACAAACTATAATCTCAGTCATTGAAGCAATTGCAATTTATCGTAACATCAGAAAGAGTCAATAATAGAGCTTTTCAGCAAGATCACATACTCAACTATCTCGTAGTCCCCCATAATTGTTAACACTCACTCAATACTTGTGGTTATAGAGTTTCAGCCGGACACTGAGAAAGATAGGGGCTTATTATGTTGCCTCCCAACATATTCACCTTTAGGTGATGTCAACAATAATAGCCTATGCCAACTTACATTCAATTAGATATATGTATCATGACCTTTCAAACATGAGGAGCTTGCCAAAGGATAAAATGAAAAAGTGGAAGGTGAGGATCACCTTGACTCAAGCATAAAGTAAAAACATAAAGTAAAAGATAGGCCCTTCGCAGAGGGAAGCAGAGGTTGTCATGCGCTTTTAGGGTTGGATACACAAAATCTTAATGCAAAAGAACGTCACTTTGTATTGCCCCTTGTATGTGGACCTTTATTATGCACTCTGTCGCTTTTATTACTTCCACAACAAGTTCGTACAAAGCTTATTTTCTCTGCATTAATAAGTCATGCATATTTAGAGAGCAATTTTTATTGCTTGCACCGATGACAACTTACTTGAAGGATCTTACTCAATCCATAGGTAGGTATGGTGGACTCTCATGGCAAAACTGGGTTTAAGGGAGTTTGGAAGCACAAGTAGTATCTCTACTTGGTGCAAGGAGTTTTGGCTAGCATGAGGGGGAAAGGCAAGCTCAACATGTTCAGAAGGTCACTGACAATATACTTTAACTGAGATGTCGGAAAACATAAACCATTACGTTGTCTTCCTTGTCCAACATCATTCTTTTAGCATGTCATACTTAATGAGTGCTTCACAATCATAAAAGATGTCCAAGATAATATATTTATATGTGAACCCCTCTTTCCTTATCACTTCCTATTAATTGCAACGATGACCAAGGCTACGTTCATCAACTCTCAACAATTTTTATGCCTCATACTTTCTATGTGTGAAGTTATCACTATCCATAAGATCAATATGAACTCTTTTGTTCTTTCTACTTTCTCAAGATCATAGCAACATAGCAAAGCCCTTGACTCAACACTAATCTTTATTATAGATAGCACACAGACTTGCTTACAAAAAGAGATCACAACGAAAACTCAAAACTACTTGATATCAAAACTTCGAACTAAAAGATCAAGATACTACTAAAAGGATCGAACTAAATAAAGCGGTAAAGATAGGAGTGTGATGGTGATACGATACCGGGGCACTCCCCCAAGCTTGGCAGTTGCCAAGGGGAGTGCCCATACCCATGTGATTATTTCTTCGGAGGTGGTGAAGTAGGAGTTGTTGATGGAGTAGGCTTGTCATCCATCTTCCAAGGCATAGGCTCTCCATCATAAAAGGACGATCGAGTCTCCGAGATCCTTAAATCTATAGCCAAACTCATTCGCTTGAATCTATATTCATACTCACAGTTCTGGTTTTGCAGGTCATAAATCTGGGCTTGGAGATGCTCGATTTTCTCTTGAAGCTTGAAGATGGTCTCCCCAATGTCTTTGGCATCCAGCTTGTGGTTGTTGGTGAACTCCGTAATCATCATCTGGTTGGCGTTGAGTCCATGCTCCACCATCCCCTGGCACTTGAAAACTTCTTGTTACATGGCTTCGAGCTTTGTCTCCATGCTCCCGGTACGCCTTGGTCCTTCCACATCGTGGATGTGCAACACCCCTTCACGCACCTCAATGGTTTGAGGGTGATGCAGCACCTCCGCAAGATAGGGGTTGATAACCCTCTCGAAAAACCTGTCCTTGGAAGCGCTTGAAGACGACATGATGCTCTAGATCTGAAACAGAAACAGCTCGAAACAAAAATAGAGGATATTGCGTGATACGGTGGTCAAAACCTTCGGGAGTATATATAATGAATTTTTACCGACCAAAATACGTAACATACAAGAAAACGGAGTCCGGGAGGCACACGAGGTGCCCACGAGACAGGGGGCGCGCCCTACAGGGGGGGCCCTCCTCTCTCGTGGGAGCCTCGTGTCCCTTTCGGACTACTTCTTTCTTCCTAAAATTCTTAAATAATCCAAAACTGATGAAAATTGCCATTAGAGTTGTTTTGGAGTCGGTATACTTACCGTACCACGTACCTATGCCTTTTCGGAGTCTGGAACGTTCTGGAAAGTGTCTCTTATGTACTCCTCTGGGGTTATGGTTTCAATAATATTAGTTTCAACATTGATAGGGTTACCTGAAATATAATGCTTGATTCTTTGACCATTAACCACCCTAGGATTTGTGCCTTCAAAGTTGTTAATTTTTATAGCACCGGAACGGTAGACCTCCTCGATAACGTAGGGACCTTCCCATTTTGAGAGAAGTTTTCCTGCAAAAAATCTGAAACGAGAGTTGAATAATAACACATAATCTCCTACGTTAAACTCACGCTTTTGTATCCTTTTATCATGCCAGCGTTTGACTTTTTCTTTGAAGAGCTTGGCATTCTCATAAGCTTGGGCTCTCCATTCATCAAGTGAGCTAATATCAAACAATCTCTTCTCACCGGCAAGTTTGAAGTCATAATTGAGCTCTTTGATAGCCCAATATGCTTTATGTTCAAGTTCAAGAGGTAAATGACATGCTTTTCCATAAACCATCTTATATGGAGACATACCCATAGGATTTTTGTATGCAGTTCTATAGGCCCATAATGCATCATCAAGTTTTTTGGACCAATTCTTTCTAGATCTATTCACAGTCTTTTGCAAAATTAATTTGAGCTCTCTATTGCTCAACTCTACTTGACCACTAGACTGCGGGTGATAAGGAGATGCAATTCTATGATTGACATCGTATTAGCAAGCATCTTACGGAAAGCACCATGAATAAAGTGTGAACCACCATCAGTCATAAGATATCTAGGGACTCCAAACCTCGGAAAAATTACTTCTTTAAGCATTTTAATAGAAGTGTTATGATCAGCACTACTAGTTGGAATAGCTTCTACCCACTTAGTAACGTAATCAACAACAACTAAAATATGTGTATAACCATTGGAGGCAGGAAAAGGTCCCATATAATCAAAGCCCCAAACATCAAACGGTTCAATAACAAGAGAATAATTCATAGGCATTTCTTGACGTCTACTAATGTTACCTATTCTTTGGCATTCATCACAAGATACGACAAACTTACGAGCATCTTTGAAAAGAGTAGGCCAATAAAACCAGATTGTAGTACCTTGTGTGCAGTTCTATCTCCAGCGTGGTGTCCTCCATAGGATTCAGAGTGACACTTGCGTAGGATTTGTTCCTGTTCATGCTCAGGCACACAACGTCTAATAATACCATCTACTCCTTCTTATAAAGGTGTGGATCATCCCAGAAGTAATGTCTTAAATCATAAAAGAACTTTTTCTTTTGCTGGTATGTGAAACTAGGCGGTATATATTTAGCAACAATGTAATTAGCATAGTCAGCATACCAAGGAGCAGTACGAGAAGCATTGACAACCGCTAATTGTTCATCAGGAAAACTATCATTAATAGGCAGTGGGTCATCAAGAACATTCTCTAACCTAGACAAGTTGTCTGCAACGGGGTTCTCAGCTCCCTTTCTATCAATAATATGCAAGTCAAATTCTTGGAGCAAGAGAACCCATCTAATGAGTCTAGGCTTAGCATCTTTCTTTTCCATAAGATATTTAATAGCAGCATGATCAGTGTGAATAGTAACTTTGGAATCAACAATATAAGGTCTAAACTTATCACATGCAAACACAACTGCTAAGAATTCTTTTTCAGTGGTAGCATAATTTCTCTGGGCAGTATCAAGAGTCTTACTAGCATAATGGATAACATTCAATTTCTTATCGACTCTTTGCCCTAAAACAGCACCTACAGCATAATCACTAGCATCACACATAATTTCAAAAGGTAAATTCCAATCAGGTGGCTGAACAATAGGTGCTGTGATCAAAGCTTTCTTAAGTGTTTCAAATGCGTCTACACAATCATCATCAAAGACAAAAGGAATATCTTTTTGCAATAAATTAGTCAGAGGCCTAGAGATTTTAGAAAAGTCCTTAATGAACCTCCTATAAAAACCGGCATGACCAAGGAAACTTCTTATACCTTTTATGTCCTTGGGACATGGCATCTTTTCAATAGCATCAACTTTGGCTTTATCAACTTCAATACCTCTCTCGGAGATCTTGTGCCCCAATACAATGCCTTCATTAACCATAAAGTGACACTTTTCCCAATTCAGGACGAGACTAGTGTCTTCGCATCTCTGCAAAACTCGATCAAGGTTGCTCAAACAATCATCAAAAGAGGATCCATAGACGGAGAAGTCATCCATGAATACCTCACAAATCTTTTCACAAAAATCAGAAAATATAGCCATCATGCATCTTTGAAAGGTAGCAGGTGCATTACATAAACCAAAAGGCATACGTCTATAAGCAAAAGTACCAAAAGGGCAGGTAAAAGTAGTTTTAGATTGATCCCCCGCTGACACAGGTATTTGAGAGAAGCCAGAATAACCATCTAGAAAGCAAAAATGTGTGTGTTTGGATAGCCTTTCTAGCATTTGATCAATAAAAGGTAAAGGGTAATGATCTTTCTTAGTAGCTTTATTTAACTTACGGAAATCAATTACCATCCTATAGCCTGTAATAATTCTTTGCGGGATCAATTCATCTTTATCATTAGGAACAACGGTAATACCTCCCTTTTTAGGGACACAATGGACAGGGCTTACCCATTCACTATCAGCAACGGGATAAATAATACCTGCCTCAAGGAGTTTTAGAATCTCCTTTCTTACCACTTCCTTCATTTTGGGATTTAATCGTCTTTGAGGATCTCTAACAGGTTTGGCATCTTTCTCCACTGAAATTTTATGTTGACATAATGTGGGACTAATGCCCTTAAGATCATCCAGAGTATATCCAATAGCAGCTCGGTGCTTCTTCAGAGTTTTCAATAATCTTTCTTCTTCTTTCTCTGAAAGGTTAGCACTAATAATAACAGGATATATTTCTTTTTCATCAAGATAAGCATACTTGAGATTATCAGGTAAGGGTTTGAGTTCAAACACGGGATCACCCTTGGGTGGAGGGGGATCCCCAAGAATTTCAACGGGAAGATTATGTTTTAGCATAGGTTCTTGTTTAAGGAACACTTCATCTATTTATTCCCTTCCCTTCATAAACATATCGTTTTCATGGTCTAGCAAATATTGTTCTAACGGATCGGTTGGAGGAACAGCAATGGAAGCAAGACCAATAATCTCATCCTTACTAGATGGTTCCTTTTCACGAGGTTGTCTACTAAACTTAGCGAAATTAAACTCATGAGACATACCATCTATACCAACAGTGACAATATTCTTTTCACAATCAATCTTAGCACTAGCAGTATGCAAGAAAGGTCTACCAAAAATAATGGGACAAAAATTATCTTGTGGGGAAGCAAGAACAAGAAAATCAGCAGGGTATTTAATCTTTCCACACAAGACTTCAACATCTCTAACAATCCCAATAGGTTTAATGGTGTCCCTATTAGCAAGCTTAATAGTAACATCAATGTCTTCTAATTCAACAGGTGCAATATCGTGCATAATTTCTTTATAAAGATCATAAGGTATCGCATTAGCACTAGCACCCATATCACATAAGCCATGATAACAATGATCTCCTATTTTAACAGAAATAACAGGCGTGCCTACAACAGGTCTACGTGTCTTAGTATCGGGTCTAGCAATATTAGCAGTTTCACCCACGAAAGAAATAACATGCCCATCTAAGTCTTCATCCAAGAGATCTTTAATCATAGCAATACTAGGTTCAACATTAATTTGCTCAGGAGGTGTATAAGTCCTAGTATTACTCTTACGAACAACAGTCGAAGCTTTAACATGATCTTTTATCCTAACAGGAAAAGGAGGTTTTTCAACATAAGTAGTAGGAATAATAGGATCACTATATGTAATAGTCTTTTCTTCGACTGTAATAGGTGCAACTACTTTCACTTCAACAGGAGGATTATATTTAAACCACTTCTCTTTAGGGAGATCAACGTGAGCAGCAAAAGTTTCACAAAAAGTAGCTACTATCTCAGAGTCAAGTCCATACTTAGAGCTAAATCCACGGAAAGCATCGGTATCCATAAAAGATTTAACACAATCAAACTTAGGTGTCATACCTGACTCCTTACCATCGTCGGAACCCCAATCTTCAGAGTTGCGTTTAATTCTTTCCAATAAGTCCCATTTGAAATCAATAGTCTTCAGCATATAGGAACCAGCACAGGAAGTATCGAGCAGTTGCGATTATCAAGAGAAAGCCGAGCATAAAAATTCTGAATAATCATTTCCCGAGAGAGCTCATGATTGGGGCATGAATATAACATTGACTTAAGCCTCCCCCAAGCTTGAGCGATGCTTTCTCCTTCGCGAGGCCAGAAATTATATATGTAATTACGATCACGATGAACAAGATGCATAGGATAGAACTTCTGGTGAAATTCCAATTTCAATCGCTTATAATTCCAAGATCTCGTATCATCACATAGCCTATACCATGTCATTGCATCTCCCTTCAAAGATAAAGGGAAGACCTTCCTTTTGACAACATCATCGGGAATACCTGCAAGCTTAAATAATCCACAAACTTCATCCACAAAGATAAGGTGTAAGTCGGGATGCAAAGTTCCGTCTCCTGCAAAAGGATTAGCTAGCAGTTTTTCTATCATACCCGAAGGAATCTCAAAGTGAATATTTTCATAAAGTTCAGTAGGTTGAGGAGCATCTCTTTGCTCCTCTGGTTGGGGTGAAGATACCCCAAACAAGCCACTCAAAGGATTAGTTTCCATAGTGACAAGTAACAGAAAATTTCAGCACACTATATAAATGTTTCCTTACCAAGTTCCACTCACCAAGAGCGCTACGCTCCCCGGCAACGGCGCCAGAAAAGAGTCTTGATGACCCACAAGTGTAGGGGATCTATCGTAGTCCTTTCGATAAGTAAGAGTGTCGAACCCAACGAGGAGCAGAAGGAAATGATAAGCGGTTTTCAGTAAGGTTTTCTCTGCAAGCACTGAAATAGTAGGTGATAGATAGTTTTGTGATAAGATAAATAGTAACGAGCAAAAGTAAATAAAGTAAATAAGGTGCAGCAAGGTGGCCCAATCCTTTATGTAGCAAAGGATAAGCCTGGACAAATTCTAATAATAAGGAAGGAGCTCCCGAGGACACATTGGGAATTATCGTCAAGCTAGTTTCATCACGTTCATATGATTCGCGTTCGGTACTTTGATAATTTGATATGTGGGTGGACCGACACTTGGGTACTGCCCTAACTTGGACAAGCATCCCACTTATGATTAACCCCTATTGCAAGCGTCCGCAACTACAAAAAGGAGTATTAAGGTAAACCTAACCACAACATTAAACATATGGGTCCATATCAACCCCTAACGAAGCAACGCATAAACTAGGGTTTAAGCTTCTGTCACTCTAGCAACCCATCATCTACTTATTACTTCCCTATGCCTTCCTCTAGGCCCAAATAATGGTGAAGTGTCATGTAGTCGACGTTCACATAACACCACTAGAGGAGAGACAACATACATCTCATCAAAATATCGAACGAATACCAAATTCACATGACTACTAATAGCAAGACTTCACCCATGTCCTCAGGAACTAAAGTAACTACTCACAAAGCATAATCATGTTCATAATCAGAGGTGTAATAATATGCATTAAGGATCTGAACATATGATCTTCCACCAAGTAAACCAATAAGTATCAACTACAAGGAGTAATCAACACTACTAGCAACCCACAGGTACCAATTTGTGGTTTTGGATACAAGATTGGGTACAAGAGATGAACTAGGGTTTGAGAGGAGATGGTGCTGGTGAAGATGTTGACGGAGATTGACCCCCTCCTGATGAGAGGATCGTTGGTGATGACGTTGGTGATGATTTCCCCCTCCCGGAGGGAAGTGTCCCCGCAGAACAGCTCCGCCAGATCCCTAGATTGATTCCGCCAAGGTTCCGCCTCATGGCGGCGGAGTTTCGTCCCGTAAGCTTGCCCACGAATTTTTCCAGGACAAAACCCTTCATATAGCAGAAGATGGTCGCCGGAAGCCCACCAGGGGGCCCAGGAGATAGGGGGCGTGCCCTATAGGGGCGGCGCGCCCCCCTGTCTCCTGGACAGGGTGTGGGCCCCCTGGCCTATTTCTTTCACTCATAAATTCTTAATAAATCCAAAAAGTGGTTTCGTGGAGTTTCAGGTCTTTTGGAGTTGTGCAGAATAGGTTTCCAATGTTTGCTCCTTTTTCAGCCAGAATTCCAGCTGCCGGCATTCCCCCTCTTCCTGGTAAACCTTGTAAAATAAGAGAGAATAGCCATAAGTATTGAGATATAATGTGTAATAACAGCCCATAATGCATTAAATAGTGATATAAAAGCATGATGCCAAATGGACGTATCAATAGGCATCACGTCCGTGACAAGTAGACCGACTCCTGCCTGCATCTACTACTATTACTCCACACATCGACCGCTATCCAGCATGCATCTAGAGTATTAAGTTCATAAGAACAGAGTAACGCATTAAGAAAGATGACATGATGTAGAGGGATAAATTCAAGCAATATGATATAAACCCCATCTTTTTATCCTCGATGGCAACAATACAATATGTGCCTTGCAACCCTTTCTATCACCGGGTAAGGACACCACAAGATTGAACCCAAAGCTAAGCACTTCTCCCCTGGCAAGAAATATCAATCTAGTAGGCCAAACCAAATCGATAATTCGAAGAGACTTGCAAAGATAACTCAATCATACATAAAAGAATTCAGAGAAGATTCAATTATTATTCAAAGATAAACTTGATCATAAACCCACAATTCATCGGATCTCGACAAACACACCGCAAAAAGAGATTACATCGAATAGATCTCCACAAGAGAGGGGGAGAACATTGTATTGAGATCCAAAAAAAGAGAAGAAGCCATCTAGCTAATAACTATGGACCCGAAGGTCTGTGGTAAACTACTCACAACTCATTGGAGGGGCTATGGTGTCTATGTATAAGTCCTCCATGGTGGATTCCCCCTCCAGCAGAACGCCGACGACGGCTCCAAGATGGGATCTCGCGGATACAGGAGGTTACGGTGGTGGAAATATTTCTTCGGTGGCTCCCTAGATGTTTTCAGGATATGTAGGCTTATATAGGAGGAAGAAGTACGTCGGTGGCCGCTCGAGGAGTCCACGAGACAAGGGGGCGCGCCCAGGAGAGGTGGGTGTGCCGTCCTATCTCGTGGCCGCCTCGGCTGCTTCTTGGCTTGCACTCCAAGTTCTCCGGATCACGTTCATTCCAAAAATCACGCCCCCGAAGGTTTCATTCCGTTTGGACTCTGTTTGATATTCCTTTTCTTTGAAATACTGAAATAGGCAAAAAAACAGCAATACGGGCTGGGCCTCCGGTTAGTAGGTTAGTCTCAAAAATGATATAAATGTATAAAATAAAGCCCATAAACATCCAAAACAGGTAATATAATAGCATGTAACAATCAAAAATTATAGATACGTTGGAGACGTATCAAGCATCCCCAAGCTTAATTCATGCTCGTCCTCGAGTAGGTAAATGATAAAAACAGAATTTTTGATGTGGAATGCTACCTAGCATAATTCTCAATGTAATTTTCTTTATTGTAGCATGAATGTTCAGATCCAAATGATTCAAGATAAAAGCTTATAAAACATAAAAATAATAATACTTTGAAGCATACTAACAAATAATCATGTCCTATCAAAATAGCATAGCCAAAGAAAGCTTATCCCTACAAAATAATATAGTTAGGCCATGCTTCATTTTCATTACACAAAATACTCCCATCATGTATAACCCTGATGAGGAGCCGAGCAATTGGTTCATACTTTTTAACGCGCTTCAGCTTTTTTTTCAACTCTTACACAATACATGAGCGCAAGCCATGGACATAGCACTATGGTTGTCTATGATGGTGGTTGTAAGGACAAAAAGGGAGAAGATAGTCTCACATCAACTAGGCGTATCAACGGGCTATGGAGATGCCCATTAATAGGTATCAATGTGAGTGAGTAGGGATTTCCATGCAACGGATGCACTAGAGCAATAAATGTATGAAAGCTCAACAAAAGAAACTAAGTGGGTGTGCATCCAACTTGCTTGCTCACGAAGACCTAGGGCATTTTGAGGAAGCCCATCATTGGAATATACAAGCCAAGTTCTATAATGAAAAATTCCCACTAGTATATGAAAGTGAAAACATAGGAGACTCTCTATCATGAAGATCATGGTGCTATTTTAAAGCACAAGTGTGGAAAAGAGAGTAGCAATTGTCCCTTCTCTCTTTTTCTCTCATTTCCTTTTTTTCTTTTTTCTCCTTTTTTTCTTTTTTTTTCTTTTTTTTCTTTTTTTTCTTTTTGGTGGGCTTCTTTGGCCTCTTTTATTTTTATAAAGTCCGAAGTCTCATCCCGACTTGTGAGGGAATCATAGTCTTCATCATCCTTTCCTCACTGGGACAATGCTCTAATAATGAAGATCATCACACTTTTATTGATTTACAACTCAAGAATTACAACTCAAAGCTAGAACAAGACATGACTCTATATGAATGCCTCCGGCGGTGTACCGAGATATGTAATGAATCAAGAGTGACATGTATGAAAATTATGAAGGTGGCTTTGCCACAAATACAATGCCAACTACATGATCATGCAAAGAGAAATATGACAATGATGGAACATGTCATAATAAACGGAACGGTGGAAAGTTGCATGGCAATATATCTCGGAATGTCTATGGAAATGCCATAATAGGTAGGTATGGTGGCTGTTTTGAGGAAGGTAAATAATGGGTGCATGCTACCGGCGAAAATTGCACGGTAAAATAGAGGCTAGCATAGTGGAAGGATGAGTGTGCGTATATCCATGGACTCACATTAGTCATAAAGAACTCATATACTTATTGCAAAAGTCTACTTAGCCCTCGAAGCAAAGTACTACTACGCATGCCCCTAGAGGGATATATTGGTAGGAAAACACCATCGCTCGTCCCCGACTGCCACTCATAAGGAAGACAATCAAAAGAGCACCTCATGCAACAAATTTGTCACACAACTTTTACCATACGTGCATGCTATGGGACTTACCAACTTCAACACAAGTATTTCTCAATTTCATAATTATCCACTAGCATGACTCTAGCATTACTTTATCACTAAGTGATAGCGATAGTCATAGAAGCAATAGGTGGCGAAACGACAATGATGCTACGATGGATATCAAGGTGTCGCGCCGGTGACGATGGTGATCATGACAGTGCTTCGGAGATGAAGATCACAAGCACAAGATGATGATGGCCATATCATATCACTTATATTGATTGCATGTGATGTTTATCCTTTATGCATCTTATTTTGCTTTGTTTGGCGGTAGCATTATAAGATGATCTCTCACTAAATTTCAAGGTATAAGTGTTCTCCCTAAGTATGCACCATTGCGAAAGTTCTTCGCGCCGAGACACCACGTGATGATCGGGTGTGATAGGCTCTATGTTCAAATAAAACGGGCGCAAAATAGTTGCACACGCGGAATACTCAGGTTAAACTTGACGAGCCTAGCATATGCAGATATGGCCTCGAAACACTGAGACCGAAAGGTCGAGCGTGAATCATATAGTAGATATGATCAACATAGTGATGTTCACCATTGAAAACTACTCCATTTCACGTGATGATCGGTTATGGTTTAGTTGATTTGGATCACATGATCACTTAGATGATTAGAGAGATGTCTATCTAAGTGGGAGTTCTTAAGTAATATGATTAACTGAACTTAAATTTATCATGAACTTAGTCCTGATAGTATTTTGCTTGTCTATGTTGTAGATCAATAGCTCGCGTTTAGCTCCCCTGTTTTATTTTTTGATATGTTCCTAGAGAAAACTAAGTTGAAAGATGTTAGTAGCAATGATGCGGATTGGATCCGTGATCTGAGGATTATCCTCATTGCTGCATGGAAGAATTATGTCCTTTATGCACCGCTAGGTGACAGACCTATTGCAAGAGCACATGCAGACATTATGAACGTTTGGCTAGCTCAATATGATGACTACTTGATAGTTTAGTGTACCATGCTTAACGGCTTATAATCGGGACTTCAAAGATGTTTTGAATGTCATGGACCATATGTGATGTTCCAGGAGTTGAAGTTAATATTTCAAGCAAATACCCGAGTTGAGAGATATTAAGTCTCCAACAAGTTCTATAGCTAAAAGATGGAGGAGAATAGCTCAAGCAGTGAGCATGTGTTCAGATTGTCTGGGCACTACAATTACTTGAATCAAGTGGGAGTTAATCTTCTAGATAAGATAGTGATTGACAGAGTTCTCTAGTCACCATCACTAAGTTACTAGAACTTCGTGATGAACTATAGTATGCAAGGAATGACGAAAACGATTCCCGAGCTCTTCGTGATGCTGAAATCGACGAAGGTAGAAATCAAGAAAAGAGCATTAAGTGTTGATGATTGCTAAGATCACTAGTTTCAAGAAAAAGGGCAAAGAAAAAGAAAAGGAACTTCCAGTAGAATGGCAAGCAAGTTGTCACTCCCGTGAAGAAGCCCAAAGCTGGACCAAAGCCTGAAACTGAGTGCTTCTACTGCAAAGGAAATGGTCACTGGAAGCGAAAATGCCCTAAATATTTGGTGAATAAGAAGGATGGCAAAGTGAACAAGGGTATATTTGATATACAGGTTATTGATGTGTACCTTACTAGTGTTTATAGTAGCCCCTGGGTATTTGATACTTGTTCGGTTGCTAATATTAGTAACTTGAAACAGGAATTACAGAATAAACAGAGACTAGTTGAGAGTGAAGTGACGATGTGTGTTGGAAGTGGTTCCAAGATTGATATGATCATCATCGCACACTCCCTATACTTTCGAGATTAGTGTTAAACCTAAATAAATGTTATTTGGCGTTTGCGTAGAGCATGAATATGATTTGATCATGTTTATTGCAATATGGTTATTCATTTAAAGTCAGAGAATAATTGTTGTTCTCCTTACATGAATAAAACCTTTGATGGTAATACACCCAATGAAAATAGTTTGTTGGATCTCGATCGTGGTAATACACATATTCATAATATTGATGCCAAAAGATGCAAAGTTGATAATGATAGTGCAACCTATTTGCGGCACTGCCGTTTGGGTCATATCGGTGTAAAGCGCATGAAGAAACTCCATAAAGATGGAATTTTGGAATCACTTGATTATGAATCATTTGATGCTTGCGAATCGTACCTTATGGGCAAGATGACTAAAACTCCGTTCTCCGGAACAATGGAACGAGCTAGTGACTTATTGGAAATAATGCATACTGATGTATGCGGTCCAATGAGTGTTGATGCTCGTGGCGGGTATCCTTATTTTCTGACCTTCACAAGATGAATTGAGCATATATGAGTATATCTACTTAATGAAGCACAAGTCTGAAACATTTGAAAAGTTCAAAGAATTTCAGAGTGAAGTGGAGAATCATCGTAGCAAGAAAATAAAGTTTCTACGATCTGATTGTGGAGGAAAATATTTGAGTTACGAGTTTGGCCTTCATATAAAACAATGTGGAATAGTTTCACAGTTCACACCACCTAGAACACCACAGCATTATGGTGTGTCCGAACGTCGTAGCCGCACTTTATTGGATATTGTGCAATCTATGATGTCTCTTATCGGTTTACCACTATCGTTTTGGGGTTATGCATTAGAGACAGTTGCATTCACGTTAAATAGGGCACCATCAAAATCCGTTGAGACGACGCCTTATGAACTGTCGTTTGGCAAGAAACCAAAGTTGTCGTTTCTTAGAAGTTTGGGGCTGCAATGCTAATGTGAAAAAGTTTCAACCTGATAAGCTCGAACCCAAATCGGAGAAATGCATCTTCATAGGGTACCCAAAAGGAAACTGTTGGGTACACCTTCTATCACAGATCCAAAGGCAAGATATTCGTTGCTAAGAATGGATCCTTTCTAGAGAAGGAGTTTCTCTTGAAAGAAGTGAGTGGGAGAAAAGTAGAACTTGATAAGGTAATTGTATCTTCTCCCTTATTGGAAAGTAGTTCATCACAAAAATTGGTTCCAGTGATTCCTACACCAATTAGTGAGGAAGTTAATGATGATGATCATGAAACTTCAGATCAAGTTGCTACAGAACCTCGTAGGTCTTCCAGAGTAAGATCCGCACCAGAGTGGTACGGTAATCCTGTTCTAGAAGTCATGTTACTAGACCATGATGAACCTACGAACTATGAGGAAGCGATGATGAGCCCAGATTCCGCGAAATAGCTTGAGGCCATAAAATCTGAGATAGGATCCATGTATGAGAACAAAGTATGGACTTTGGTTGACTTGCTCGATGATTAGCAAGCCATGTTAAATAAATGGATCTTCAGGAGGATGACGGACGCTGATAGTAGTGTTACTGTCTACAAAAGCCTGAATTGTCGCAAAAAGGTTTTCGACAAGTTCAAGGTGTTGAATACGATGAGATTTTTTCACTCGTATCAATGCTTAAGTTTGTCCAAATCATGTTAGAAATTGCCACATTTTATGAAATCTGGCAAATGAATGTCAAAACTGCATTCCTTAATTGGATATTTCTTAAAGAAGTGTTGTATATGATACAACCAGAAGGTTTTGTCAATCCTAAAGGTGCTAACAAACTGTGCAAGCTCCAGCGATCCATCAATGGACTGGTGCAAGCATGTCGGAGTTGGAATATACGCTTTGATGAGTTGATCAAAGCATATGGTTTTATACAGACTTTTGGAAAGGCCTGTATTTACTAAGAAAGTGAGTGGGAGCACTACAGCCTTTCTGAGAAGTATATGTGAATGACATATTGTTCATCGGAAATAATGTAGAATTTTCTGGAAAGCATAAAGGAGTGTTTGAAAGGAGTTTTTCAAAGAAAGACCTCGGTGAAGCTGCTTACACATTGAGCATCAAGATCTATAGAGATAGATCAAGACGCTTGATAAGATTTTCAATGAGTACATACCTTGATAAGATTTTGAAGTAGTTCAAAATGAAACAGTCAAAGAAGGAGTTCTTGCCTGTGTTGCAAAGGTGTGAAGTTGAGTAAGACTCAAAACCCGACCATAGCAGAAAAATAGAAAGAGAATGAAAAGTCATTTCCTATGCCTCAGTCATAGGTTCTATAAAGTATGTTGTGTTGTGTACCAATCCTATTGTGTACCTTGACATAAGTTTGGCAAGGGGGTACAATAGCGATCTAAGAGTAGATCAATGGACAGCGGTCAAAATTATCCTTAGTGAGGACTAAAGAAATGTTTCTCGGTGATAGGGGTGATAAAAGAGTTCGTCGTAAAGAATTACGTTGATGCAAGATTTTACACCGATCCAGATGACTCTAAGTCTCAATCTGGATACATATTGAAAGTGGGAGCAATTAGCTAGAGTAGCACCGTGTAGAGCATTGAAGACATAGAATATTTTGCAAAATACATACGGCTATGTATGTGACAGACCCGTTGACTAAACTTTTCTCATGAGCAAAACATGATCATACATTAGTACTCTTTCGGTGTTAATCATATAGCGATGTGAACTAGATTATTGACTCTAGTAAACCCTTCGGGTGTTGGTCACATGACGATGTGAGCTATGGGTGTTAATCACATACATATGTGAATAATTGTGTTAAATCACATGGTGATGTGAAATAGATTATTGACTCTAGTGCAAGTGGGAGACTGAAGAAATATGCCCTAGAGGCAATAATAAAGTTATTATTTATTTCCTTATTTCATGATAAATGTTTATTATTCATGCTAGAATTGTATCAACCAGAAACATAATACATGTGTGAATACATAGACAAACATAGTGTCACTAGTATGCCTCTACTTGACTAACTCGTTAATAAAAGATGGTTAAGTTTCCTAACCATAGACATGAATTGTCATTTGATTAATGGGATCATATCATTAGGAGAATGATGTGATTGACTTGACCCATTCCGTTAGCTTAGCACTTGATCGTTTAGTATGTTGCTATTGCTTTCTTCATGACTTATACATGTTCCTATGACTATGAGATTATGCAACTCCCGTTTACCGGAGGAACACTTTGTGTGCTACCAAACGTCACAACGTTACTGGGTGATTATAAAGGTGCTCTACAGGTGTCTCCGAAGGTACTTGTTGGGTTGGCGTATTTCGAGATTAGGATTTGTCACTCCGATTGTCAGAGAGGTATCTCTGGGCCCACTCGGTAATGCACATCACTATAAGCCTTGCAAGCAATGTGACTAATGAGTTAGTTGCGGGATGATGCATTAGGAACGAGTAAAGAGACTTGCCAGTAACGAGATTGAACTAGGTATTGGGATACCGACGATCGAATCTCGGGCAAGTAACATACCGATGACAAGGGGAACAACGTATGTTGTTATGCGGTTTGACCGATAAAGATCTTCATAGAATATGTAGGAGCCAATATGAGCATCCAGGTTCCGCTATTGGTTATTGACCGAAAACGTGTCTCGGTCATGTCTACATAGTTCTCGAACCCGTAGGGTCCGCACGCTTAACGTTCTATGACAATTTGTATTATGAGTTATGTGTTTTGATGTACCGAAGGTAGTTGGAGTCTCGGATGAGATCGGGGACATGACGAGGAGTCTCGAAATGGTCGAGACGTAAAGATCGGTATATTGGACGACTATATTCGGATATCGAAAAGGTTCCGAGTGATTCGGGTATTTATCGGAGTACCGGAGAGTTACGGGAATTCGCCGGGGAGTATATGGGCCTTATTGGGCTTTAGGGGAAAGAGAGAGGGGAGGCTGCGCGCCCCCCAAGGCCTAGTCCGAATTGGACTAGGGGGAGGGGCTGCGCCCCCTCCTTCCTTCTCTTCTCTTTTCCCTTTCCTTGACTCCTACTCCTACTACATGGAGGGGGGGGGGAATCCTACTCCCGGTGGGTAATCCTACTCCCATAAAGAGGGCCGGCCCCTCCCCTCCTCTCCTCCTTTATATACTGAGGCTAGGGGCACCCCATGACACACAAGTTGATCTATTGATCTATTCCAGCCGTGTGTGGTGCCCCCTCCACCATATTCCACCTCGATAATATTGTAGCGGTGCTTAGGCGAAGCCCTGCGTCGGTAGCAACATCATCACCGTCACCATGCCGTCATGCTGACGAAACTCTCCCTCAAAGCTCGACTGGATCGGAGTTCGAGGGACGTCATCGAGCTGAACGTGTGCTGAACTCGGAGGTGCCGTGCGTTTGGTACTTGATCGGTCGGATCGTGAAGACGTACAACTACATCAACCGCGTTGTCCTAACGCTTCCGCTTTCGGTCTACGAGGGTACATGGACAATACTCTCCCCTCTTGTTGTTATGCATGACCATGATCTTGTGTGTGCGTAGGAATTTTTTTGAAATTACTACGTTCCCCAACAGGCGTGCCAAACAAGAGGTGATGAGGTGCAAAATTCCCGCGAGTGAGACAAGGACGAATGTTAATGAGTAGTGATGCGGTGGCGAGCGCGTCGGGCCAAAAACGTGGGGGCACGTTGGTGTGAAAGAGGAGGGTGCGAACGCAGTCATTGAGAGTGCGAAGCACGCGCTCAGCGCGGCCGTTTTATTGTGGAGTGTACGGGCAAGTGAGACAAAAGATTGTGCCGTGTGTGGCGAGAAGGTTGCGGATCGCAAGGTTATCAAACTCTTCCCATTGTCTGTTTGCAATGCATGAATGGGACGTCCAAACTGCATGGAGACATAGGAGTAAAAAGCGATGAGAGTGGCAACAGTGTCCGACTCTCGCCGCAACGGGAAGGTCCACACATAGTGTGAAAAATCATCAAGTATGACAAGGTAATAAAGATAGCCCGTGTTACTTGCAACAGGAGAGGTCCAAACATCACTATGAATTAACTCAAACGGATATGATGCGACATGCGAGGAAGTGCTAAAAGGAAGACGAACATGTTTGCCGAGACGACAAGCATGACAAGTGTGATCGTCGATATTATTACACGTGAATGAAAAACTCCAAAGAATATGATGAATGGTGGCGATGTTGGGATGACTGAGACGAGCGTGCCAAAGGTCCACTCCGGCGGAAAGCGCCATGGGTGCAGCAACGGAGGAGGTAGATGAGTGGACCGGGTAAAGCTCATCGGGGCTGTCACATTGGTGGAGCACCATCCGGATATGGGCATCCTTGATAGAAAAGCCAAACATGTCAAATTCAACGGTAACAGGATTTTCACGTGTAAGAGAGCGAACGGAAACAAGATTTTTAATGATGTCAGAAGAAACAAGCACATTAGAAAGATATAATGGCATGGAGTTAAAAGGAAAAAAAAGCATGGCCAACATGAGTAATGGGCATGGAAGAACCGTCACCCACGGTAATGCAAGCAGCGGTGTGAACGGGGTGAGCGGCAAGAAGGTTACTGGGGTCAGCGGCCATGTGAGCCGTGGCTCCGATGTCCATATACCAGTCGCCATCGCCAGTGTACTACTGCGGTGTGGGGGCGGTGTGGAGAGCCGCTAGGAGCACGGCGTCCCAAGGCGCCGGCGGGAGGGCCGGTGCAGACGGCGCCGGCTAAGGCGGTGGCGCCACAAACCCACCGGCTGGAAGCAGCCCATAGGCCGAGGGGCCGTAGAGCGGCGCGGGCTGGTACGCTTGAGGGGCCGCGTACAGAGCCTGATGAGGGGCCGGGCGGGCGCCAAAGGAGCCGGGGACGGGGGGCACACGGTATAGGCATGGAATACGCATGCACAACCCCCGTCCAAGGGTTCTGGACGGCCTGCCAGGGCCCCGGCGGTAGCTGGTGCTGCGGCTGGCGCGGCGCCCCGCCGTGGGCAGCCGGCTGCTGCTGCTTGCATCCACCTCGGCCGCGACGCCCGCCCTGGTGCTGCTGCTGCTCGGCGGGGGCGGAGGGACCTGCGGCGGCGCCGGGTAGGGGAACCCGGGCGGCGGCGACGCCTGGAAGGGGCCCGGGGCGGGCCGCGGCGATGGGGCCGGGGCGGTGGGCGGCGCACCACCACGGGTACCGGCGGTGAGGGCCGTGTGGGTGGCCCGGGTGAGCGACATCCGCATCCTCCGCTCCTCCAGCTTCAGGTACGCGACGATCTTGGGGAAGGTCGTGTTGGTGATGAGGGGGATGTTGGAGGCGGCATTCCCGAAGTCTTCGTTCAGGCCGGCGATGAGGGTGCTGAGGAGAAGCTCATCGAAGACCTTCTCGCCGAGGTCACAGAGCTCGTCAACAAGCTTCTTGAGGCGCATGCAATAATCGTCAACAGACGAGTCAAGCTGCTGGCACCCAAAAAACTCGTCGTGCAAGAAAACCTTGCGTTGGAGCGCGTTGTCGGTGAAGAGGCCGTTGAGCTTGGTCCAAACGGCGTGAGCGTCATCATCGGCGGAGACCACCGTGTGGAAGAGGTCCTTCGAGATGGTGGTGTAGAACCAACGGATGAGAGTGGTGTCGATGGACGTCCACTCCTCATCGTCCTCCATGAAGCGGGAGTCCGCGGAGCCATCGATGTGATCCCGGAGATTCTACTCACGGAACACGAGGGAGAAGTATGTCTTTCAGGCAAAGTACGTGGAGGTGAGGTGGTCGAGGACGACGGGAACCCGGGCGAGGATGTTGAGGTCGCGGATGACGACAGGACTGAGGCCTTCACGGGTTGGTGCGGCGGCTGCGGGTGGTACCGGTGGAACCGGGGGAGGCCATGGTCGAGAGGGGTGGTGCGGCGACGCGTGTGCGGCGACACGTGTGCGGCGGTGTGGCAGGGAAGAAGGCGGCGCGGCTGGTGGCGGCGCGACGGGGACGGGCGGAAGCGCGGTCGGCGACGGCACACCGGGGCGGCGGCGCGGCGGAGAAGGTTCACGGCGGCGGCGGCGGCACGAGGTGGCGGCGGCACGGGTTAGGGTTAGGATAGTATGTATGGTATCATGTTGGAAACGATTGTTTTGGCAATGCTTCACGATGTATTGATCGGTGCAAAGCGCACGTATAATGGAGTACAAAATGGGCCACAACCTCAACTATACAATGACTAGGAGATGGGCCAGACTATACAATATACATGCACAAATCATATATTCAACAAGTATCATAGATAGTATCATGCATGCCAACTAGACAAGTTTAGTATATGATACTTTCCATTACAACCAGCCTTATAATTTGATATCAGTTTAATGGAATGCGGAATTTCTAAAAAAAACGCGATCTGTACTCCGTACAGATGCAAGTGTTTGCAGTCATTGCTGGGGCAAAGAACTGGAACACCCGCTGAAGAAAGGTATTGAGTGAGGGGCAGGACGATTTCGCTGGCTGAATCAAATCGGTGGTAACAGGCGGGCTGCTCCTACTGGTTCTCACCAGAGCCCTTACGTGATGTCTGAGGTAGAATCGCATCTCTACTGCCTCCTCTCAAGGAATGATTAGCAAACGCGTTTTGCCCTTTATACTTTGAGTCCGCCAAGTAGCCATCTCTCTCTCTAATCCATGATATGATATAGTAGGTGTAGGTTCGAGCGCTAGGATCTACCAAGAGTGCACCTGCCTCTCAGAATGGCTCCAGAGAACACAGAGCAAGCTCCCAACCTACGGAGCAAGCCAAATGAGGGGGTCGACTTCGAGCCGCATCCGGAGCTGCTCATGGCCGCGCGCCGCGGCGACTGGGGGCAGCTCGAGCATCTCCTTTGCCAAAAGGACGATGCAGCAGCGGCGCCCCAGCCGGCACCAGTGCGACCGGCACGTCATGATGTAATCGTCCACATCGAGGAAGCCATCAATGTCGAATCGGCATCCACAGTGACCTCGGCCGACGCGGTAACAGTGGCGCGGGACTCCCTCCTCCACGTGGTCGCGTCGCGGGGAGACGCGCATCAGTTCCTGCAAAGCGCGACAGTGATCTACGACAGGGCCCGTCACCTGCTCGACGCCCGGAACGGCACCGGCGACACGCCACTGCACTGCGCCGCCCGGGCAGGGTGGGGTGGGATGGTCGCTCATCTCGTGGATCTCGCGAGAAGAGCCGAGAATGGCGGCGGCGACCAGAAGGTGAAGGCGATGCTGAGGATGCAGAACGAGCAGGGAGAGACGGTGCTACACGAGGCGGTCCGTTTAGGCAGCAGGGACATGGTCGCCCGGCTGATGTCGGAGGACCCCCAGCTAGCTCGAGTTCCGCCGGCCGATGGCGCCTCGCCGCTATATTTGGCTGTCTCGCTGGATCACGACGAAATTGCACGCCAGCTCTATCAGAACGACAAAGGGCTCTCGTACTCTGGGCCAGACGGGCGAAATGCCTTGCATGTAGCCGCTCTCAAGGGCAAAGGTGAGGCCTTTTCCCCCATCTTTTACAATTCCATTCATGCCCCCGGATAAGAGCGCATTCGCAACTTGTTGTAATTACATTCGGTTAATAAAAAAACACTTTTGAAAATGTCCAATGATATATAATTCATGAATGTAAGTCAATTTATCCTTAATAAAACGGTGAAATGATTATTTGCATACCAACTACTCTGGTTTGCCACTCAAAAAGAAAAACTCTGGTTTGGGTTTATATGGTCCGCACATATTTCAAGATTTATTTGAATATATCAGTTAGATCAATAATGCATGATATAAGTGCAATAAAAATATGTGAGTAGAAACTTCTTTGGATTACAAATTCAAGGTTATATTTTTGTGACATATAAAGAACATTTCGGGGGTCAAAACAGAGGTCAAAATTGGCCTCATAATACATGCATCTCTTATAAACCGAGAGTACTTTTTTACTGTCACTGCGTTGTCACCACAAAATGGCAAGCAAATTCTTTATTTCCCCTATTTTGATAAGTGATGTTATGAGTTTAACATCCCCAGTAATATCCTTCACTTCCACCTTTTCTTCTTTGGTAGTTAGGGTCCAACTTCAAATGTTTGAATATCGAACTTTTATTTCAACAAATTGAATTGCTCCAAATTATATTATGAGTGTTGTATCATATCGTTTGAATTTTCATACAACTGAATCTTTTTAAAATTTCAAATTTAGATGTTTAAATTTCAAAATATCAATTTAAGAATTTAAATTTCTAAATTCATATTACAAAACTTTAAATCTTATAATTGGAAATTTAGTTCATATTGGAGCTTGATTTCAAGAATAGTCACTCTAGAAGTACAAAATGTAGATTATTTTAATTCTGACAAGTCTCAATATCCAAATTCTTCAAATAATTGAAGAGTGCGGCACAAACAACAAACACTTTTGCTACATAATTTGTAGATGAAACTGAGAATGGAAAGCCACAAACTACTTAAAGTTTACAAAACTTCCAATGCTCACATAGACAATTGCAAAATCACTAGATGATTGGCAAAAGCCTCATTTCAACTCTTCATATTATTTTTCAAGCAATCGGCAAGATCACCTCTACCTTTGCATATAGAAGAAGAGATTGATCGGTCAATAAGGAAAACCGGCCCAAAACCGATAGAACTGAGCCACATACACACCAACCCCGAGGATGTGTTCCAAGCTAGCCGACGACTCTGTCATCCAAGTGACAAGAGTCGACACAATAGAGCACGACCTGGAGCTGCCACTCCAACTTACAAATCTCAACAATGCACTCACCCAACCTCATGTTTGTCTATGTTAAATTTCAAAGAGTAGTTTGTAAATTTTGATCAAACCCCACTAACATGAGCTGTTATGCCACATCATCAAAAGGCAGACCCACCTGTCAAAACACATCAAAACGATCTAATCAACCCATCAGTGTTTAATGCAAAAGGTTTACCGTAGATGTAGTGTTTTCTGCCGAAAATTTGTAGAACCGTTCTCTCTGCAAAGTTGACCTTTAATGCGGTGGTTTCTTCATTTAACTCAAGAAATACATTATATGAAAACATAGAGGTAATATTGCTGGAAGTCGTAAAACACGCGCTCGATGTTCAGTTTGGTTATAAAACTTGCAAAATACGGAATTGTGGTCATATAACTTGTCTCCGCGTTCAAATACGGTCTTCCTTTCGTACCCAGATGGATAGCCTACATTCATGGCCTGCGAGCGGCGCATAGGCCCACTTGTAAGTGTCTGGAAGCATTTTTTGCAGATAACTGCCTTGTGTCTTATTTATTCGCGTACAAAATCTGTCAATTATAATAAAATGAAAAAAATTCGTAAATTTAGTTTTGGGTTAGACATGATATAAGAACTGACAACAAATTACTGTTTACCCATTTCAATCACAAAGTGCAACCTGGTCTGGTGGTTAGCCTACCAATTCGGCCAGGAGGTCACAGGTTATAACCACGTTTCTTGCTTTTTTGGGGTTTGAATTTAGTTTAGATAAATAGTTGTGCATGTCTAACATGTTGTGTCCTTGGTCTGGTGGCTATCTGTGCAAGTCTCTTACGAGTAGATCGTGGGATCAAATCTCACTAGCTGGCCTACGTCACGCTGGCTCGCCACGTGTGCAGGTCATACGTGCACATACTGTTGAAAGCATCATATTTGCACGTTGAGACAAGTTAAGTGACTACAATTATGTATTTTACAAGTTTTAGTACTAAATCGAACATCAAGCGCAAGAATTATGACTTCTGATGATATTACCTCGAAAACATATTGCATACTAGTATAACTCTTATTAAGCATTGAAATTCCGCTGAGAACTAGCCACTACAGAGACAATAAAAATGCTATTGGAATGGAACAAGGATCTCATCAGACAAGCAGACCGGTCCACTAGAAGCACGCCTCTCCACTTCGCGGCATCATGGGGGGAGCACGAGGTGATCAGCATATTGTTGGATGCTGATCAATCCGCAGCGTATCAGGCAGACATCAACGGATCGTTTCCCATACACGTGGCGGCGTATGCGAAGAAAGTCAAGGCCGTCTCCGTCTTGCTCGACGGTCGTCGGGACTGCGCCGAGCTACGCGATGCCAATGGCAGGACCTTCCTCCACGTGGCCATCCTCGAGGAGAGCCAGTCAGTGGTGACGTATGCCTGCAAGCTGCAGAGAAAGAAATTCGCATCATCAGTGATGAACATGCAGGACAAGGACGGCAACACCGCGCTGCATCTCGCGATCCAGATGGGGAACGTGTGGATCTTCGGCCCTTTGATGAAAAACCGCGAGGTTAAGCTGAATCTGAGAAACAACAAGGGCCAAACGCCGCTCGATCTCTCATGGATCACGACACCTGCAGGAGTTCATTACGGATTGGTAAGCAATTATTTGTTGGTCGGTTCATGCATATAGTTCCACTGGCTTGTACTAAGAGAATGATTTATTTTGTGTTCGTCGAATGTATCTTTGCAGAACCCAAGAATTATGATATATAAGTTACTTCAAGATGCCGGCGCAAAGAATGGCACATTTAGAGGCGATCACTTCCACAAAGAACATATTGTTCTGCTAGACCCGAAGGAAGAAGCGCAAAAGATAACCGACTCCACACAGACTATCGGCATCGCCTCCGTTCTGATCGCGACGGTCGCCTTCACCGCAGCCTTCGCCCTGCCTGGTGGCTACCGAGCGGATGACCATCCGAATGGCGGCACGCCGACGCTGGCTAGGCACTACGCGTTCGACGTGTTCATCATCGCCAACACGCTGGCCTTCATCTGCGCGTGCCTATCCATCACCAGCCTCATGTACGCGGGGGTCACCACCGTGGACATCCGCACCCGCATGATCTCCTTCGTCATCTCGGTCACGTTCATGGCCGGCTCGGCGAGGAGCCTCGGCGCCGCCTTTGTGTTCGGGCTATACGTGGTGCTGGCCGCGGTCGCGCGCACGACGTCCATCGCGTCGTGCGCGATCACGGCTCTCGTGTTGGTCGATGCTGTGTGGGCCTTCTCGATGGTGGCCAACGGGGAGCTGATCCTGCTGAAGCGGCTTGGAGTTCGGGCATGGTGGAGGTTGCCATGGGCGATTCTGCTCACCTTTCTATCGCAGTTCTGGCCTTACACTGTGATCGCTGGCGTGCTAATATTTTACAAGGTTGATAGAGTGCATTGACTTGTAATGACATTGTGGGACTGCTCGTTACGTATTTAAATTGCTCAAGTACTTTGTTTTGTGTGACGAAGAGGAGGGAGAAGGCGATTAACAAGTGAAATCAAATCTTCGTGACAGCTATGTGATATATGAAAGAGAAAAATATTTTTTATTTCAAATTTGTGATTCCTCAGATAAGTGGACGTCTCTATGTTTTTTTTAAAGAAAATTCGAGCTTTATTCATTTGAAATAATCATTACATCGTTTATGAGGATTGGTACAATTGCATTATGTGGTTCCTCAAACCAATCAGAAATGAAAAAAAATCTAGCCAACTTGGCAAGTTCATGAGCAACTTTATTTGCTTCTCTATTACAATGCTCGAATTTAGAAATAGGAAAATCACAAGCTAAGTGAAAGCAGTCATCAAAAATTGCAGCTGCTGCCTTCTTGTAAAGTTATTTCACAGCTAAATTCGTGTTTTCCTCGATTTAATAGAAAATAGAAAGACTTCATGATGAGCAATCATCAGGTTAAGATGGATCTAAACCAATCCATTTTTTTCTATATACATACAACATGCCGACTTTCATGTATTTTTCTGATCAGGAAAAATACAAAATTATGTCAGTTATTCTGAAGTTATTCTAATCTCGTACACATACAAATTTGCAATTATTCATCTACTACTGGAATTTGGATTTATTTTATCGATGCAAATTGGATTTGGATAGAAGGGTACATTCTTTCTAATATTTTAGATAGAAGAAACATTTCTTCTATCTAAAATATTAGAAAGAATTTTGCTGATTTATTTATTGCTATATGCAATTTATGGAATTAATACACCATTTAATTGATATCATTTAGCAAAATGAAACACAGCATATGCATCCATCTTTTGGCTCGAGAATTTCACGGGATAGAGATATGGTATAAGAAATAGACTGCAGTTAATTATGTCTCTCCTAGAAGTTGGTTATCAACTTCTCATTTTGTTCTAGGATTCTTCTTTTTTGTGGGCCATTTATGGCATGCAGGAAGAGCCCGAGCTGCTGCAGCAAGTTTTGAAAAGGGAATCGATCGTGATTTGGAACCTGTTCTTTACATGAACCCTCTTAACTAAGATTTTCTTATTTATACCTGTTTTACTTTTTTTCTGTTCTGGCTCGGTTATTCCATCTAGCCGAGCCATTCATTCCTTTTTATGAAAGAAAGATAAGGGACAGAAAAAAAAATGAAAGAAACAAACGTATTCAATAAGCAAAAGGAGAGAGAGGGATTCGAACCCCCGACGATCGTCCTCCTTCGTTCATGGTCTCGATCACCTCCATATTATCCGAGTTAATAATTATGCGATTACAACCCGTCCTTTGCGCAAGCGATAGGCTAAATTTTAACGCCAAAACTTCAGCCATCAACACATCTGCACACCAGTAAATCTTATCATTTCCCCCACCGATGAACCTACCTTTGTCATCTCTTAAGACAGCCCCGATCGTACCCCTGAGAAGGTCGTGATCAAAAGAAGCATCAACAATAAGTTTAACAAATCCCGCCGGGGGATTAGACCATCCTCCTCTTTTAATGGAAGCCTTCGGCGAGGAGGCATTAACAAAATTGGCAGCGAGAGCGCGTATCCCCATGGATATCTGTTGTGCATTCTGAGTAGTCTCATTGTGTACCAATTTGCGCCTTTCCCACCACAAGTACCAGGCTGATATGGCAATCATGTCACGCACATTACGAGTGCCCATAATACATAGTTCCTGATCTGGTAATGGAAGTAAATATTCCAAGATTGCCTCACCCGCATAGTCTATTTTACAAGCTCTGCCGATAATATCGTCCATCCCTAGTCTTCTCCAGACTTCTTTTGCTCTGTCACATAGAAACAACAAGTGTTTTGTGTCTTCTGGCCCAGATGAGCAGACAGGACACTTAGGCGAGACTTTCACATGTCTATTAGCTAAGTTAACACGACACGGAATAGTGCCGTGAAGTGTACGCCAAATAAATATTTTAACCTTTCGTGGACAAGCAAGCTTCCAAATCCTCGCCCAAATAGGATTGACCGCGGTACGTCCCATCCCATTGGTATGTCGTAACTTGTTCCCATATTGGTGGTCCCATTCCACAAAATAAGCAGAGCGAACTGAAAAAATCCCATTTTTTTGTGAAATTCCAAGCTATGAAATCTGGCATATCATGTTGCGATATCGGGATCGTAAGCACTCGCTGAACATCAATAGGCCATAGAGTCTGTGTGAGAAGATCTTCATCCCAACTATTTAGGATTGGATCAATCAAATCTGCTACCTTCCGTAACAACTGGCCTCTCTTAGGGGTAACAATTTTACGGTTTGCACAATTTGGAATCCATGCGTCCTCCCAAATGTCAATATTCTGCCCGTTTCCCACTCGCCAAATATGACCACGCTTCAGGGAGCTCACACCCGCCATAATACTTTGCCAGGTGAAGGAAGATCCCTTCTTCAGGTCAGTGTTCAACAAGTCACCGTCAGGATAGTATTTGACTCTTAAAATAGTAGCAATAGAGAATCCAGATTCTCGAGAAGACGCCAAGCCTGTTTAGCCAGCATAGCCAAATTGAAACAATGGATATCCCGAAAACCCATTCCTCCTTGGTTCTTGGGTACACACATTTTCCACCAAGTCATCCAATGCATCCTCATTTAGTTGTCCTCATCTCCCCACCAGAAATGCGCCATCGCGTCAATAATTCCTTTGCAATTTTTTTTAGGAATTTTAAAGACCGACATTGCATAGGTGGGAATAGCTTGAACAACCGCTTTAAGTGGACGTCTCTATGTTGATCAGACGTTAAACATCCACCGCATCGTCTGCACACCATGCCCCCTGATTGAGCCATTCGCAACATGGCCCTATTGCAAGACGCGTGAGCGAGCGATGGCGGCAATTTGTGGCCGTCGCTGACCTTCCTGAAAGCATCATTGCATTACCGCATCCATCCCGCGTGAATTGTTACAGCTCATGGAGAAACCCTTGATGTGTGATCGAAAGATGGCAGCGCCATGGTGTCGTATCCCCCCTGTCTTCGTCTTAGGAGCTGGGCATCGGGGAGCGGGACCAGTGGAAGGCGGCGATGTTGGCGTGAGGACTTCTTTGGCAATGATGATGGGGCAGCAATGTCGGAGACGCGACGAAGGTATAGGTAGTCGCTCTTCTCTGGCATGTCTGCGGAATTGTCTCGGCTGGTTTGTTGTTTTGAAGTCAAAGCTACGGTGACGGGTCCCGGTGGCATACGATGAAGGGCAGCAGGTGTTTCGTTCGATGATCTTCTGCGGCGCCAGCTGTGCCTAGTTCTACTTCGTAGTTCTCTATCAAAGTCGGAGCTGCACCATCCGTCGCAGGTTGCTGAGTTCTGGCGTGGATTTTCATACATCTTCACGCGGGGTCTACGGTGTGGGTTGAGTCATACGATGAAGTCGGGGTCATTTTCTCGGGGCTTAGGGATGGCAATGACGCTTGTAGGGAAGAAGTGATGACGATTACGCATGCATGTTGTCTCGGTGAGACTCTCTTTAAAGTGGTGTGTGTGGACTATCTTATGTGTACCGCTCAGAGTTTGTGATAGTATTTCGCCCGATTTTTCATAATTAATTGGACAATCTGGGTTTCGCTCGGTTTTTCTAATTAACCGAGCAATTCTTTTCTTCTGAATGAATGCGGGAATCCTGTCATTTTGGAAGAAAGAAAAAACAAGACTTGGATGCTTTGGAGCCTTTAACAACAACCTTACACATTTCATGATATCACCAGCTACAAGTCGTCGACAACTTGTTGTAGAATAAGAGTACTTAGAGCATCTCCAGCCGCGCCGCCAACACGGGACCCCAGGCGATTTTTTCGCGCCGGCGCCGAAAAACGGCCCAGTCGCGCCCCCAGGAGCCTGTTTTTCGCCGGCTTAGGCCAAAATCAGCGTCGGTGGACCCAGGCCGAAACCGTCTCGCTGGGGGCGCCCGGGGGTGCCAGGGCGAGCGGTTTTGGCGCGAAAGAGCCACGGGCCCGCCGAGTCAGCGACGCACGCGTCGTCGTCATCGGAACGCTTTGGTTTCCCGCGCGGAATCAATGGCAAGGCTGCCGCCGGTCAGCCTTGCCATTGATTCCTCATGGGCGGCGCGTCACGGGTGGCGCGGCGACGCCTCCCCTCCCGCCACGCGTACACACGGCGCGGGCTATATATGCCGGTGGCCTCCCTCGCCTCTGGCCACACCAGCCCTAGTTGCCCATCGACCGTGGCCGAGCTCTCCCTCTCTCCCGTGCGCCTCCGCTCGCCGACGCTTCTTCCCTCCCCTCTCCCTCCCTCCCAGCCCGATGGCCGCGTGATTCCCCGGCGACGCGGCGGCGGCCAACGGCTTCGGCCGCCGCTCGCTTCACGAGTGGGAGGCCTGGCTACTGTTCAAGGCAAACATCTCGACGCCACCGAACATGCGCGCCGGGCCGATGGGGTGGAGGTTCAGCAAAGGGGGAGTGCCCATTCCCCCGGTGCCCGACATCGAGGCGTGCCCTGCCTTCTTCTCCGCCGAGGTTGACCGCGTGCGAGCCTCCCTGACAGAGGAGTAGCTCGCCCTCCCCCAGTACGCCGCCGACAACCACGCGGCATGGGCGGCGTACTTCCAGCGCCGCCAGGAGCAGAGGCTTGCTTCCACCAACGGGGCGTCGATGGTGGGCGGCATCAAGAACGGCGAGGGGCGCCAAGTGTGGTGGGGTGCCCACGGCCGCACGCTCGAGGACGTGCTGGAGTACCTCGAGGGCGGCAATAACCCGTTGTTGGCATACCCTGCCGCGGCGGCCGCCCCGGTCCGCCGCCGGCGCGTTGGGCAATGGATGCCCAGGAGGTTCGGTTCCTCCTCAACTTCCTCCTCGCACTCCTCCTCTCGTTCTTCTTCCCACTCCTCCGGCTCGCCGGTGGCGTTCGACGTCAAGGCCGAGCCCGCGGCGGAGACGCCGCTCGGTCGGCGCACTCGCAGCGCCGGCATCGTCATAAACGAGGGCGCCCCGCGCGCCTCCTCCTCTGCTCCTCCGCGCTTCGTCAAACTGAAGGAGCCGAGGCTCGCGGCCGTGAAAATGGAGCCGGGGCTCCCCGCCGTGAAGACGAAGCACGACGCCGCGGAGCTCGACGAGGCGGCGGCCCTGAAATGGGCGCGCAATGACTGGCTGAAGATGGAGATGGAGCGCCAGTGCCGCGCCCTAGAGCACTTCGAACATCGGCGCCGGGGCCGCGACGAAGGAGGCGTCGTCGTTCTCGACAACAGCGACGACGACGATGCGCCGCCACCGTCACCGGTCCGCCATGGCGACTCCGGACAGGGGTCCGGCAGGGGGCAGCCGCGTCAAGGAGGAGAAGGCCGCCGCCGACAACGACGGCGACGGCGGCGACTTCGCCGCGTTCAGCGACTTCTTCGGCCCGTAATTGTAGTTCCGGTCTTTTTTAATAAATTTGCTGTGTGAAATGTCGAATATGTCTAATATATGCTCAGTTTGCTGAATTTTAGCTGAAACTTAGCCGAATGCTTTTTTTTGGGGCAGCGACTGGAAACCCACTCGCCCCCAGACCAATCTTTTGCGCTGGCTCGCCCCCAGGCGGCGATTTTACGCGCCCCTGAGGGGCCAACGGCTGGAGATGCTCTTAGCTTCACCAGATCAACACCGAGAGAGATGTACCATAGAAATAGCAACTTACATTTTATACCTACTAGAAACATGTATATAAGATCTCTAGTGTCGAGTATAGCAGCCCATGTGCTGCTCTACACGCCATCTCGATAGCAGCTCTGTATATAACATTAAGTTAATGAAGAAGACAACGACTTCATGCATTAACTGGTTTAATTTACTCCTCAACTACCCTGCAATTTTTTTTTACTCCTCAACTAAGTTTGGAAAAAGGCCCCGTTGCAGCCTTGCACAAATTTCAAAACATTGGGCGGTTCATGGCCCATCCGGCCTGGCTGTAGCTCCGCCATTGGTACTTGGTCAACATCCATCCCTGCAGCCTACTACTCTGGCATGTTTGATAAAATTATGTGTTAGTTGAGGATTTTTTTAGGAATATTAGTTGAGGATGTTAATATGTTTGGATTTCAATTTCCTGTGACTTTGATGTGGGCGTGTCCTCCGTGCAACATCGTTTTCTTTGGCAAGTGGTAGTGTCAACATAAAGTGACATCAGCTAGGTGGTGCTTTTCGAGTATCGGGTCTCAAGCTCGAGGGTGAAAATTCGTAGGTCTGACCTTCGTTGGCTGCATCTTGCAATGGCTATGTGTACGTGCCGTGTCCTTGATGAAGGCATTGCTTTGAAGTTTGCTCAAATGTGCTCTCTAAGGCGAAAACTCAAGATCCAATCATCAATGGTTTGACTCGACAATGGCGGCGCTTGCACGTGGTTTCTTTCATAGAGGTGTTGCTTTTGAAGAAACTTTCTCATAATTAAGGAAGATGGATGAGGGTGTTATTTCTTTGTGTGCTTGGTTGATCGTGTCATCTTTCTTTTTTACATTATTCTTATTCTTATCTTTTTACCTGCGTACATCCTTTGTATCTTGACTCGCTTTTGGTATTATATTGTTGCAATCAATAATATTATGTTATTGCAAATGCCAGATGTAATTAGTACAAACTTAATATTAATGTTTTATCCTTTGTCAAAAAATATGTTTGATTGATAACTTGCAGCACTTCAAAATTGAAAGTCAAACGTTCATTGTCGCTTACATGTCACAATCATGCGACGTGTTGTTTTGACTATACCATGGATATTTTATGAAGGTGACCTGAAATATGAAGTGCCTTGAGTAAGTGGTTTAGTAAATTCAATGCGATAAGAAAAGGACCAAAGATGTGCGCCAATCTTTTATATACATATAGAAGAAAAATTGTGTTTCGGTTCATGTGGAAATGTCTAACTTCTTGATGGACAAGCGACAGATATGTCCTATGCTATACAAACTAAACGCATATTAAAATTCAGTTTTGCTAAAGCACACTCTAGATGTGCTCTAAGTATTGCACATATAAATCATATGTCATTGATTTTACGCTACGATTCCTACAAACTTTTTTTCTTTTTGTTTCTAGTTTGATTGAGTCACTTAGATGCGATGTGCCCTAGACAAACCCTATTAAATTATGCATGACCTATTGGTTTCTTCAAAATAATTGTATGACTTATTGCTATCGGCTACACAGGTCCACACACCCCCACCGAAGACACGGCTCCGCATGCCCCCGCTGATGATAACCACAACAATAGAAGGGGGAAAGACTGGGGAGAATATTATTCCTACACTGGAACAACGCCGCCGCTTTGCCGCCCCAAACCAAACTCGAAAACTCCCTAAAGAATACCTGAAAAAAGTCACCGATGACGCTGCACGACAAATCCAGGCTTGATGTCAAGCTGGACGCAATACGGAACCATGCATCGACTCCCTCAGGCCGGATCCCCATTGAAGATCTTGCGCTGGATCGCAAACGCCACCATGGAGCACTGCCCAAGGAAGACCGCAACTCGAACACACATCTCCTTCACCATCCCACAACAACCCTTCAACTCCTCCACAAGCAAGCCGCCCCCCATCAGGACCTCCCCGATGACGCTGGCGCCACACGGGCTTTACCCAGCGACACGCCCCGACAGCGGCGACGAAGGGAGTAGATGAGGCGGTGGCTAGGGTTTTGGTCGTCTGCCCGGTCCTGCATCTCCATGAAAAGGTGAGCGTCAGTTAGCACTGCTGCCGTACATTACTAGTTTGTACTGTTTTGGGTGATCACTACTGCACTTTTTCCATAATACAGCTCTCTACATGCTTAGATTGGTATCTTCAAGATGACAAAAGATGTTCCATGTGTCCCCCCAAATCCATTTTCCATGACTTTCTTTGGAAGCTGATGCGATAGCTTTGTGTTCCCAACATCCGAATATATTCTACCATAATATACAAACGACTAATCTCATTTTTATTTATGGGGTGGCCATCATCAGTGAAATGCAGCCATTCTAAACAAATTGTGAACAGATCATTGATGCCTTACAGCTCTCTTTACTCTCACCTCTTTGGTATATTTGGTTTATCGATATCTAACCCAGCTCCATGATTGAGCAGAGTTGACGAAAGTTTATATTTGCTATAAATTGTGCCTGCTGCTAACCATGAATCACACGCAGAAAACCCTCTGACTAGCTTGTGTTGCACCCTCCACTGCGATGGCTTTTGCTTCTTCCTCCACGGAATCCCATGTCCTCCCTCACATAGCAATCTTCCCCTTCATGGCCAAGGGCCACACCATCCCGCTCATCCAGCTTGTCCACCACCTCCATCGTCGCCGCCTGGCCACCGTGACCTTCTTCACAACCCATGGCAACGCAGCCTTCGTCCGCGAGGGACTGTCCGGGGCCGACGACACGGCCATCGTCGAGCTCGTGTTCCCCGCCGACGTTTCGGGCGTCCCGCCGGGCGTGGAGAGCGCCGAGGCGGTCACGTCCATGGCCTCCTTTGTCGCCTTCGCACACGGCGTGTCGCTGCTCCAGCCACAGCTCGAGGCGTCGCTCGCCGCCATGGAACCTCCGGCCAGCCTCCTCGTCGCCGACGCGTTCCTGTACTGGACGAACGAGTCGGCGGCCACGCTCGGCGTCCCGAAGGTGTCGTTCTTCGGCATCTCGGCGTTCGCACAGGTCATGAGGGAGCTGCGCATCAGCCACGACCCGTGCCCGGCGCTGCAGCTCGCCGACGTCGACGGCGACGGCAATCCGGCGACGTTCACGGTGCCTGAGTTCCCGCACATCAAGCTCACGTTGGAGGACTTGATGGCGCCCTTCGGCGACCCGTCGTCGGTCGCGCCGATGATGGAGCTGGACAGCAAGCTGGGGAAGGCCATAGTGGAGAGCCATGGCCTGATCGTCAACACCTTCCAAGGCCTAGAGAAACCGTACATGGAGTTCTGGAACAAGCACTATAGGCCCACGGCCTGGGCCATCGGCCCGCTCTGCCTCTCCCAGACCGCGTCTTCTTCGTCGGGTGACGCCGGCCGGCCATCATGGATGGAGTGGCTGGACGAGAAGGCAGCCGCCGGCCGGGCCGTGCTGTACGTCGCGCTCGGGACGCTGGCCGCGATACCAGAGGTGCAGCTGAAGGAAGTTGCAGACGGGCTGGAGCGGGCCGAGGTAGATTTCATATGGGCCGTGAGGCCCGATAATATCGATCTTGGTGCAGGGTTCGAGGAGCGTACCAAGGACAGAGGCTTAGTGGTGAGGGAATGGGTGGACCAATTGGGAATTTTGCAGCACCAGAGCGTGAGAGGGTTTCTGAGTCACTGCGGGTGGAACTCGGTGCTAGAGAGTGTTGCAGCTGGCGTGCCACTGGCAGTTTGGCCCATGCATGCTGATCAACCTTTCAATGCAGCGTTTGTAGTCGATGAGCTCAAGATCGCGGTTAGGGTCCACACGAGTGATAGAACGATGCGGGGTTTGGCCACAACCGAGGAAATATCGGAAGTGGTCAGGAAGCTTATGCTCGGGGAGGCCGGAATTGAAGCGGCAAAGAATGTTGCCGGGCTATCGGTGCTAGCTGTGGAGTCCGTACTGAAGGGAGGGTCCTCTTGGAAATCAGTGGAGGAGATGATCAGTGAGTTGTGTGCACCCAACATGCATGCAAATGTTGAGCCAAGCAAGGAGGAGTCTTGAGATGTTTAATTGTCATCATTTTTCTTTCCAACAAATAATGCGGTGTTGTGCTCTGTAGCTATACCAAACATTTATGTTGGTCACTGGCATTACTTCTCAAGTCTTGATTGGAAATATTTACTATATATGAAATTGATTGAACACGGTTGTTTTCTCTCTTGGGAGTACTTAGTTGGGACCATTTAATTCTGTTTTGGGGACTGTCCTGAAAAAAATGTTGAATGGTAGTCGAAACCAGTGAACCCATGTACCTACCTGGTAGCCTACATGTGGCCACATAATGCTTTCTTTTCCTCCAACCGGACATCTCCTTTCCATTTAATTGCTCAAACGAAAATACATTTTCATTCAACCAGCCATAGAGATGCACATTAAATAGCAGCGAAAGAGGAAGCAAGTCTAAGAGCAGAACTGGAGAAGGGGCCAAAAGTGGAGCGAGTTGGGGCACTAACAGAAACCTGCTATGAGAAAGTGATATTGACAACTCTCATTCCTATAGCAGAAAAGGGGTGTGTTCGGGCCACGCCCAGCGTCTCGCCCACGAGCCAACTCATGTGCTCGCATGCCTTGTGTTGCATGTATGCTCGCTCACTAATCTCTTTTTTTGCTCGTTTTTTATTGCTGTTGGTCAGCTTTCCCAAGAAAAAAAAGACGGGTTTTCTATTTTTGAATAATACGTGAAATTAAATTTCTTTATGGATTTTTAAAAAGTCCATAAATTTTAAAGTAAGTTCATAATTTTTTTAAGGTCATGAATTTGAAAAAATCACAGTTTTAATGGAATTTAGTGCTTTTTAAAAAACGTTCAGGAAATTTAAAAATCAAGGATATGTTAAAAATTTAAAAATCCAGCTGGACCGTGGCCCAGTGTCTCACCCACGCACTGGCTCATAAACTCGTTTGCCCATCTGCTTGCTCGTGGTTTTCTTCTTTTTCGCTTGCCATTGATCAACCTTCCCCGGAAATAAATAGATTAGGTTTCTTAATTTTGGAAATTTTGGTGGAATTACAAAAAATTTATGGATTTGAAAAGGAATAATAATTTATAAAAATGATCATAAATTTTAAAAAACATAAAAGCTAAAAGTTCATTATTTTGAAAATGATTGTGAATTTTAAAAAATGGATTTGAAAAAAGGGTTCACAAATATGAAAAAATTTCATGAATTCACAAACATTCACAAAGTTAGAAAAGTTCATGAATGTGAAAAATTGAACGAACAAAAATGAAAAAGTAA
Source organism: Triticum aestivum (assembly GCF_018294505.1). Taxonomy (NCBI): domain Eukaryota; kingdom Viridiplantae; phylum Streptophyta; class Magnoliopsida; order Poales; family Poaceae; genus Triticum; species Triticum aestivum. Next base: position 336,315,278 of record NC_057807.1, on the reverse strand, counting down.
AACCAAAGAGAACTAGAGAAAAAAATTAAAAAGCCAAAGATAAACATGCTAGCAAACCAGAGAAAAAATGACTGACAAACCTGGCCCGAAGTTCTGAAATTTTCCAAAACCGGACTGGATAGAGGAAAAATCGAGGCCGGAAAGTTACGGGACGGCCAATTGGAAACCTGCACGCAAGTGTTGCATATAATTAACTAGGAAACATGCCCATACATTGCAACGAGAGAGAAAAATATATCATGTCAGCTGCTTATCCTCCTTCCCACCCTTACAGTGACCATGATGTCCATCTGGTTACAACACGTCCAAATTTTGTCAATACCGAGGTGATGAGCTCGCCAGCGTATATCACACCTGTCATTGTGTCCACACAAGAAAATGTTCAAACTTTTAACAGCTAATCTTGGCAAGCTAGACATGTGGGTCGCCCTTCACGAGCTACTCCTTGCACCCAATTCATACACCTCTCCTCATACTTCTACTCTTTTTACACAACACCATAAATCAGAGTTGGTCGGGTCAAGGAGCCGGGTCGCGGTTGATCACTAGAGATGGAAGGCTCATCGTGTACAAAGTGAATGGGAAGGTTGCAGAGGCAGGACGGGACATGGCAAGATGTGATCCGGTGTTCCTCCTTCCCTTTGTAGGAGAGGATGTGCGGTGCCACAATGGCGGTGACATAGTGAGCAGCAATGGAACAACATCGCTAAAGATGCACACACAGCGAGATGGAGTGTGGTGAGAAGCCAATACTTCGTGATGTATTGTTGTCTAGTGAGGAGATAGCACGGGTTTCACCGCATGGAAACGGAGTTTCTTATGCATTTTTACTTGGCACCGAAAAAGTTGTAAATCAAAACACCAAATTATTGATTATAAAAACTAAGGATGATCATTCATGGTGATGAGTCAGCACCTGCATATTCGGCTATAAGTTGACGTCCTTTCAGACCATCCCTACGAAGAGACCACTTTTTTGTAACATTTTTCTTTATTGACAGAGCATCTACCTATAAAAAGACCCTCCTCTCCGCCGGTATCCACTCTATACTCTTGCGTGGTCATTGGAATAGCAAAAAAATGGAATAGTAAATATCTATAGGGCACTCGATGCTACCTTAATGTGGCCTGATGGAACACAACAAAATACATATGTGGGTTCTGATTATGTCTCTTCAATAGCCATGCGATGCTAGTTAGTCAGCCGGAAGCAACATTACACGGGCGACCATGTATGTACTTAGTTGATCGACCTTTCCTCACAAAGTTAGCAGTTATGCTAGTGAATTAGTTGGCTGATGCAACAAATCATGCAAATTTTACCATCGCTCATGGGAAAGCCACAAATAAATCATGCTTATGGAGAAGCTGATACGTGGTTGTATTTTCGAAAGCCCCTATTTGACGCGCTTTGCGTCAAATTGGTGGCCTGACGCACAGAGAGGGACCTGACTGGGCCGGCCCATTGAGTTCTACCCCGCGATGAAAAATATAGCACAAAAAAGGAAACACGCACGACCCAAGAATCGAACCTGAGACCAACTACGTACTATCAAGCACTACTAGCCACTCAGGCTAACGTATACTGCTGCCAATAAAGCAGTACATCATTTAAAGAACTAACCATAGATGTGGAACCGGAATGGTATATACTGTAGCGAACCGAAAGTAGCTACTGTAGCGAAACTGAATTAGTTACTAGGTTGAACGTTTTTTTAATCTATATTTTTAAGAAAGTGCCAACATTTATTGAATTCCTGAAGAAAAAAACCGGCGACAGGAACTTTTTTAATATATACAAAAATTGAAAAAACAGAAAAATGGAATGGAAATATTGTTTTCTGAAAACATAAATATTTTTTTGAATTTGTGAACAAATTATGAAATTCTGAACAAATATTGAAGCCGCGAACATTTTTTTGATTTTTTCAACAAAAATATTTGAAAAGTGGAAACATTTCATGATAATTGGAACAAAAATTTGAAACCACGAACATTTTTTCAATTTGTGAACAAAAACTTTCAAATGGAACATTTCATGAAATTCCAAACAATTAGAAATCGCGAACATTTTTTAATATTTCTGAACATTTTGTGAAACATGAACATTTTTCAAGTTCTGACCAAAATTTGTAATCATGACGTGGGAACATATTTTTTGAAACTCCGAACAAAATTCAAAAGCACGAACATTTTTTGGTTCTATGAAGAAAATTTGAATACATGGACATTTTTTAAAATTCTGAACAAAATTTGAAAAACCGGACATTTTTTAAACTCCCGAACAAAATTTCAAAATGCGAGCAATTTTTTAAAAAGTGAACATTTTTTGAATATGTGAATTTTTCTTGAAATCAGAAACATTTTTTGAAACAACCGACCAAAATTGAAAACACAGACAATTTTTTGAAACTCCGGAACAAAATTTGAAAACACGATCAAAATTTAGAAAATTGATTTTTTTGAAAACATGAACATTTTTTAAAAAGGAAAAAAAAGAAAAAGAAACAATAAACAAAAAAAAGAAAAAAAACAGAAGAAGAAAAAGGAAAAGAAATAAAAATAAAAAATGGTTCAGGAACCTTCTAGAAGGTTCCCAAAACCAGAAAAAACCGGCTGTGAACATGAGAGAAAGTTCTCAAAACTGGTATCGGTGCAACGTTAAAACGGGCCGGCCCAACCCCAAACTTTCGCTCGCTCGCTTCTGCCAAACATCAACAATTCGCTGCAGCGAGCGGCGAATAGGATTTTCCTGTATTTTCTGTATGGAGGAATATATAAAGAAAAGGCCGACCAACTCTCTTCTCTCTCTTTTTTGCCCAGAGTGTGGCCGGGGCCAACCTCGCAACCCATCTAATCCCTAGCGCAACCAGCATGCGCTCGATCCTCATCTTCCGCTCAATCGTTTGCCTTTGCCTTAAAAAAAACTCAATCGTTCTCGTCATCTCCCCCCCCTCGCTCTCCGTTGTGCGCCGCCACACACGGGTCAAAGGCGCATCCTCCTGCGCCCGCCCGATCCAGTGCCTTGATGCCCCGCTCCGGCCACCTTCCCCGCCGCTTGAACCTCCGCCGCCCGTCGCGCCTTCATACTCCTCCGCGTTGACTCCTTCCTTGTGCGCGAGCTCGCTGTCCCCGCCGCCTCAAGCCTCCGCCTCCACCTCGCGGCGTCTCTCCTCTGCCTGCATCCGGCCGCCTCGCCCCACCTCTTGCAACTTCCGCGCCGACGAGCTCTCCGATGAGAGCCCAATCGAAGTTGTCCTCCTTTCCAACTTCTCTGCCAGCGGATAAGATGAATAGAGGAGCGCGGGCAGAATTATTACAAAATACAGGGGTTAGTTTGCCAAATCGAAATGTTTTTCTATATTCACTAAAATAGGGACGGCGGGTTCAATTCCTAAAAAACATAGGGGCTTTTCAACAAATAGGGCGCGACAGTGAATCCTATAGACTCAGTTTGTGCTTTATTATTAGGGAAAGATAAAATATCTGACGCATAAGCGCTAAGTTTTTTTGTGAGGGGTGCATAAGCGCTAAGTAGGATTTGCCAATTTCATTAGCCGAGTTGGCACGCTAAATCCCACAAAATGATGCATGCGTTTTTCTTTCAAAAGATGCATGCTACTACTATGCTAGACAGCGGAAGCAAAACCACAAGTATACACTTGGAAATGGCAGTGAGCAGCCATCATTCAGTACCTTGGTAGCCTAGGCAACGGCCAACAGTCGAATGTTGAATAGCTACAACAAACAACGGGCCAAACGTGTGACCACCCTCCCCCCTCCTATCCACGCAATAACGCAAGAGATGCTATGCGAAGAGAATTTTTGTCCAAAAAAAACTATCTGGCAAGTTAAATTGCCAAAAAAGACTACCTCTAAAACAGATTGACAAAAAGGACCGGCTGCAGTATGGCGGCAGGTGCGCCAGCCGACACGTGACATCTGCCGCCACATACGCCGGCGGCAGCCCCTGCCGCCATGATCACAGGCGGCAGTCTGGGCTTAACAGGTTTTCTCTTCTGCGCGGCAGCTGTAACGGGACGGATCGGATTGGTGAGCCATGCCGCCACGCAGCAGGGCGGCAGCTACCGAGGCTGCACGCGCGACGACAAGCCAGGTGGGCCGTGCCGCCATGGCCCAAGACGGCATCCTTTGCGTGGCAGCGGCGCCCTGTGCGCGGTGGCCATGTCGCTTTGTTTAATCGGCGCCGCTAGCGCAGGGCACAGATACCGTCGGGTTGGGCTGTTGTTTAGTGTAACCACGTATGTACCGCAGATTGACTCGAGTCGTACGAACTGCCGGCCGAAAGAAAACGGCTCTATCCATTAACCCAAGACCCAAGTACTAGTTTCTCCAAGTTGATATGCATTTGAAAGAGTCTGAGCTGCGGCTACCGCAGGGACAAGCTACAATACGTACTGGCTGCCGCCTCTGGTAGTGGCGGCATGGCCCACATGGCCTGTTGCGGCGCGCGCGCCGCAGTAGTAGCAGCAGCCTCGCTGCGTGGCCGTCCATTCCGTTGCAGTTGATGCGAGAAAACCTGTTAACCCCGGGTTGCCGCCTGCGCCGGTGGCGGCAAGGGCTGCCGCCGGCGTCTGTGGCGGCAGGTGCCACATGTCAGCTGGCGCACTTGCCGCCACGCTGCAGCTGGTCTTTTTTGTCAATGTGTTTTAGAAATGGTCTTTTCTGTCAATTCAACTCGGCAGGTGGTTTTTTTGGACAAAAATTCATGCGAAGAGGCAACGCAAACACGCAACACCGAAGAGCCGTAACAGGAAAAGAGAGAAGAGGTAAATACAACATAAAAAACGGGGAAGAGTGAGCCTAAAAGAGTGTTGAATCGTAGTCAAAACGAGTGGACACGTGCACATAGCTGGTAGCCAACATGTCGCCGCATAATGTTTTTTTTCCTTCCAACCGAGCATCCTCATTTCATTTAATTGCTCAAATGAAAATATCATGATGGAAATGGGCTATCGCGCTCCGGGTTCGGCCTGTTGGTCCCTCTATTCTGTTGAAGGACATGAAGCCGTCCCACTGGTTCAATACTGAGCGGCAACATGTGCCGACTCATTTTAATACTAGATTATATAGAACAAGGAGTGTTTCTCAATTAAAAAAACAAGGAGCATTTACATCACAGATCTCTCAATATGGAACAAAAATGACACTGTTCCGTCTTTTTTTTTGTTACTCATAAAAAAAAGACGGAACAATGACACTTTTGGGAGTGTGAGGAAGGAGATAAAGATACTCAAGCTTGAGCTAGAACGCCTAAGAGGTGACCCGGGAAGAGTAGGGCCACCGCATGTGGAGTTGAAAATCAATGAAGAACTTGTCGAACTATACCACAGGGTGGAGCTGATGTGGAGACGGCGGTCTAGGATCAAGTGGTTGGCAGTCGGGGACAAAAACACGCACAAAAATCACCTCAGGGCAAGCATTCGGAGAAAGAAGAATATGATAAAGGCATTGTGTAATTCACTTGGCGCCTTCATTGATGATCCAGGTGACCCAAAGGAGATGGTGAGTGATTTCTACCATAATTTGTACACTTTAGAGGGGGCCACCGGACTCGATGAGCTTATGCGGCATGTCCCATGCAAGGTCACCGCAAGGATGAATGATATTTTGACCACGTCGTACTCTAGTGATGAGTTAAAAGTTGCTCACCTCTAGATGTTCCCGACTAAGGCACCATGACCAAATGGGTTCCTGATGACCCATGAGTATAGGGGATCAATAGTAGTCCTTTCGATAAGTAAGAGTGTCGAACCCAACTAGGAGCAGAAGGAATCAATAAGCGGTTTTCAGCAAGGTACTCTCTGTAAGTGTTGTAAAATAGTTGTGAAAGATAGTTTGATGGAAAGATAATTCATAGCAAGTAACAAGCAACAAGGTGCAGCAAGGTGGCTCAATACTTTATTGCAAAGGACAAGCCGGAAATACTTCTTATATTGAGCAAAACGTTCTTGAGGACATATGGGAATTTCATCTAGTTAACTTCATCACGATTCATTGACTCGCGTTCACTGCTTGATAAGTTGTTGTGTGGGTGGTCCGGTGCTAAGGTGTTTTCCTTAATTGAACAAGCAACCCACTTATGATTACCTTCTCGCAAGCATCCGCAACTACGAAAGGGGAATTAAAATAAATCTAACCATAGCAGTAAACATATAGATCCAACACCTTACGAAATAGTGCACAATCTAGAGTTTAAGCTTCTATCACTATGGCAACCAATCAACTACTTACTAATCCCACAATGCCTTCCCCTAGGCCCAAGCATGGTAATATGTCATGTAGTTGACGTTCACACGATACCACTAGAGGAAGAACAACATAACACATCATCAAAACATTGAACGAAAACCAACTTCACATGATTACTTGTAACAAGACTTCTCCCATGTCCTCAAGAACAAACAAAACTACTCACAAATCATATTCATGTTCATGATCAGAGGAGATCACTATATGATTAATAATCTGAACATATGATGTCGTGGAATAGTCACGGCAGATGTCCTAGCAAAAGGACTTAGTCGTGGAGCCATCGCAACTAGGTAGGTTAAAGGGGTTAAACGGGACAAAGGATACGGGAGTTTATACTGGTTCGGCCCCTTGCGGTGAAGGTAAAGGCCTAATCCAGTTTGAGGTGGTATTGCTTATGTTTCGATTACGAGGGAGCGAATTCGCTTAACCTAGCTTTTGATCTCTTGTCCCTTTCCCTGAACCGCCGCCAGGTCGTCCCTTTATATACACAGGTTGACGCCCAGCGGCTCAGAGTCCCGGCCGGCTCATAGACAACGCGTCCGGCTCGGTGGCTATCTATACATGCCTTATGATACAAGTCTTACGTATAAGGCGGTTTATTTCTACGGGCCTTAAGTCGCCCTTGGGCCTTGGGCCCTTATCTTGAACCGCCATCTTCAATATCCTCATGGGCTTCATATATAAATCGCCACAGGTATAACCCGGCCCCTCCTGGGAGGGTCATACCTACTAGTTATATCCCCAACATATGATCTTCCACCAAGTAAACCAACTAGCATCAACTACGAGATGTAATCAACACTATTAGCAACCCACATGTATCTGAGGTTTTGAGACAAAGATTGAATACAAGAGATGAACTAGCGTTTGGAGATGAGATGCTGCTGGTGAAGATGTGATGGAGATGAGTCCTGCCATAATGAGAGGAACATTGATGATGATGATGGCTTCGATTTTCCCTTCCCAGAGGGAAGTATCCCTGGTGGAATCGCTCCACCGGAGAGCAAAAGAGCTCCTGCCCAGGTTCCACCTTGAGACGGCGACGCTTCATCTTGAAAGTCTTCTCTTGAATCTTTTTTCTAGGGGAAATGGGTTCATATAGGAGAAGATGGGCCACAAAGGATTGATGCGGGCCCCACAAGCTCAAGGGGCGCACCCCCTAGGGGCGTGCGATTAGAGCTTGTAGCTCCCTGGTGGGTCCCTGATACGTCTCCGTCGCATCTACTTTTCCTAATGCTTTTCCTCTTATTTTGGACTCTAATTTGCATGATTTGAATTAAACTAACCCGGACAGACGCTGTTTTCAGAAGAACTACCATGGTGTTGTTTTTGTGCAGAAATAAAAGTTCTCGGATTGCAATGAAACTTGGCGAGGAATTTTTATATCAATAAAGAGAATTTCTGGAGCCAAGAACCACCAGACGGGGGCACCTGGGTGGGCACAGCCCACCAGGGGGCGCCATCCCCTCCAGGCGCTCCCAGGTGGGTTGTCCCCACCCGGTGGCCCCGTAGACCCTAAAACCGATGCTATAAAATCCTATTTTTCTAGAAAAAAAATAAGGGAGAAAGAATTATCACATTTCGCGAGATGGAGCCGTCGTCGTCTCCTGTTCTTCATCGGGAGGCCAGATCTGGAGTCCGTTTGGGGCTCCGGAGAGCAGGGTCTTCGATCTTCGTCATCACCAACCCTTCTCCATCACCAATTCTATGATGCTCCCCACCGGGAGTGAGTAATTCCTTTGTAGGCACGCTGATCGGTGAGGAGTTGGATGAGATTCATCATGTAATCAGGTTAGTTTTGTTAGGGCTTGATCCCTAGTATCCATTATGTTCTGAGATTGATGTTGCTATGACTTTTGCCATGCTTAATGCTTGTCACTTTGGGACCGAGTTCCATGATTTCAGATCTGAACCGTTTATGTTATCACCATTATATCTATGTTCTAGATCCGATCTTGCAAGTTATAGTCATCACCTACTACGTGTTATGATCTGGCAACCTCGGAGTGACAATAGTTGGGACACTTCCCGGTGATGACCGTAGTTTGAGGAGTTCATGTATTCACCGTGTGTTAATGCTTTATTCCGGTTCTCTATTAAAAGGAGGCCTTAATATCCCTTAGTTTCCAATTGGACCCTGCTGCGGGAGGGTAGGACAAAAGATGACATGCAAGTTCTTTCCATAAGCACGTATGACTATTTACGGAATACATGCCTACATTATATTTATGAACTGGAGCTAGTGCCGTATCTCCCTAGGTTATAACTGTCATATGATGAATATCATCCAAAAAAATCACCGATCCAATGCCTACGATATTCCTACATATTGTTCTTGCTAAGTTACTACTACTATTGTTACTGTTGCACTTGCTACAAAATCACTGCTATCACTGTTACCGTTAGTATTGCTACTGCTACTATTATCAAAACTATCATACTGCTTTGCTATTGATCACTTTACTGCAGATAATTAATCTCTAGGTGTGGTTGAATTGACAACTCAGGTGCTAATACTTACAAATATTCTTTGGCTCCCATTGTGTCGAATCAATAAATTTGGTTGAATACTCTACCCTAAAAACCTATTGCGATCCCCTATACTTGTGGGTTAAAAGACCTTTTTCTGGCGTCGTTGCCGGGGAAGATAGCTATATTTGTTGAGTCACTTGGGATTATTATCAGTTTATCACTATGAGGAATCTGAAGGATGATAAGACTAAGATTTTTCCCTCTAAGATGAGGGGAGGTAAGGAACTGCCATCTAGCTCCGCACTTGATCCACCTTCTATTTTAAGTAAACTTGCAACACCACTGCATGCTATCAATCCTAATATGTCGCAAGTTATTAATGATGCTACTTCTGCTATGAATGCTACTCTTGATGATGCTAGTACCTTGCTTGATGATAATGTGCCACTAGGTGAATTTCTTGATGAACAAATTGCTAGAGTAAGACAACATGATATTGTTGAAACTGACGATGAGCTTGAGACTGAAAATCTTGAAACACCTATTAGAACTAGCCCTCCTAGATATGAATTGCCAAAGGTACCGTAAGGTTATGTTATGGGTGAGGAGGCAACTAGAGATATTTTTGCTTGTATGGATAGAGATGATCTAGAGAAATTATTATGCAAGTATAAAGAGAAATCTTTGAATGCTAAAATGAAATGTGATCCCCAGTTCGCTACTTCACCTATCTTTGTTGATGATAAGATTATGAATTCTCTGTCGACCCAGGGTTAATTACTTTGGTTGAATCTGATCCTTTCTATGGTTATGAATCTGAAACGGTTGTGGCACATCTTACTAAGTTGAATGGCATAGTCACCTTTTTGCTCATGATGAGAAGATTCGCTATTATTATATTCTCAAATTATTTCTGTTCTCATTAAAGGGTGATGCTAAAGCTTGGTACAATGCTCTTGCTCCTAGTTGTGTGCGTAGTCCCCACGACATGATTTATTGTTTCTCTGAAAAATATTTCCCTACTCATAAGAAACAAGCTGCCTTACAAGAAATATTTAATTTTGTGCAAATTGAAGAAGAGAGTCTTCCACAAGCTTGGGGGAGGCTTCTCCAATTGCCTAATGATTTGCCTAATCATCCTCTTAAGAAAAATGAAATACTTGATATCTTCTATAATGGACTAACCGATACTTCTAGGGATTTCCTAGATAGTTGTGCTGGTTGTGTTTTCAGGGTTGGGCAAGTTGAAGAATTATTGAATAACATATTGAAAAATTATGATGATTGGATTCTTCCTGAACCACCACTTAAACCCACTCCAAAGAAGAGGGGTATCTTATATCTCAGACCTGAAGATATGCAAGAGGCAAAGAAATCTATGCAGGTATTAAAGCTGAGGATGTAAAAAAATTACCTCCAATTGAAGAAATACATGGGCTTGACACACCACCAACACCTAATGTGGTAGATGTAAATTCTCTAATGAAATTCAATGATAATGATAATCCTCACAATATGCACCCAAGCCAATGCCTTTATGAGTTTGAAAATTACATGAGAAAGCAAGATCACTTCAATGCAAATGTTATGAAACAGTTAAAATGCAATTCTGATATGATTGCTCGCTTGAGTGACTTGTTATTTGGAATCTCAAATGATGTTAGAGGTGTGGGGAAGCATGCTTCTATGGTTCAAACTCAGTTAGAACAAGTTGCTAAATCTCAAAGAGAGTGGTTAGATGAAATGAACAATAATATCAATGATCATGTTGTTAGAGTAATGATTAGAGGAGGTAGAATGACTCAGGAACCACTTTATCCCGAGGGACACCCAAAAAGAATTGAACAAGACTCTCAAAGATTTAACACTAATGCACCTAGTCCTTCGAAAAAGAAAAGGAAGAAGAAAAATGATAGGACTTTGCATGCCTCTAGTGAATCTGAAGTAGAAAAACCTCTTGATAATGATAATGAAGTTTCTATCTCTGATGCTGAAACCCAATCTAGTAGTGAACACTCACCTTCTGGTAGTGAAAAACATAATGATGAGGTTATTGAAGATACTCCAACAATAATAAAGAATCGGACAATAATGTTGAGATAGAACCTGCAGTTGATCTTGATAACCCACAAGCCTAGAATAAAAGATATGATAAAAGAGACTTTGTTGCTAGAAAACACGGTAAGGAAAGGGAACCATGGGTTCAAAAACCTATGCCCTTTTCACCTAAGTCAACTAAAAATAAAGATGATGAAGAATTTGAACGCTTTGCTGAAATGTTGAGGCCAGTCTTTTTGCGTACTCGCTTGATTGATATCTTAAAAATGCCTCCTTATGCAAAGTACATGAAAGACATCATTACCAATAAGAGAAAAATATCAGAAGCTGAAATATCCACCATGCTTGCTAATTATACTTTTAAAGATTGAGTACCTAAAAAACTTGGAGATCCGGGACTACCAACTAAACCTTGCTCTATCAAAAGAAATTATGTGAAAACTACTTTATGTGATTTGGGAGCTGGTGTTAGTGTTATGCCTTTCTCTTTATATAAAAGACTTGATTTGAATAAACTCACACCTACTGAAATATCTTTGCAAATGGCTGACAAATCAACTGCCATACCTATCAGTATTTGTGAGGATGTGCCCGTTGTTGTTGCTAATGTTACTACTTCAACTGACTTTATTATACTTGAGATGCCCGAGGACGACAACATGTTGATTATCCTTGATAGACCCTTCTTGAATACTGCAGGGGCTGTTATTGATTGCAATAAAAGCAAGGTCACTTTTCATATCAATGGTAATGAGCATACGATGCACTTTCCGAAGAAACAATTTCAAGTGAATGGTATTAATGTTATTGAAAAATCTCTGACAATCATTATTGGAAGTTTTCAACTACCTCTACCTACTGTTAAAAAGAAATATGAAATGCTTATTGTTGGGGACATTCATATCCCCGTTGAGGTAACTTAGTGATTTACAAAAGTTCTTCCGTTTCATGCTAATCGAAAGTGGTTGTTAATAAGACTTGATCAACCTTATTAATGGATCATTTTTTAGAGGTATGAAGTTAACGAATTTAGTGAGCACTACCTTCTGTCCCTACCTTTTGTTTTCTGAGTTAAATAAAATAAAATGACATGTTTTGTCTGTTTCCTGAATTTTCCCTACAATAAAAAAATGACCCAAAAATAAAAGTTCTCAGAATGCTCCGAAAATTTAATATGATTTTTTTCTGAATATTTATGAAGTTTGGTGCAAATAATATCAGAGGGAGGTGCACCAGGTGGGCACAACCCACCTGGGCGCACCAGGACCCCCAGGCGTGCCCTGGTGGGTTGTGGTCCCCACATGGGCCCCCCTCACTTATCTCTTCGTCCCACATCACCTCCTACCTCCAGAAAAAATCACTATTGCTCTCTCTCTCTCTCTCAAACCCGTGGATTTCGATCTCTTTGCTCGAAGCTTCGTTTCTGAAACTACTTCTAGGGATTGTTGCTTGGTATGTGACTCCTCCATTTTCCACTTAGTTTTTGCTTTAGTGGTTTATATTTTGAATAATTAGCTACTCTTGGTGTTGCTGTAGATGAGCTTGCATATTGAATCCTTAGAGTTATAAGCAGTTTGAATGCTTGTTATGGCCTCTATGCATCCCTATGAGTAGTTGCCTTCAATTTTGTGAAGTTTTATTGAGAAAAAAATTTGTGGACTAAAAATTTCAGATTTTTGTTCATCGGAAAAAGATGAGTATCTTTAGGAAGTTTGCTTCCAAGAAGAACTCCAAGAGATTTATTGGGGAGTCATCTGACAATGATCTCCATACCCGGAGAATGGCGGAGGTACGGTCGTGCGAATGGCCGCATAACCCGTTCATGGAAGGGGTCGGAATCCTTCAGGAGTTTGCACAATATGCTGCTAATGCCGGTCTCACCGACTTCATCGTAGCTGAACGTGAACAGTAGCATCTCCTCACAAATTCCTTTGTGCAAAGTTTTAATTTCCTTCCTAGAATAATCCCCCTGCGGTGGAGTTTAATTTATATGCTGACACCCGTCAGATACCACTTACTGAATTTTGTGACATATGCATGATCCCTTCTGACGGGAGTTTAGTAGAGCCTAGGCCCGCGGAGTTTGATGGTTTTTACTGCACTTTGACAGTGGGGGATGAGAGAGGGGTGTCCAGTGTCACTGCAACTAGCTTGCACTTTCCTGCTGTGCATTATTTTGCTTTATTCATTGCGAAGTGTTTGCTTGCTAGAGAGAAAGTAGGTGCACTTAGTGCTCCAGACTTTGCGGTTTTACGACGCGCACTTCACGGCGAGAACACTTATAGCTTGGGAGCTATTGTGGCACTTCGCCTCCATATTAACAAATCCAAGGGAAAAATACATGGTGGTATTTACGCTACTCGCTTGGCTACTCACTTTAACGTTCAGATACGCCAGCATGATTATCCTTGGTCCAAGGTTTACCTAGATCGCGCGGCCATGGAACACCACCAGTTTATTGCAGGCGATTACACTAACATTCCTATTCCCTATAACCTGGTTTTTAGTGAAAACACACGTGATATTATTCCATTGCCTGCACCTGCTTTGTTTGCCCCTATTGCCAGGGCGGATACAAGATTGTGCCTACAGACATTGTCGCCTACTGGAACAACCTAGCTGCAGCACAGGCGGAGCCTCAACAGTGGGATCATCAGGTGCCAGCTCCTCAGCATTTCAACATAGGACCCCGTGGTTTCTTCGACTGACTGATTACCAAGTTAGGCCAAAAGCCTAAGCTTGGGGGAGTACGTATTTCCACCGACATTACATTCATGTTCACACATTTCATTTCAGTTGTCGGTGTCCATATTTTTTCATTGTATTATCCATGTTAAATTTATTTTCTTGCTTTCTTCTTGCGTGTTTGAAAAACTTTGAGAAAATACAAAAATATTTCTTGCTTCTTCTTGATTTTTCTTCCTAGTTTAAATTTGCTGTAGTACTAAAAAGAAAACCCAAAAATATTTCCTCGTTCTTCTTTTTCTTGTTGGGAGATTTTCCATGTAAATAGTTTTCTCGTTTTTGATTTTCTTTCTTTAAGTTGCTTTGTTTCTCCAAAACTATTTAAGTGTGTTTCTCTGATTTTTTTTCTTTTTATTGAGTGGTTCTCATATGCATTATCGTTGATCTAGCAAAGAGCCCATTTTACCTTGTCTTCCCCTGTTGAATAAACTGTTTGCAGATTCCAACTTAGTCCATGGCACTCTTGCACTATTATTATTTTCATGTAGTTCGGTCATGCAAGTGAAAGGCAATAATGATGATATTTGATGAACTGGTCGTGGCAAAGAGAAACGGGTATGAACTCGAGTTGTTCAGTTTTTGTAAATATGTTTAACCTAGTATCCATGATTCAGCCTATTATGATCAAACATGTTTGCTAGAGATTATAGTTTCTCATGCCATGCATAAGTAGCTAGGAGTGGATAATGATTTATTTTGGATGTCAACATCGTGTTAAAATGATTGTGATGTAGTATGATGATATGGTATCCTCCTCTGAATGTTCGAGTGGTTTGACTTGGCACATGTTCATGCAAGTAGTTGAATCAAAACCAACATAGCCTCTATGATATTTATGTTCATGGTGTTCATATCCTACTCATGCTAGTATCCAATTGTAGGATCCGAGAAGTAAGTCTAGAGGGGGGTGATTAGACTACTTGACCAATTAAAAACTATGCCTTTTCCCAATTTTAGTCTTTGGCAGATTTTAGCTATCTTAGCACAAGTCAAGCAATCTTCACACAATTCAAGCAAGCATGCAAAGAGTATATGAGCAGCGGAAAGTAAAGCATGCAACTTGCAAGAATGTAAAGGGAAGGGTTTGGAGATAGTTTCAAACGCAATTTGGAGACACGGTGATTTTTGAGCCATGGTTCTGATAGGTGGTGCTATCGTACATCCACGTTGATGGAGACTTCAACTCACGAAGGGTAACGGTTGCGCGAGTCCACGGAGGGCTCCACCCATGAAGGGTCCACGAAGAAGCAACCTTGTCTATCCCACCATAACCATCGCCCACGAAGGACTTGCCTCACTAGCGGTAGATCTTCACAAAGTAGGCGATCTCCTTGCCCTGACAAACTCCTTGGTTCAACTCCACAATCTTGTCGGAGGCTCCCAAGTGACACCTAGCCAATCTAGGAGACACCACTCTCCAAGAAGTAACAAATGGTGTGTTGATGATGAACTCCTTGCTCTTGTGCTTCAAATGATAGTCTCCCCAACACTCAACTCTCTCTCATAGGATTTGGATTTGGTGGAAAGAAGATTTGAGTGGAAAGCAACTTGGGGAAGGCTAGAGATCAAGATTCATATGGTAGGAATGGAATATCTTGTCCTCAACACATGAGTAGGTAGTTCTCTCTCAGAAATGGTAAGTTGGAAGTGTAGGTTCATTCTGATGGCTCTCTCCACGAATGAAGAGGAGGTGGAGGGGTATATATAGCCTCCACACAAAATCTAACCGTTACACACAATTTACCAATCTCGGTGGGACCGAATCAACAAACTTGGTCAGACCGATTTAGTAAACCTAGTGACCGTTAGTGATTTTCGATGGGACCGACATGCAACTCGGTAGGACAGATATGGTTAGGGTTAGGGCGTAACGTAATCTTGGTGAGACCGATTACACAAACTCGGTGAGACGGATTTTGGTAAGAAGCTAACCAGAGAGTTGGTCAAGTAAACTCGGTGGGATCGGTTCGCTCATTTCGGTGGGACCGAAATGTTACAAAAAGGAAATAGAGAGTTTACATTGCAATCTCGGTGGGACCGATCGCTCACTTCGGTTAGATCGAAATGTTACGAAGGGAAACAGAGAGATTACAATCCCATCTCAGTGAGACCGATATCCCTATCGGTGAGATCGATTTGCCTAGGGTTTGTGGCAGTGGCTATGACATCTGAACTCGGTGGCGCCGGGTAGAAAGAATCGGTGGGGCCGAGTTTGACTTTAGGTTTGGGTCATATATGGATATGAGAAAGTAGTTGAGAGTTTTTGGAGCATATCACTAAGCATTGTGGAGCAAGAAACTCATTAAGCAACACCTCATCCCTCCTTGATAGTATTGGCTTTTCCTATAGACTCAATGTGATCTTGGATCACTAAAATATAAAATGTAGAGTCTTGACCTAGGAGCTTGAGCCAATCCTTTGTCCTTAGCATCTTGAAGGGGTTCCACATCCTTTAGTCCATGACACTCCATTGTTGAACTTGTCTGAAATATACTAGGTAAAAGTGTTAGTCCAACAAGAGATATGTTGACATAATTACCAAAACCACCCAGGGAGCACTTGTGCTTTCAATCTCCCCCTTTTTTGTAATTGATGACAACATACATCAAAGCTTTAGATAAAGATAAAGAGAATAGCAAGTAAAGCTTTGGAAAGACATGTAACAAGCATAGGCTCCCCCTACATGTATGCAATCATGTGAGTATGGAATATAGAAGCATGTGAATGCATGAACATGACAGAGTAAGCATGTGTTACATGTATCTTGGCCATATGCATCAGAGCGAAGAATATTAAAAAATACCTTCATGCTCATGAGTCCTTGCAAACAGTATGTACATCAACAAGAATTCCTCATACACATGATTGTGATGCATATACTTACCTTGTGGTCTTGAGTTGGCTTAGGATGGAATGAAACTGTGAAAATAAGGTTAGACAACACAGATACACCTACTAGCCAGAGCAAACAGAAGAAACCACAAGAATACCAAGACTGGGATGACATGTAGAGAGTGAGTACTAAGTACCACGTTGGATTAGACATGTCCCCAAAGGTAAAGATATGCAATGAATTTAAGGAATTTCTTTCCCTTAGATGTCTAGCTCCCCCTGAATCTAGCATGGGATACTGGGAGAAGGCAGGGAACAAAAATCAGAGCCAAATGCAAATACAGAGATACTGCAAATAGGCACATATGAACATGTCTTTCCCCTCAAGAATACATGTGGCATCTCTCCTCTTGAACACCAAGCATCTGGGATCCTTGAGAATTACTCTCTTCTTGAGTATTCTCTCCCCCTGGAGATCTCTCTCCCCCCCTTTGGAAGTGATAAGCTTTGATGTGATCTCTCTCTCCCCCTTTGACATCAATTTCCAAGAAGGGCCTTCTGGAATTTGTCGTGAATGGGTTTGATCCTCGAGTCACAACACAAAGCACTGATAAAAATGTGATGCTTCTAGAGGACAAGATTCATTGAGTGGAGCTGGAACAAAAGCAAAGCAGGAACAAGTGGCAAAATGTTTTTCTAGTTGTGAAATCGGTGGCACCGAGTGGTATGCTTCGGTTGCACCGAAAGGATTCGGTTGGACCGAAAACAACAAACCGGTGAGACCGAGTTCATTGCAGAGAAAACACTTGTCACCTCAGCTCACTAGACAAGTAAGATCTCACAAGGATTTGCAAGGAATTAACTGAATGATATGCAATGAATTGGATGGAGGGAAAGGAGAACAAATAGAAAAGAAATCTAGATGAAGTTTTTTTGAAAGGGGAAACAGATATGCATGAGACAAATGCAAGAGCATAGAAAAGAGCACAAGAGAACTTCATCTAGAATTGGTCGGCGACAAAGTCACCTATGTTAGAGTATATTGACTTAGGAGTCAAGTGGGATCACTTGATCATAGGTCATACTCATCGTTTAAGCTCAAAATGGGGTTACCATTTTTCGTTTAAGCATCTTGATGTATTCACATCTTGTTGAGTTGCTTTAACTCTTATGTCTTGGAGTAAAGCTTCTCTAAGATGGAAAAACATACCTTGGGTGGTGGTGTTTCTCGTTCATGTAGTTGAACTTGTGTGGGTTACTCAAAGTTGATGTAGCTCATCAAGAGTTGGGAGCACCACTTGGAATTTGAGTTCATCTACCTACATGGGTTAGTTCTTGCAAGGAAGAGCACTTGTGTGTCCAAAAATGACAATCATGAAACTCAACATAGAATTTGTCAAAGGATATGTTCGAATGATTCCGTGCTTCCTTGTCTTCAACCACCATAGTGTAAAGACTTGGTGGTGTAGAGATTGCTCAAGATATGAGTAGGTTACAATATCATGGAATTTGATTCAACCAAGTACCTACATGGGTTAGATAACATGCAAGATGCAAGTATATCCAAGACATAAGATTATCATCATAAGAGAAATATCAAGGATTAGTCATAAGCTCATGTCTTGCATGTATCCAATGGAGTTTCTACTCCAAGTTTGAAGCATCAATGATGTTCAATTCACCTCTTAACCTGCAAAACACTTTCTCATCAAGTGGTTTAGTGAAAATATCCGCTAATTTCTTTTCGGTGCGAACATGCTTAAGATTAATGTCACCCTTAGCAACATGATCTCGAATGAAATGATGGCGAACTTCCATATGCTTAGTTTGAGAGCATTGCACGGGATTGTGAGCAATATTGATAGCACTTTCATTGTCACAAAGTAATGGAACATGTTTCACATATACCCCATAATCTTTAAGAGTTTCGGTCATCCAAAGTAATTGAGCACAACATGAACCAGCGGCAATGTATTCCGCTTCGGCGATGGATAAGGATACCGAGTTTTGTTTTTTGGAAGACCAAGACACAAGAGATCTACCAAGGAATTGACAAGTACCCGAAGTGGAATTTCTATCAACCTTGTCTCCGGCATAGTCCGAGTCGGAGTAGCCGACAAGATCGGAAGAGGCCCTCTTAGGATACCAAGTGCCAAAATTTGGCGTATGAATTAAATATCTCACTATCCTTTTCATGGCTTTAAGATGACATTCTTTAGGTGCAGCTTGATATCTTGCACACATGCACACACTTAGCATAATATCGGGACATGAAGCACATAGGTATAACAATGAACCAATCATAGAGCGATAAACCTTTTGATCAACCGGTTCACCATCTTTGGTCAAATCAAGATGTCCACTAGTAGGCATGGGTGTAGTCATACCTTTGCATTCTTGCATATTGAACTTCTTGAATAAGTCCTTTGTGTACTTCATTTGAGAGACAAAAGTACCTTCCTTAGTTTGCTTGATTTGCAACCCAAGAAATAATTTGAGTTCACTCATCATTGACATCTCAAACTTCCCCGACATTAGCTTTCCAAACTTCTCACTAAAATGAGGGTTAGTTGATCCAAATATAATATCATCAACATAAATTTGGCATACAAATAATTCTCCATTAACCCTTTTAGTAAAAAGTGTAGAATCAATTTTTCCAATTTCAAACCCTTTTTCAATAAGGAACTTAGTTAAGCATTTGTACCAAGCTCTAGGAGCTTGTTTAAGACCATAAAGAGCTTTGCGAAGTTTGTATACATGATTGGGTTTCTTAGGATTGATAAAGCCGGGAGGTTGTTTAACATAAACTTCCTCCTCTATTTCACCATTTAGAAAATCACTTTTAATGTCCATTTGGTATAAGGTGATATCATGGTGATTAGCATAGGCAAGTAAGATGCGAATGGACTCAAGTCTAGCAACGGGAGCATAAGTCTCAACATAGTCCATACCTTACACTTGTGTGTAACCTTGGGCAACGAGACGTGCTTTGTTGCAAACTACTTATTGATACGTCTCCAACGTATCTATAATTTATGAAGCATTCATGCTATATTATTATCTGTTTTGAAAGATTACGGGCTTTATTATACACTTTTATATTACTTTTGGGACTAACCTATTAACCGGAGGCCCAGCCCATATTGTTGTTTTATTGCCTGTTTCAATATTTCAAAGAAAAGGAATATCAAACAGAGTCCAAACGGAATGAAACCTTCGGCAACGTGATTTTTTGGAAGATTATCATCCTGGAGGCTTGGAGATCAAGTCAGACGATCCTTAAGGAGCCTAGGAGATAGGAGCACACCAATCATTAGCAGTATTAATCCAGTTATTGATCTAGCCGTTAATGATGTTTTAGTTATGCCGAATATGAAGATTAATGATAAGCAGTGCAAAGTTGAGGATGAACATATTACTGTGACCTATTCGTCTGCATATCTGCAAGAATTGGGCGCCATCTATTTTGCATGGGGATCAATGGAAGTTGGAGTCCGTGACTATGCCATGGATCAAAGTAATATAAAAACGGTTTTGTTTTCATTGAGCCAAGTACACATGCATGCAATCCAAGGTGCACGTACATATGAGGAAAGAAAAGGTTTGCAGCAAACCGTACATGTGCTACTGCATGTGGAAATAAAATATGTTATTTCTTTATGTTTCCACGTCCACCAGAGAATAGATACACGGCCAGGACTCTGCTGCCTCGAGAGTTTCTTTCCTTGTGCGCTACTGGATGGGGTCCTCCTCTTGTTACCACGTACCAAGGTGCATCAAAAGAATAACTAGAGTTTACGTCGGTCCTGTAGTTTAATTAGACAGTTGAGATCTTGCCGAGATGTAAAAGGCAAGATTAGATATGGAAAACTCCAAATTAGTTTTTTCGTTTGTTTAATTCAAGGGTCAAGAGATAGAAGGTACGCCCAACTTGAGGGCCAAGTCTAGGTAGATAGTCCACGGATATAAAAGTCATGTGTGCGTCTGATGTAAAGGGGAGATTATATTTGGATAATAAAGGCCATGTGTTTTTAGGGTAGACACCTGTATCGAGTTTTGGGGGAAGCTGTCTAAAAATCCCTAAGTTTTGGAGGAAGCTTTAGAAAAACTCTTTGTTGCGATTTCTAAGAGGAAATTGTTTTGTGCATGAGTACCGTCGCCGAGATTGGTTTTCTCATGCTGGACCGTCAGGTTCAATCCCTCTATTTCGCGTACATCACATGCGTGGGCGAGAGGTTACTGCTACTGAAGGTGGGCTGTCGTGAAAGATCGGGCCGCAACAACAGATCGGATCTCACCACGAGGTTCGGTCTTTATCAGGTGGTATTCAGAGCAAGGTTGTTCACGACACTGTGCAGAAGATGACTGGTTTATCATGGAATCTAAGCTATGGATTTCAATTGGAGGAGGAAGGCCGATGGGATGGACTTTTTCATACTCTTGTTGTGGTACAAGAGAGATCATGTGCTATGACAGTTGACCACATGAGTTTGATCAACGCGGCAAGCATCGAGATGGTGGAGAAGTTGGAACTACCAATGACACCACGCCCACAACCATACTCGTTCCGTTGGGGTCATGAAGAGCTCAGTGTCACACATCAAACCAAGGTACCGTTTTCGTTGGGAAAATATTTGTGCACGGTTTTGTGTGACGTGATTCCATCTCCGATGGTTTCATGTCACTTATTGTTGGGCGAGCCATGGTACAAAGAGCATGATGTTGCGTATGATTGTCAAACACATACATATACCGTCAAGAAGGGTAAGAAGTACGACCTAGTGCCCATGGGTCAGGAGCGTTTTAATTCCTGGAGGAAAGAACATCTCAAGAAGATGAAAGAGTAGAAAGAACAAGAAAGTAAGAAGGTCGAATGTGCTACAAATTTGACGGTCATTGTTCCATCTACAAATAACAGTTCTATTGGAGAGATCAACACGAAACCAAGGACGGTTTCGTTTCAAGGGGAAGATGATGATACGAGCACACCAATCATTAGCAGTATTAATCCAGTTATTGATCCAGCCGTTAATGATGTTTTAGTTATGCCGAATCTGAAGATTAATGAGAAGCAGTGCAAAGTTGAGGATGAACGTATTACTGTGACCTATTCGTCTGCATATCTGCAAGAATTGGGCGCAATCTATTTTGCATGGGGATCAATGGAATCCGTGACTATGCCATGGATCAAAGTAATATAAAAATGGTTTTGTTTTCATTGAGCCAAGTACGCATGCATGCAATCCAAGGTGCACGTACATATGAGGAAAGAAAAGGTTTGCAGCAAAACCGTACATGTGCTACTGCATGTGGAAATAAAATATGTTATTTCTTTATGTTTCCATGTCCACCAGAGAATAGATACACGGCCAGGACTCTGCTGCCTCGAGAGTTTCTTTCCTTGTGCGCTACTGGATGGGGTCCTCCTCTTGTTACCACGTACCAAGGTGCATCAAAAGAATAACTAGAGTTTACGTCGGTCCTGTAGTTTAATTAGACAGTTGAGATCTTGCCAAGATGTAAAAGGCAAGATTAGATATGGAAAACTCCAAATTAGTTTTTTCGTTTGTTTAATTCAAGGGTCAAGAGATAGAAGGTACACCCAACTTGAGGGCCAAGTCTAGGTAGATAGTCCACGGATATAAAAGTCATGTGTGCGTCTGATGTAAAGGGGAGATTATATTTGGATAATAAAGGCCATGTGTTTTTAAGGTAGACACCTGTATCGAGTTTTGGGGGAAGCTGTCTAAAAATCCCTAAGTTTTGGAGGAAGCTTTAGAAAACCTCTTTGTTGCGATTTCTAAGAGGAAATTGTTTTGCGCGTCAGTACCGTCGCCGAGATTGCTTTTCTCGTGCTGGACCGTCAGGTTCAATCCCTCTATTTCGCGTACATCACGTGCGTGGGCGAGAGGTTACTGCTACTGAAGGTGGGCTGTCGTGAAAGATCGGGCCGCAACAACAGATCGGATCTCACCACGAGGTTCGGTCTTTATCACCAGGAGAGAGCCCCCCCCCTACAGGGCGCGGCCCCCTGTCACGTGGGCCCCTCGAGCACCTCCCGACCGACTTCTTTCGCCTATATAGTCCCACGTACCCTAAAAACATCCACGGAGAAGATAGATCGGGAGATCCGCTGCCGCAAGCCTCTGTAGCCACCAAAAACCTCTCAGGAGCCCTTCCCGGCACCCTGCCGGAGGGGGGGATCCTTCACCGGTGGCCATCTTCATCATCCCAGCGCTCTCCATGTCGAGGAGGGAGTAGTTCACCCTCGTGGCTGAGGGTATGTACCAGTAGCTATGTGTTTGATCTCTCTCTCTCTCTCTCTTGTGTTCTCTCTCGTGTTCCCTCTATGGCACGATCTTGATGTATCCCGAGCTTTGCTATTGTAGTTGGATCTTATGATGTTTCTCCCCCTCTACTCTCTTGTGATGAATTGAGTTTTCCCCTTTGAAGTTATCTTACCGGATTGAGTCTTTTATGAGAACACTTGATGTATGTCTTGTCGTGCTTATCTGTGGTGACAATGGGATATCATGTGCCACTTGATGTATGTTTTGGTGACCAACTTGCGGGTTCCGCCCATGAACCTATGCATAGGGGTTGGCACACATTCTTGACTCTCCGGTAGAAACTTTGGGACACTCTTTGAAGTACTTTGTGTTGGTTGAGTAGATGAATCTGAGATTGTGTGATGCATATCGTATAATCATGCCCACGGATACTTGAGGTGACAATGGAGTATCTAGGTGACATTAGGGTTTTGGTTGATTTGTGCCTTAAGGTGTTATTCTAGTACGAACTCTTGAATAGATTGATCCGAAAGAATAACTTTGAGGTGGTTTCGTACCCTACCATAATCTCTTCATTTGTTCTCCGCTATTAGTGGCTTTGGCGTGGCTCTTTGTAGCATGTTGAGGGCTTGCTATATGATCTATCTATGTTATTATTGTTGAGAGAACTTGCACTAGTGAAAGTATGAACCCTAGGCCTTGTTTCCTACCATTGCAATACCGTTTACACACACTTTTATCGCTCGTTACCTTGCTGTTTTTATTATTTCAGATTACAAAAACCTTTATCTACCATCCATATTGCACTTGTATCACCATCTCTTCGCTGAACTAGTGCACCTATACAATTTGCCATTGTATTGGGTGTGTTGGGGACACAAGAGACTCTTTGCTATTTGGTTGTAGGGTTGTTTGAGAGAGATCATCTTCATCCTACGCCTCCTACGGATTGATAAACCTTAGGTTGTCCACTTGAGGGAAATTTGCTAATGTCCTACAAACCTGTGCACTTGCAGGCCCAACAACATCTACAAGAAGAAGGTTGTGTAGTAGACGTCACTAGTCCATCTTCATCTTGCTTGTTGCGAAACACCTATTTGGTACCGACGATGTTGTGGTTGTTGTCGGGCTTCTCAACCAATGTCCAAACTTGATTTATCTCAAAGTTGTTTAGCTCTTCATGCATAGCATTTATCCAATCCGGATCTTCCAATGCTTCTTTGACCTTCATAGGTTCAATGCTAGAGATGAATGAATAGTGTTCACAAAAGTTAGCTAAATGAGTTTTAGAGCGAGTGATTCTCCCGGTTTGGATATCATTGTAGATTTGCTTGACGGGATGGTCTTTAGCAATTCTTGCTCGAACTTGTGAAAGCTTTTGCTTGGGTCTTGGTTGAACATCTTCTTCATCTTGTTCTTCTTCCTAGCCTTCTTCATTATTGGCGTTATCGTTCTCTTGTCGTGGTGGAGAAGGAGGTTGTTGACATTCTTGATGTACTTCCTTGTTTTCTTTATCTTGGTGTGTCCCACTTGTGGATGCTTCCGTATCAACTCTTGGTTCACCTTGTCGTGAGGTAGAAGCTTCCACTTGGATGGACGAGGTACTCTCCTTCACCTCCGTTGGACAAATCTTGCCAATAGACAAGTCTTGGATTGCTTCTGAGGGGTCTTTGTCTCCTACATCAATTGGCAATTGCTCTACTTGCGAGCCGTTAGATTCATCAAACTTCACATCTACCGTCTCTTCAACCTTTCGGGTGAAATTGTTGTAGACACGGTATGTGTGAGAGTTTGAGCCATAACGAAGTAGGAAACCTTCATGAGACTTAGGAGCATATTTAGAACGACGATGCTTATCAAGAATGTAGCACTTTGAGCCGAATACTCAAAAGTATCCAACTTGGGGTTTGTTACCGGTGAGGAGCTCGTATGTCGTCTTGCCGAGTAGCTTGTGAATATACAAGCGATTTGTTGCATGACAAGCTGTCTCAACCGCTTCTGCCCAAAAGTGCTTCGGTGTCTTGTACTCATCAAGCATCGTTCTTGCCATTTCGATGAGCGTCTGGTTCTTCCTCTCAAAAACTCCATTTTGTTGAGATGTGTACGTAGCCGAGAAATACCTTCTTCGTCAAGAAAGATGTCCACATTTGTGTTCTTGAACTCCGTTCCGTTGTCGCTACGAACCTTCTTGATCTTCACTTCAAACTGATTTTGGGCCTTCCTGGCAAAGTTTTTGAAGATCTTTTGGACCTGCGATTTGTCATCGAGAAAGAACACCCACGTAAATCTTGAAAAATCATCAACTATAACTAGACCAAAAGAATTTCCACCGAGACTTTTGTAAGCTTTGGGACCAAAGAGATCCATGTGAAGTAGCTCAACTGGCCTCCTTGTGGTCATGATATTCTTCACGGGATGCCTTCCTCCAACCTGTTTACCTGCTTGACAAGCACTGCAAAGTCTATCCTTATCAAATATGACATCGTTAACACCAAGGATATGATTCCCTTTAATAAGCTTGTCAAGGTTTCTCATGCCAACGTGACCTAGTCGTCTATGCCATAACCAACCTTTAGAGGATTTAGCAATGAAGCAAGTTCTAGGTTGAGCCTTTTTAGTGAAATCAACAATGTAAAGATAACCTCTACGTATACCGATAAAGACCATTTTATGATTGTCTCTACGAAACACTTGGCAATCTACTTCAGTAAATAGGACATTGAAACCAAAATCAGCAAGTCTAGATACTGAAAGTAAGTTGTAGCTAAGAGATTCAACGATCATAACATTCTGAATGGAGCTATCATGTGAGATGGCCACCTTACTGAGGCCAACCACCTTACCCTTTGAGTTGTCACCGAAAGTGACATACTTTTGAGGACCATCATTTTCAGCAAGGTCACGAAACATGTCTTTATCTCCGGTCATGTGATCGGTACATCCACTGTCAAGAACCCATTCCTTTCCTCCTACCATATATCCCCGAAGATTTGCCATAAGACCAAAGTGTCTCATTGCGTCATCAAGATCAAAGTCATCACCATCATCCTCATCATAGTATCCATGTTCAACATCGTCATGTTGTGGATCAATTCCTAGTGAGGGTGATTCATTAGTATGAGTTTGACAATAATCTCCTCTATGGAGTCTAGTAGCTTCGGAAATAATATCGCTAATAATTCCAACGTTTCCTTTGCCACGCATAAGATTTGTAAGTTCAAATAGACAATTACCAAACATAGGATCATTGGAATTCATCTTACTCAAGGCAATAGATTTATGAAGAATTTCATCCAGATTTTTCAAAGAATAATTAGGAAATTGTTCCTCAAGAAATTTCCATATAGTGTAGGCACACTCAAGAGTAGGCAGTTTTCCAATCAAGTTTCTAGGCAAGCCTCTAGTGATAAGATTGACCGTTCTAACATTCCTAATCATGTCAATCGACTCATCAAGGGTAGGATGCATAGGATTAACATGAGGTGCACAAGGACTAGCAATGTACTTGTTCAAATGATATTGATTGAAAATTACAAGCATCTCATTTTTCCACTCATGAAAATATTCTCCATCAAGTATAGTCACTCTTTGTCTAAGACTCCCCAAAGTAGACTCATCCATCTTCCTCCAATGGTGATTAAACCAAAGCAATGGAGACCAAAGCTCTGATACCACTTGTAGGATCCAAGAAGTAAGTCTAGAGGGGGTGATTAGACTACTTGACCAATTAAAAACTATGCCTTTTCCCAATTTTAGTCTTTGGCAGATTTTAGCTATCTTAGCACAAGTCAAGCAATCTTCACACAATTCAAGCAAGCATGAAAAGAGTATATGAGTAGCGGAAAATAAAGCATGCAACTTGCAAGAATGTAAAGGGAAGGGTTTGGAGATAGTTTCAAACGCAATTTGGAGACACGGTGATTTTTGAGCATGAGCGATGCGTAGCGCACGGCGAGACGATGATTGGCACTGGTGATGCCAATGGCCGTGGTGCAGTCGGTGAGCCAGTCTTCTGGCTTCACGGTCCCATTGTCCTTGGGGGTGCCGCGGGGGAGCACGAACCCCTTGGGAAAGGGCTCATGCGTGGGCCGAAACATGCCGGCCCGATAGAACCGCTCTCCTCCACCTCCAAGGAGCGAGCGAGCTGATCGAGGCGGTGGCGCGCGTCGGCGTCGTTGATGGCGTGCGGCCTGAGTCGACTTGTGGCCAGGCCCCGAGGGGCCGGGTCGGTTGGAACCAGACACCGGCCATGCTGGCCGGGTCCGCGCCGGGTCTCCAGGGCGGGCTTGTTGCCCAGAGTGTCAGCGGCGGTGGCGGCCGGGTTGCGTCGGGTCTGGGCTTGGCCGGAGTGCGCCTCGCCGTGAGGCGAGGAAGCCGTGTGCAGAAGTTCGCCGGGTCCGCCAAGGCGGGCGGAGCTGGACCCCGCCGGCTTGGCGAGCTGGTTGAGGCGATCCTGCTGGGTGTTAGCAGCGTGGAGGAGGTTGCGCATCCGCCCGATGCGTTCCTTGATCTCCTCACTTGTGAGTTGGTCGAGGCCGACCGCGGCTGCCTCCGCAGTGCACATGTTCTTGACTGGGGTCTCGTAGACGGTCCGGACGGCGCCGAAGGCCCGGCCGATCGCTCCTCCCCGGGCGCGAGTATCAGCGACCCGGCTTGGCTCGGCCGCGGCGGGCGTGAATCCGTGGGCGGCGTCGTGCTCCATCTGAGCGGCCTCCAGGCGACGCCTGGTGGTGGCCAGCGTCTCGGACAGGTCCAGCATCTGCTGGCGCCTGTCCTCGAGCTGGGTTCGGGCTTTGGTGATGTTTGTGGCATCGGCGTTGGTGTCGATGGGGATGCGGAGGCTCTGCATCGCGGCACGCAGCGGGTCGGACGGCTCAGTCCGTGCCACGGTGGCCTCGGCTTCTGCGACCCTCCTTGCCTTGCTCGACGAGGAAGAGGCGCCATCTCCGGTGACGAAGACCTCCACATGGGCGTCCATCGCCCCGGCAGTGAATCCGCCGCTGAGGGAGAGCGAAGAGTCGGAGTAGCCGAGCACCTCGTCGGGGTACTCGTCGGCCGCGAATGCGTCTGAGATGCGCAACACGGTGAAGAAGGCGGCGAGCGCGCCGATGCCGTCGTCTGCCAGAGCAATGGAGTCGTCGGAGTAGGAGAAGGGACTCGTCTGAAGCATGCTCCCGGCCAGCTCCTTGATCTGCCCCATGGTGGGCGCCAGGAGCGACATGGGTGCACGGCAGATGCCAAGGGATGGCTGAAGAGAGGAGGAGGCTCGAGGGCGCTGGTGGGCTCCAGAGGCGAGGTTGATATGCGCGGGCACGGGACGCCGGACATACCCAGGTTCGGGGCTCTCCGGAGAGATAACACCCCTAGTCCTGCCGAGTTTAGTTGGACGATCGATAGTACAATGTCGCTCCTAGAGCTGTATGGAGGAGGAAGGAAGCTGGCCAAGGCTTGGACTGCTCCTTCTCCCCGGTGTCGCTGTTGGGTGGCTAGTCCTATGCTTGCTTGTGTTTCTCTTACATATGTCTCGTATCTCTCTCGTATCGTATGGCATGGCATGCCTCTGTAGGCGTGGGCTCCTGGGGATTTTTATAGATCAACCCACCCAGGGTTACAATGGTAATATGCCGAGTCGGTGGGTCTGTATTGTTAGTGTCCGGGGTACCAGGCTGGGTCCCGCTTGTGGGCTTGTGGTTCGCCGGGTTACCCTAGGTGCGGGCCCCACGGGCTTAGGGGGACTGTGCGCCGTCTTGTCGATCATCAGGGCGTGGTCGAGTCGAGTCGTGTACAGTGCTCTTCGTCAGGCTGCCACTTGCTGTCGTCAGCGGTGAGGGCGGGAACATGGTTGCCACGCTAGCCCTGGTCAGCGGGTAGGTAAGGGGTACTGTTGCACGCTCCGGCTGACCAAAGGCATGGGCGGGAACACTGTTGTCTTGGTCATCGGAGGTTGAGGTCTCTTCCCATCGTACGACCTGGATGGGACGGGAGCTGACCCGTGGCTGGGTTGCCGTGGACGCCACGGGTGGGTTGGCTTGCTGGGGAAGCCACGGCTGCGCCGGGTTGAGTTGTCTTGCGCCAGCTGCTGCGGTCGGGTCGACGTACCTTGCCGAGTCGAGGGGCTTGGCCGGGTTGCAGGCCTTGCCGGGTCGAGCGACCCGGCCAGGCGCGTGCCGGTTCGCGGGGCGATGCGGGCCCTGCTGTTTTTGAAAAGGACCGGTATTCATTTCCTGCCCGGGGTTCATCCCCCCGACAATGGCCTAACTATATGATTTTGTAGGGATAAGCTTTCTTTGGCTATGCTATTTTGATAGGACATGATTATTTGTTAGTATGCTTCAAAGTATTATTATTTTTATGTTTTATAAGCTTTTATCTTGAATCATTTGGATTTGAACAATCATGCCACAATAAAGAAAATTACATTGGGAATTATGCTAGGTAGCATTCCACATCAAAAATTCTGTCTTTATCATTTACCTATCGGCCTGCTCGAAGCCTGGCTGGGCAGGATTGTTTTCGTCTTCGGCACCATCCAGATTCTTATCATCTCTTGTGTCGGTATCAATATTTTTGCTATGGCGGGGCTTGGAGCGGCGCTGATGCCGGTGCCTAGATTGCTTCTCCAAGGGATTATCTTCCGTTGCCTCATTGCCATCGCTTTCTTTGGGGGTGTCCACCATATATATATATATATATATATATATATATATATATATATATATATATATATATATATCATATGATGAGGTGGTTGTCCAGCGCCCTATAGGCGGTGGTTCCTGTTCTTCTCCTGCATCCTCGTCCATACCGTCGATGTCTTCAGAGTCGAAATCAAGCGTGTTGGTTAAGTCATTGACATTGGCTATGAAGTGGGTGGTGGGTGGGGAACAGATTTCTTCGTTGTCCGCTTCCCACTTGAGCCGGACATAGTTCGGCCAAGAGTCTCCTGACAAGGAGAGAGACCTTAATGAGTTTAGCACATCACCCAAGGGCGAGTGCTGAAAGACGTCCGTGGAGGTGAACTCCATGATCGGTGCCCAATCAGATTCGATAGGCACGGATGTACGCGGTTCGGAGGCTGTAGCCAGAGACGAGTCCGAGGGTCCGATGACAGCATCCTCATAGGAGGTGGGATCAGTGTTCGGCTCCAACACCGATGAGTGTGCGGCCTCCGTGGCTGGGTCCATCCACCCGTCCTCGGATGGCGCGATCTGCTCCGGATTGATTCCCGGGGCCGCCGCAGGCGTGGTCTCCCGAACGTTGTCTGATGGAAGATCTAAGTCATGCTCGTCGTGACTGCTCGGCGCACCTGACATGGGCTCGAATCCGTCGAAGATCAAGTCTTCGCGGATGTTGGCAGTATAGTTCAAGCTCCCAAACCTGACCTGATGGCCAGGGGCGTAGCTATCGATCTGCTCCAGATGGCCAAGCGAGTTGGCCCGCAGTACGAAGCCGCCGAATACGAAGATCTGTCCAGGGAGGAAACCCCCCCTGGACCGCGTCATTGAAGATGATTGAAGGAGCCATCAAGCCTTATCGTGATGACACAGTGGAACTCTCAATGAAAGCACCAATGTCCGTGTCAAAACCGGTGGATCTCGGGTAGGGGGTCCCGAACTGTGCGTCTAAGGCTAATGGTAACAGGAGGCGGGGGACACGATGTTTACCCAGGTTCGGGCCCTCTCGATGGAGGTAATACCCTACTTCCTGCTGATTGATCTTGATGATATGAGTATTACAAGAGTTGATCTACCACGAGATCATAGAGGCTAAACCCTAGAAACTAGCCTATGATTATGATTGTTGTTGTCCTACGGACTAAACCCTCCGGTTTATATAGACATCGAAGGGGGCTAGGGTTACACAGAGTCGGTTACAGAGAAGGATATCTACATATCCGAATTTCCAAGCTTGCCTTCCACGCAAAGGAGAGTCCCATTCGGACACGGGGCGAAGTCTTCAATCTTGCATCTTCATAGTCCAACAGTCCGGCCAAAGTATATAGTCCGGCTGTCCGAGGACCCCTTAATCCCGGACTCCCTCAGCAGGCAGGAGTCGAACTACTAATTTTGGACGTGATGCCTATATACATGATCGTTGCCTTGGATATCATCATAATTATTTGCTCTTCTATCAATTGCCCAACAGTAATTTTTTTACCCACCGTATGTTATTTTCTCGAGAGAAGGCACTAGTGAAATCTACGGCCCTCGGGTCTATTTCCTATCATATTGTTTTCAGATCTATTATTCCAAAAACCTAAAAATACCTTGCTGCACTTTTTATTTATTTATTTTGTGTTTTTTTCTAGATCTGTTTATCCAATCTCATACAATTTAATCTATCTCAATACCGAGGAGGGATTGACAACCCCTCTTACGCGTTGGGTTGCAAGTATTTGTTATTTGTTTGTAGGTGTTGTTTACATAGTGTGTTGTAGGGTCAAACTCTAGAGGGGATCTTTTCACACTTGGACGGGGAAAAGGAGGAAGAACACTCAAGAACACAAGGAACAAAACACTCAAACAAACCCAAATATCACATCCACTAGAGTAGCATACATGAGATCCACAAGATTACATGAACAAGTCAAGGAAAATAGCACTAGGTAAGTTCTTCCCACTAGGTGAGGTCTTGATGATGATCTTCTCCAAGAGGAGGCCTTGACAATCCAAAGGATTCTTCCCTAGGTGGGGGCTTGATCTCCAAAGAGGAGGGGATACAAGGAGCAAAGCTCACAATGTTTTCTCTAATACTTTTCTAACCTTCCAGATGAGCTAGGGGATGGATATATAAAAGCCTAGGGACGAAACTTGGGGAAAGAGGGATACAAAGGACCAAAAAGTCCCCAAAAACATAGCCACGGAGGAAGGGTCCGGGCACCCAGGGAGGGACCGGCCAGGCACCAGGACCGGTCAGGGACTTGCTCCCAGGTTCAGTCGGGCACCCGGGGCAAAGAGGCTGGGCACCCGGGTAGCACAGGGAGCCGGTTGTGAAGGGCCGGGCACCCGGGGGCCCAAGTCCCGGGCACCCGGAGGTGGCACCCAGTGGCTGGCGGGCAAGGGCCGGGCACCCGGGGCCGGTTGGCCGGGCACCCAGGGTAGGCTGGGCGAGGCTCAAGAGGATGGTCGGGCACCCGGGACCTTGGGGCCGGGCACCCGGGGCCGGCTGGGGCATAGCCCAGGCAGGGGCCGGGCACTCGGGGCCGAGATGGCCGGGCACCTGGGGTGTCCAAGGGGTTCAGACCTCCCCTAGTCTTCGTGTCCGGGCACCCGGGGTCCTTCCGTCCAGGCACCCGGGGTATCCAGGAGCTTCTCTCCTTCATTCTTCTTATTCTCCTCTCCTTTCCCTTGCTTCGTGGACGCTCGAGTCTCCATCATCTCGTTCTCACGATCGTCTTCTTGGTGCCTAAGAATGCATAGCGAGTCTCTTTGAGGTAGAATCCAATTCTCATGTGAAACCGAACGAAACTCAAAGAGGAGAGAGTCAACCTCGTTCTCGATGGCGCGTGCACGTGCACTTGTCATTGGTCCACTTGGTGCTTGCGGTGGTGATGGAGTGTCGGTGCGGGTAGTTGAGGGATGCTCTGCATCATCCCCCCCCCTTGGGAGAGATCCTTCCACGGATCGTGCTCTTCATCACCATGGTACTTGGCCAAGTCTTTGACGTTGAAGATGTCTGTAACATTGTACTTGTCGTGTGGGATGTCGACCTTATAGGCATTGTTGTTGTAGCGTGCGATCACCTTGAATGGTTTGTCGGCTCTTTGGAGTAGCTTGGACTTGCCTTCCTTGGGGAAGCGGTCTTTGCGGAGATGTATCCATACTTGATCACCCGGTTGGAACATCATCGGAGACTTGTTGATGTTAAGCTTGGCGGTGAGGTGTTGTACTTGGCTCTTGATCGTGGAACGTGTTT
Source organism: Triticum aestivum (assembly GCF_018294505.1). Classification (NCBI taxonomy): domain Eukaryota; kingdom Viridiplantae; phylum Streptophyta; class Magnoliopsida; order Poales; family Poaceae; genus Triticum; species Triticum aestivum. The sequence goes on along the minus strand of NC_057807.1, from coordinate 336,282,687 downwards.
GTTCATGCATCTTCTTGATGTAGGCGGCTCTTGTACTTGCGTCCATGTTTGCTCGTTCTTGAAGCGGTAGAGGAAGAATGTCCAATGGCGACAAAGGGTTGAAACCGTAGACGACCTCGTAGCCAGTGGTAGAGTGTCTTGCGCGGTTGTAGGCGTACTCGGCGATGGGTAGGCACTCCTCCCACTCCTTGATGTTCTTATTGATCAACACGCGTAGGAGAGTTGCAAGCGTCCGGTTGGTGACTTCCGTTTGCCCATCGGTTTGAGGATGATACGCCGTGGAGAATAGTAGCTTGATCCCGAGCTTGGCGCATAGTGTCTTCCAAAAGTAGCTTAAGAACTTGACGTCTCGGTCCGACACAATTGTCTTTGGTACACCGTGCAACCTCAAGATTTCCCTACAAAAGAGATTGGCAACATGTGAAGCGTCGTCTTTCTTATTGCATGGGATAAAATGAGCCATTTTAGAGAATCGGCCCACCACAACAAAAATGGAGTCCTTGCCATTTTGAGTCCTAGGTAATCCAAGCACAAAATCCATGCTAATGTCTTCCCAAGGTTGATGTGGAATAGGTAAAGGCATGTGTAAACCATGGGATTCAGAGTGTGACTTAGCTTTGCAACATGTAGAGCACCGGTTGGTGAAGCGGGCGACATCGCGAAACATCTTGGGCCAATAATAGTTCTTGGAGAGCGTGGCGAATGTCTTGTCACATCCAAAGTGTCCCATGAGTCTGCTTCCATGAGACTCTTGCAAAAGGAGCAAACGAAGAGAAGACTCGGGAATGCATAGTTTGTTAGCTCTCATAAGATAACCAGTTTTGATATAATATCGTTCCCAAGAAGTATGCGTCACACACTTAGCATAAGGAGTAGCAAAAGTCACATCACCCTCATACAAATCTTTGATATGATCAAATCCAACTACATTCAATTCAAGTTGAGTAAGTAACATGCATTTGCGGGAAAGGGCATCCGCCACCACGTTTTCTTTGCCCTTAATTTACTTTATCACATAGGGAAAATATTCAATGAATTCACTCCATTTAGCATGCCATTTATTCAACTTGGTTTGACCTTTTAGGTATTTAAGTGTTTCATGATCGGTATGTATGACAAACTCATGTGGTCTAAGGTAATGCTCCCAAACATGCAACACATGCACTAAAGCATACAATTCTTTGTCATAGATGGAATAGTTAAGTTGAGCACCGGAGAGTTTTTCACTAAAATATGCAATAGCTCGCTTTTCTTGCATCAAAACTCCACCAATTCCGGTACCACTTGCATCGCAATGAACCTCAAAAGTTTTTTTCAAAGTTGGGTAAAGCAAGAATCGGAGCATGGGTAAGCAAAGATTTGAGCTCATCAAAAGCGGTTGATTGCAAAGGTCCCCAAACAAAAGGAGCATTTTTCTTACTCAAAGCATGCAAAGGTGCGGCGATGGTGCTAAAGTCTTTCACAAAGCGACGATAGAAACCCGCAAGGCCAAGAAAGCTACGCACTTGTTGCAAATTGGTGGGTTGGGGCCAAGTTTTAATTGCTTCAATTTTAGATTCATCAACATGCACACCCTTGGAAGAAACAACGAATCCCAAGAAAACAAGCTTGTCAACACCAAATGTGCACTTTTTCATGTTGGCATAACGTTCCTTGCAAAGAGTTTGCAAAACAACCCTAACATGACTTAAATGCTCTTTCATGGATTTGCTAAAAACAAGAATGTCATCGAAGTAAACCACAACAAACACTCCAATATAAGGACGAAGCACAAAATGCATAAGACGCATGAAAGTACCGGGAGCTTCCGACAAACCCATAGGCATAACCAACCATTCATATAAGCCAAATTTTGTTTTGAAAGCGGTTTTCCATTCATCATCTTCTTGTATGCGGATTTGATATTAGCCACTTTTAAGGTCAATTTTTGAGAAAATGGTGGCGCCGCTAAGTTCATCAAGCATATCATCTAGGCGAGGAATGGGGTGTCTATAACAAACGGTGATAGCATTGATGGGCCTAAAATCTAAGCACATGCGAAAATTACCATCTTGCTTGGGCACAAGTATAATGGGAACGGCACAAGGGCTTAAGCTTTCACGTACATGTCCATTGTCGATGAGTTGTTGTACTTGCCGTTGGATCTCCTTTGTTTCTTCGGGGTTGACGCGGTAGGGAGCCTTATTTGGAAGAGGTGCGACGGGGATGAGGTCAATCCTATGTTCAATGCCACGTAGAGGAGGGAGACCGGGAGGTAGCTCATCGGGAAACACATCCTCGAATTCCTGCAACAAGTTGGAAAACACTAGAGGAAGAGGATTAGGATTGTTAGTTTTGGTCACCTCATCTTTGCATAGGAGGACAAAGTGGATGTCACTCGATGGGTTCTCACACACTTCTCTCATCTCTCCATTTGTGGCTAGGAGGACTAAGTTTTTCTCTCTTGGCGAAGAGGCGCTCAATTTTGGCTTGTGGCTCTCACTTTCTTTTTGGTGGTGCACTCTCTCACTAGTTTGTCCATGATGGGTGGAAGCTTGCTTGTCGGTGATCCTTGGCTTGGTGACATTGGTCGAAGCACATACTCCTTGCCTTTCATCTTGAAGCTATAGTGGTTGGTTCGTCCGTTGTGGATGACGCCACGGTCGAATTGCCAAGGTCTTCCCAAAAGAAGGTGGCACACGGACATGGGAACCACATCACACTCTAGGGTGTCCTCGTAGGCACCGATCTTGAAAGAATCTTGCACCGTGTGCTCCACTTGAATAGTGCCGGAGTCACTTAGCCCTTACACCTTGTAGGGACGGGGGTGCTTCTTCTTGACCAATTGCAGCTTGGAACATATCTCTTCACTTGCCGAGTTGTGACAACTACCTCCGTCGATGATGACCTTGACGGAGCGCCCATTGATGCCGGACTTGGTGTGGAAGATGTGGCACCGTTGGTCTTCGTCTTGGTGGTGTTGGAGCGTCAAGACCTTGGAGACCACAAGAGAGGGACTTGAATCGTTGTCACAAAAGATTTGATCATCTTCATCTCCATTTCTTCTTCATTCATTGAGTCATATGTGCCGTCATCGTTGAAGATCATTGTTCGCTTGTTGGTGCATTGGAAGGACTTGTGTCCTCGGCCGCCACATGTGAAGCACTTGAATGAACTTGTCTTGACGGGATCATCGGGAGGCGTCAAAGATGAAGGAGTCTTGGATTTGTAGGTGCTTGCCAGAGGACGAGTCGAGGAAGGCGCGACTTGCTTGGAACTTGACTTGTCGCCGGTACTTGGTGATGCTCGAGTTGAGGTAGGAGGTGCCGAAGTCGCGGGAGCTTGAGAGTATGAGCCGTATGTCTTGGACGAGTACTTGGCATATTTGAAGTCATCTTGCACTTGTCGCTCGGCCTTGGTCGCTTGATGAACTAGCTTGAGAAGGTTTGAGTATGGTTGGAAGTCGGCGATCTGCTTGATTGGATGGTTGAGGCCATTCAAGAAGCGTGGCATTGTTTTCTCGTCGTCTTCCTTGACATTGGCTCTTATCATGGCAATCTCCATTTCTTGGTAGTATTCTTCCACCGTCTTTGTGCCTTGCTCGAGGAGTTGCAACTTCTTGAAGAGATATCGAGTGTAGTGAGTAGGCACGAAGAGGGCTCTCATGACTTCCTTCATTTCTTCCCAAGTTGTGATTGGTGGTTCGCCTCTTGCATGTCGTCGCTCGATCACTAGTTCACACCAAATGCGGACGTAGTCTTGGAACTCGAGGGAGGCCATGGCGATCTTCTTTTCTTCATCGTAGTTGTGAAGGCGGAAAAATCTTGTCCACCTTCAATGCCCAAGAAAGATATTCTTCGGGATCATTGCTTCCGGAGAACTTTGGCATGGTGAACTTGAGCTTGTCGTAGCGGAGTTCTTCATCATGATAGCGGTTTTGATATCGCTCTTGCCTTGGAAGGTCCTCAAATGCTCGTTCCTCGTGATGTCGCTCTTGGCATGGAGGAGGGTCTTGAAGCACTTGTTCCACTTGGTGTCACTCTTGTCTTGGAGGAGGGCGAGGAATGTGCGCTTGGTTGCGCCTTTCTTGTTGCTCTTCGCCTCGGGCGACTTCTTCTTGTATCTCGCAACAAAGAGCTTCCTGTTGTTCTCGAACTTGGCGGTTGCGGTCTTCAACGGCTCTAGTGGCCTCGCGTAGAGTTTTTGTGCTTCAAGTGCTTGTGCTTGACGGCTGGCGTCATCTTCTTGAGGTACTTGGCATGGCGCTTGTGGAGGTATTTGCTCTTGCTCCATTGCTTCTTGAGGTACTTGGTGTCACATCCGTTCACGTGCTCGAACTCGGTCTTGTAAGCCATTGCCACGGAATGGATTTTCTTGAGCTTGGTGATCTTGAGGATGATCACATCGAGGAAGGCGAGCTCGTGGAGGACTTGCATCATAAGAGGAGTAGTTCGAAGATTGCCGACTTGTACAATGACTTGAGTGGCGCCATCTTGAAGAAGCGGTTGAGGAAGACAGGCATCGCACGATCATGTTGCGGAGCTCTTCCATTTGTGTGGTGAACTTTTCGTCAATGTAGTCGCGGTTCCTTGTTTCTGATTGACGAAGGTCGGAGGCGAGTTGCTCCAAGCGTGCACCCAATGCCACACTTTCTTGATGAAGCGCTCGTTGCGCGATGAAGAAGTGGTTCTTGGAGACGAAGCCGGAATCATCACCTTGCTCCTCGAAAAGTGGGTTCGATGACGAGTTTGGCCTATCCATCATAACCAAGTGGGGTGAGTAGGAAAATGAGAGAACAATACCAAAGTTACTGTCGTGGAATTTTCATGGCAGATGTCCTTAGTGTTAGGACTTAGTCGCGAGGCCAACGCATCTATGCGGTAGCTTGAGAGGGGTTGATCGGGACGAGAGACGCAACAGACAAGACAAGGATTTAGACAGCTTCGGGCCCCGGGAAACATCATCCGGAATAGCCCTACATGCTATTTGAGGCTAGGTCTCATTATGCTCATCGAGAGTCGCCGCATAAGCCGGCTCCCCCTTTGTGTCTAGCTCTAGATATTGTTTATTGTTCCCTCCTTGGGGAGCCCTGCCCCTCCTTATATAAGTTAGAGGGGCGGGTTACATGTGGAGCCCTAGTAGGACTAGGACTAGTCTATCTTCTCTTACAAGTTAAATACAAGTCCGGGTCTTGCTTCCTCATAAAGGAAATATTTGTCATCCCTTTCCTCTTAAGCCGGCCCATCATAACGTGAGCCGGCCTTCTGGGCTTTGGGCCTTGTTGTCCATCTGACCCGCCCGCCGGGTTACTAATGAGTCGGCAATATTGGGCGGGTTATCTGTGAATCGCCAAGCTCCAGGCGGGTCACCAGTGAGTCACCACGCTCCAGCCGGGTCTTCTGGTGAATCGCCAAGTCCGGACGGGTCATAACTCTGGCCGGGTCATACCACGGGGTATATCCCCGACATTAGCCCCCAGTTTAATTTGGATTTATCCATGTTAAACTGATCCTGCAAAATAAACACCAGAACAACTTTGACAGGTTGTACTCCGGGTTAAAAATTCTTGTAAACCGGCACCTGATCATCCTTAAATCCTTGTCATTTCTTCCTTCTAAAAAATCCGAGTCAATAGACCAGTTTCATAACCAATTTGCTTGTAGAAAATATTTTGTAAATAAAGAATCCTCTTGAATCGGCCTTGAATGCTCTGACTTGACAAAAATATTGGTCTTCAAATATTCAACTGATGTTCAGCCGGTCTGAAGATGTAAAACTTGCCGGTTTAATATTACCAAAATTGCCGGGTTATAAAAACTGATAATTCCGGGTCATGATTGTTGCCAACGCCAGTTCATGTTTATTGATGACGCCGGGTTGCAGACACAAGGTCGTAATGGTTGGTGACGCCGGGTCAATCCGGTTTGCTCAAAACAGAGAATTTGAAAATAGTTCTTCCATAATAATATAATACCTGTAGCCCCCAAGTCTTGAGTAGAACAAAGTGATGGCTTAAGACTTGTTTCAATATAAATACTGCCACTTAAGAAGAAATCCATGTTGTTCATCCCAGTCACTTAGTAAAAACTGAATACTCCATATTATGTAGCCCCCAAGTGCCGGGTCATTATGCAATAATAAGCAGGGACTTTGTAGGTATAATCATATAGATTTGAGCAATGATGTGTAGCCCCCAAGGGCCGGCTCAGTAAGATAATATTGAGCTGGGACTTGATATATACTTCAATGAAAATAACATCATATGATGTAACCCCCATCATGGGACTTGAATCCACGTCCACAAGGTTAAGAGCCTTGTGCTGTACCAATTGAGCAGTGGACCCTTCAATATAATGAATAAAAAGCTTTGTACCTTCAATTGTTGACAGGAGCAATTGGTAGCCCCCAAGGGTCGACTCATTATAATGTGATGAGTCGGGTCTTCAATAATATGAGCAAAAAATTACTTTGCATTAGCCCCCAAGTGTCATGGTGCCTGCTTGCAGCGACATGAGACTTGCATATTTGATGTAATCGCAACTTTAAATAATGTAGCCCCCAAGTGCCGGGTCGTAAGCCTGCAGCAACTCGGGACTATTCCTTCAATTGTAGAAAAAATCATATCTATTGATAATATGATAGCCATTGTGCTAAAGCGACTTTATAAACCTCAATAATACCGGTTATTAATAACCATGATAAAATCCAGCCATGTTGGCTATTCAAGATAATATAATCCGGTATGAAAACCTTATTCGTTCAGTATCATAATGAAAATTCAGCCAAGTTTGGCTATTTAAATAATATAACCCAATGATTTATAAGCGCATGATTCCAATGGCGCAATCCAAATATATACTGGCGACTTATAGTCCCAAGCCAGGCCGGTTTAATAAACACCGGATAATTTTTCATCATATACTGGCGACTTATCGTCTTAAAGCCAGGCCAGTTTAACAAACACCGGATAATTTATCATCATACTGGCGACACATAGTCGAAAGCCAGGCCGGTTTAATAAACGTCAGTGATTTATAATCATGCTTTATTCAACCTGTTTCTGCATACAACAAGTTTAAAGTGTCCTGGCGGTTTACCGCCGGACGGGTCATAATGCCCAACATATAACCTGGGTTTATAACCAAGGTTGCACTTAAGAATAATCAAATATGAAATATATCATACCTGTGATATTGAATCACATTGCTGGTTTTACCAACTTTTTGTAGTAAAAGTGATAACCCCAATCTTGAGTAATGATAACTCCTTTCATACTGTGCCGGTTGATGATAAACCGTACCGGGTTGTGATAAACACCGGTTTAACCATATATAATACTGGCGACTCGTAGTCAAACCAGACCGGGCTGATAGTCTCCGGATTATAACTTGATCCTGTATTGACAACTTGTAATTGAAAGTCAAGCCGGGTTAATGAACGCCGGTTTACTCCATAATAGGATGGTAATAGAAAATCAAACCGGGCCGATGGCCTCCGGATTAAGATTTGACCGTGTTCCGTCAATTTGTAATTGACAGTTGAACCGGATTAAAACGTTGTCGCAACAAAAATCGAATAATAGTTATGAAAAAAATATGGAAGCAAAGGCAATGATAAAATCGTTTGCAAAAAAGGAGGCTTTACTAAGCCGATCAGATGGTGTTACCATGGTCGGACACGACCAAGCTCCCAATAGGTGTAGCTATGGTTCAAGTCAGCCAGGTCCCCAACTGAAACCGTGGCATTATGCCGATCAAGTGGCGTGGCAATGGTTCGGGTTCGACCAAGCCCCCAAGTGACTCTGTGGCCTTAGGCCGATCAAGAGGCATGACTGGTTCAGACTTGACCATGTCCCCAAGTGATCTGGTGGCTTTCGCCTATCAAGAGGTGTTGCATTGGTTCGGACACGACCAAGCCCCCAAGTGACATAACATGGTGCTTTGAAAAGCTAACCCAAGAGGTAAACCGGAGGCCGCTTTAAGACAGAACCTCCGTGTAACCACGCATGATGTAAAAAAGAACAGAGACCCCGCTTTATGAAGCAGAAGCCCCCATGTGATCAATAATATGTTAGGCCAATAAGGCAGGATACCCATGTTTGAACCGCGCATCATGGCAGCAGGTCCTCTTCGGTAATTTTTAACTTTTTTGCAAGAGATAAATTCTTCTTGAACCGGGATCTTGAACCGGATATTGAGAGCTTCAAAGCTTTGTGGGAGACATCTTTCCCTTGACCCGGATTTTAAACCGGAATCTTCATTTTCAGCCGGAAATTTTCTGACGGTCTTTAAACTCGAACTTGCGAGAAGTTAATTCCTTTTTGAACCGGACATTGTTAAACCGGATTTGGGCGCTTCAGAGCTTTGTGGGAGAACAGATTTCCCTTGAACCGGATTGTAAACCAGATATTTGAGAGCTTCAATGAGACTGACTTCCCTTGAGCCGGATTTTAAACCGGAATCCTTTCTGATGACCCGGATCTTCTTCATTGAGCCGGGATTTTGTAACTGTCATATACTTTCTAAGCCGGAAATTTTCTGACGGCCTTCAAATAACAGTAGCCTCCTGGACCGGGTTATCTTTCCCTCCATCGTCCTGGGGTTCTTAAATTTGCTGAAACTAGCAAGATTTGCTGAGTCATGTCATCGTAGCCCCCGAGTCTCAAGGTGACTCGAGGAGTTGGCTTGAAACTCTTCATATTTGACCATGATATAAACCGACATAACTTGTATATCATTGGTGTTGATAGCACGATGTAAATCCACAGAAGGTTGAGGTGACTGCGGCGGGTTATAAATGATCCCGTATGAGCCGTGTCAGCAACTCGGCCAATGGTTCCTTCCAACTGGCGATTTGAAGTTAACCAAACTGTAGTGGCGGCGACTTGTGCGCCTGCCCATTGAGCCATCCAGTGCAAACGGCGGTTGATAGTATATGATAATTTGCCTCCTTTTTGTTGAAAGAAAACCGGGCTACCCAAGCTGTGACTTGCTCATACTCAATAAACAGCTCATGCAGACAGGTGCGGCCCGGTATGTTGATGTAGACCAGGCCGCGAGAGACGGACGACAAAAACGACCGCAACATCAGAGGCAGCTCGGATAGATGAGTCGGCCGTGGCATTGTAAACCGGTGCGGACGGGGAAGATCGGCACCGGTGTCGTAAACCGGCACGGACGGGCGAGTTAATCGCGTCGTTTTGATGTAGTGAACAATTGTCCTGCATCAACAATATTGCAGACCAAGGCAAAGATAAACTGCTTTTTGACAAAAATAATATGTGCCAATAAAATATATTTAAAATGGATATCACCTGATGTGCCAGGCCAGAAATAATCCGCCATGAAGTTGATGATCACTAGGTTAAGTTGAAATCACTCACGAGTGAGTCGGCCGTGGGAGCAGACAGATGAGCCGGGCGCGGCGTTGTAAGCCGGCAGGGACGGGTGAGTCAATCGTAGGCGCAGTAAGCCGCGTGGACGGCGAGTCGATCTCGAGCATGGTCCCAACGAGCTGACGTAAACCGGGCCACAAGGGTGGCGACTTGTGCATGTTCATTCACCGGGCGGTATGACACAGACGAAACGCCGGTGCAGAACGCTGCTATCGCGTGCTCCGTACCCGTAATATAATACCTCATTAGTAATGAACAATTGTCCTGCATCAAAAATATCGCAAGGCAAAGTAATTGTTCACACAAAAATTAATATGTGCTGAAATAAACCGGACGGATATCACCTGATTCATCTGGACGACAGATGATCCGTACGCAGGGTAGGAATTAACTTAGATATATGAGTCACCAGCACTTCTTCCCTCTTTTTCTATCTTGATAGTGGCTCTTGACCTCTTCGTGAGAAGTAGCACTTGAAGACGAAGCAGTAGTTGGCCTCCTTTTTTTAGCTGCATGTAACATGTACATAGTACAGATGCATGCCAGTATTTTCTTTCTTGCTCTTCACGTGGAGCGTCCTGTTGTTCTTGAAGCAGTAGTAGTGGCGCGCGGCAGCTCCAGCTTGTACGGCTCGGGGATCCACGAGGAGAGCGTTTCAGACACAGAGCCAATCCGGCAGATGAACAAGTCCAGGCCTCCAAGTAGAAAAAATATTATAATGGAGCAGCTAGCGTTGGCAACTTGATCGATTGATGTAGATGTACCCCGACGCAACAAGTTTGGCTCAGGGAGGCAAAGTGAGACAGCGACTCGGACGGGAGACGGGGCGCGGCAGCGACCCGGACGGGAGGCGGGGTCCAGACCAGCCACAGGTCGTGGCCGGGTTGGGCTGCAGCTGGCCCGGGCGGCCGCGTCTCGGAGACGGCGGCTTCTCAGCCGAGACCGAGAGGGAGCGTTTCGGCGATTTAGAACCAGACGCGGAGACGAGTCCCTGGCTTCATCCACGCGTGTACTGCCTCAAATATTCCTTTGCAGTTGTATCTGTTGTCCTTGGATCAATGCACCGAAAACTTGCATGCGGCGGCGCACATGACAGAACCCTAATTTCCGTTGAATTAATCTCGCATAAACTATAAACTGGACTGATGACTTGAGGCTGACCCAGCTCCTTCCAAACCGGCTCTTCTTCATCCGGAAACTTGCGGACTTCTTGAAACCCTAGAAGAGATCCCTTCAAGAACTCAACACCACCGTGCGCATGCCCCACGGTGGGCGCCAACTGTCGTGGAATTGTCACGACAGATGTCCTTAGTGTCAGGACTTAGTCGCGAGGCCAACGCATCTATGCAGTAGCTTGAGAGGGGTTGACCGGGATGAGAGACGCAACAGACAAGACAAGGATTTAGACAGCTTCGGGCCCCGGGAAACATCATCCGGAATAGCCCTACATGCTGTTTGAGGCTAGGTCTCATTATGCTCATCGAGAGTCGCTGCATAAGCCGACTCCCCCTTTGTGTCTAGCTCTAGATATTGTTTATTTTTCCCTCCTTGGGGAGCCCTGCCCCTCCTTATATAAGTTAGAGGGGCGGGTTACATGTGGAGCCCTAGTAGGACTAGGACTAGTCTATCTTCTCTTACAAGTTAAATACAAGTCCGGGTCTTGCTTCCTCATAAAGGAAATATTTGTCATCCCTTTCCTCTTAAGCCGGCCCATCATAACGTGAGCCGGCCTTCTGGGCTTTGGGCCTTGTTGTCCATCTGACCCGCCCACCGGGTTACTAATGAGTCGGCAATATTGGGCGGGTTATCTGTGAATCGCCAAGCTCCAGGCGGGTCACCAGTGAGTCACCACGCTCCAGCCGGGTCTTCTGGTGAATCGCCAAGTCCGACCGGGTCATAACTCCGGCCGGGTCATACCACGGGGTATATCCTCGACAGTTACCTTCTCCGAGGATTGAGGATGTAACAAGTGTCACTCAATGTAATGCCACAATAGGAGAATTGGAACCGGGTTTGTTTCTCACACCTACAAATAAGAGGCTTATGGAGTAGCTCCGTTAGGATGGTGGCAAAAATTTCAAGCAAATGTTAGTCAAGATATCGATAAGGTTGATAAGGTTCACAAAAATGCAAGTAAAGCAAATAGATCAAACCCCAAGATATCACTAGGTACACACGCATGGAAGATAGATGGGATCCGCACAACCAAGTAGTGAGCTCAAAATGTGCAACCATGGAAAATGCTCTTGTTGTGCGAATGCTCGAGAGACGCTATCTCGATTGCTCAAATGGGCAAGATACGCTTGTGCACCTACCTATGAGAGAAACGTACCATCTTCAATCCCAACTATGCTATATATGCGATGACCAAGATGATATAACTATGCAAATGGCTCAATTCTATTGCTTACAAGCTCTCTGTTGCTCCTCTTTTGCTTAAAAGCTTTCTTCTTCTTTTTTTTCTCTATGCTTGATGCTTGAGCCGAGTATGATATGATACAAGTATATATGATATGCACGGGAGAGACTTATGGCACAAAGATGATAACACGATCACTACGGTGCACAATAGCGTGGCCCGACAATTCTCAACTTGCTAGTCTCGATGGGTAAGCAACGCAAAGTGGCTCGGGCTATCAATCCAAAAGCAAGGTAAGAAGTAAGTGTCGTCAAGGTTACCATCCTTTATCACGGTTAGCGGTGAAGATGGCTCCGAGTCGATGATGGTGATGATGATGTCACACGCTCCTAAGTAGCCGAAACACCTTAGGAAACGGAAATGGCAACTCAAAATCGGTCAAATGCGGAAGGTGGGTGTTTTTGTGATGATTTTTTGGATGGGTGCTAATGGTGGTGGTAGTGGGATGAGTGGATGGGGGATGTCAAGAGCTTCCAAACGAACTAAAGAACCACTACTAGGAAAAGGGCTATAGATGGGATTGACACTAATGGCGCACCAGAAAGATGGTGCGCCATTAGTATATACTAATGGCGCACCACAATCTGATGCGCCATTAGATTTTAAACTACTAATGGCGCACCATGCTACGGGTGCGCCATTAGTATCAAATTTTTTTTAACTAGTGCGCCTGTCCAAACATACTAATGGCGCATCCGGGCAAAGTGCGCCATTAGTAGTTGTAACTACTAATGGCGCACCAGGCAGCAGGTGCGCCATTAGTATAGAATTTTTTTTTGAACTAGTGCGCCTATCCAAACATACTAATGGCGCATCCTGCCCAAGTGCGCCATTAGTAGTTGTAACTACTAATGGCGCACCAGGCAGTGGGTGCGCCATTAGTATAGAATTTTTTTTTGAACTAGTGCGCCTATCCAAACATACTAATGGCGCATCCTGCTTAAGTGCGCCATTAGTAGTTGTAACTACTAATGGCGCACCATGCAAGAGGTGCGCCATTAGTAAGTGGGCAGCAACAAGATATTTGGGACAGCCTCTCCTACCCACACACTCACTTTCTCCCCACTTCATTCTCTCCACCTCCTCCTTGTCTCGGGTGCCTCCTCTTTTTCACCTCATTTCCACCATAGATTCATTCAAATTAAGTGGTTAAATTACCTTGTTTTAATAGGTAAGTAAGGGGGGAAGCTATATTTAGGTTGTTCTCCTTACAACAATGTGCACATGCACTTTTTACGGCCTAGCTAGATCTATGTATGTTCGTGGTGTTGCATATGTTTGTGGTGTTGCATATGTGTTTGTGTTTGGAGGTGTACCGGTATTTGATATGCGATAGTTGCCAATATTTTGCCGGAATGTTGATTCATTTCCGTTTCGGCGAGAATTTTGGCATTAAGCATTCTTTTTGGTCCTATTTTTAGGGAAAGTCATGCCAAATTTTTGTTTGGTTCTAAAATATCGTTTTGCTCTACCCCGCAGGCGACCATGGTCCGCACGATGACCGAAGGCATCGTGAATAGGTTTTTGAGGTCCGCGAAGGCCGAGATGCTTCAAAAGAACGAGACGGAGATAAGATGTCCGTGTCGAAGATGCAAGCTGAAGAGCCTTATTGCGGACCCGGATTCCGGGCAGGTGCGGGACCACCTGCTGTTGCGTGGTTTCATGGATGGCTATCGGTGGCAAGGTGATGAAGATGACTACGAAGTCGTCCATGCGGGCCGGGCAAGAAATGAGGAAGGGCAGCAAGACAACCACCGCGGCTCGGGCGGGCGAGAAGACGAAGAATCCCCAGGAGATGATCACGACTGTGATGCTGTACACAGTCATCATGTAGAAGATGCAGGACATGATGATGAGGAAGATGCCGGAGCAGGCGACGGGCATGATCATGAAGATGATGATGCCGGCGGAGCAGACGACGCTGGACCATCGATGGGCTGGGTGCAGGACCCTCATATTCAAGAGCTGCTTCTCAAGCAGACGGATAACGCAAGAGCTGCCGCCCGAGAGAAAGCCAAGATGGATCAACTTGAGTTAGACGCGGTTACTCCATTGTATGAAGGATGCAGGCCCGAGGATACCCGCCTGAAAGTAACGCTCATGGCCCTGGAGATGAAGGTAAAACACAAAATGACCGACGCATGCTTCGACGAGAACATGTCATTCTGGCACGAACGTCTTCCCAAGGGGAACAAGTGCCCGACCAGTTTGGAGGAGGCGAAGAAAATCGTGTGTCCTCTGGATTTACCGCACGTGAAATACCATGTGTGCATGAACAATTGCATCATTTATCGGGACGAGCACGCGGAGTCTACCATATGTCCGGTGTGCGGCGTCACTCGATACAAGAAGAGGAAGAAAGCTCCTCGAAAAGTGGTGTGGTACTTTCCGATCACTCCTCGTCTGCAGCGCTATTTCGCGGACCCTAAGGTAGCAAAGCTCCTGCGTTGGCACGCGGATAGGGAGGAGAAGAAGCGGGAAGATGACGCAAATGATCCGGAGATAGATAAAAAAGACAAGATGCTGAGTCACCCTAAGGATGCGAGCCAGTGGCAAGCGTTGAACTTCGAAGACTCGGAATTTGGGAACGATCCAAGGAACATCGTGCTGGGCGCGAGCACCGATGGAGTCAATCCGTTTGGCAGCCAGAGAAGCACACATAGCACCTGGCCTGTGTTTGTGTGGATGTACAACCTTCCCCCCTGGTTGTGCATGAAGAGGAAGTACATTCACATGAGTATGCTAATTGAAGGGCCGAAACAACCAGGGAACGACATCAATCTGTATCTGGGGCTGCTGAAAGAGGAGCTTGACACGCTGTGGAAAACGCCAGCCAATACGTGGGACGCCGCAGAGAAAGAATATTTCCCTATGAGAGCCGCACTGCTCACGACGGTGCACGACTATCTCGGTTACGGATATGTCGCGGGGCAGGTAGTCCACGGATTTTCTGGATGCGTAAGGTGCATGGATGACACAACGTATCGCCAGCTAGATAGAGATCCCGGGTCTTCGAAAACCGTGTTCATGGGACATCGAAGGTGGCTTCGCGACGATGACCCGTGGAGGAAACGCAAGGATCTGTTCGATGGTGAAACCGAACCCCGAAAACGCCCGTGTACGAGGAGCGGCGAGGAAATAGACAAGCTGTTGAAAAATTGGAAAGACTGCCCACTGCCGGGAAAGAAGCAAAAGGCGCCAGAGCCGGGAAAGAAGCGAAAGGCGCCAGAGCCGCTGCTGAAGGTATGGAAAACGAGGTCTGTTTTCTGGGACTTGCCGTACTGGAAGATCCACCGTGTGCCTCACAGCCTTGATGTCATGCATATCACGAAGAACGTGTGCGAGAGTCTGCTTGGTACCCTGCTCAACATGCCAGAGAGGACCAAAGATGGGCCGAAAGCAAGGGCAGACTTGAAATCAATGGGCATCAGGCAGGAGCTTCACGCTATATATGATGATGATGATGATGATGATGATGATGATGATGATGATGATGAGGCGAAGCAGGACACAGAAAGTCGTCGCAAAGGCAAAAAGGCCAAGAAGACCGGAAATGACTACCCTCCCGCGTGCTTCACTCTAAGTCAGGAGGAGATCGAGCAGTTTTTCACCTGCCTCCTAGGAGTAAAACTTCCTTACGGTTACGCGGGGAAGATAAGCAGATACCTAGACCCAGCGAAGCAGAAGTTCAGCGGGATGAAGTCTCACGACTGTCACGTGCTGATGACGCAGATACTTCCAGTTGCAATCCGTGGGATCATGGACGCGCACGTCCGTGAAACGCTATTTGGCCTATGCAACTTCTTCGACGTCATCTCTCGGAAGTCGATTGGCGTGAGGCAACTCAGAAGGCTACAGGAAGAGATCGTGGTGATACTATGCGAGCTTGAGATGTACTTCCCGCCCGCATTCTTCGACGTTATGGTGCATCTGCTGGTCCATATAGTGGAGGATATCATCCAACTCGGGCCGACGTTCCTGCACAGCATGATGCCGTTCGAAAGGATGAATGGTGTCATCAAAGGATACGTTCGCAACATGTCACGTCCAGAAGGAAGCATAGCCAGGGGCTTTCTGACCGAAGAGTGCATCTCCTACTGCACGAATTATCTAGGCATCGAGAACCCCGTTGGTCTGCCCGTCAACAGGCACCTCGGCAGGCTCGCTGGATGGGGTCACCGTGAGGGTCGCCGCGAAATGCATGTCGACTTCGAGGGTCGACTCGCCGACTTTGAAAGAGCAAACCTAGTCGCGCTACAACACATAGACGTGGTCGATCCTTGGGTGGTAGAGCACAAAACCTTTATTAAAAAGACGTACAATGACCGAGGCCAACAGAGGACGGATGGAGATACACTCAAAGAGCACAACTCATGTTTCACGCGTTGGTTCAAGCATAAGCTTCTGTCGTACCCTTTACATGAGGATTCTTCCGCGGAAGAACAACTCATATTCGCCTTGTCACAGGGCGCCGAGCACAACCTGATGACCTATGAGGCGTACGATATCAACGGCTACACATTCTACACCGAGGCCAAGGACATGAAGAGCGATGGTTATCAGAACTCCGGGGTAACGATGGAATCCTACACCGGTAACGACAAGGACAGATACTACGGAAGGATCGAGGAGATCTGGGAGCTGAGCTACGCTGGAGAGAAGGTCCCGATGTTCCGTGTCAGATGGGCCAAGAACGTCATAAAAGAAGACCGGTATTTCACCACCATGGTTATACCCGAAGCCAAATCCAAGACCGCGGGCGCAAACGTCACCGCGAAAAATGAGCCATGGGTACTGGCTTCCCAAGTGGACCAATGCTTCTTCATTACCGACCCGCCAAAGCCCAGTCGTGTTGTCGTGAGGAGAGGCAAAAGGAAGATCATCGGAATGGATGGAGTAGCCAATGAGCAAGACTTCGACAAGTACGGCGACCCGAGGATCGAACATGACGACGATGATGAAGTAGCAGCATACACCACAAGAAGAAGCAGGACCACCCTACCTAAAGGACGTCCGTTCCACAGAAGAACTCCATTTGCGAAAAAGAAGGGCAAGAAGATTGTGAACAGATAGCTAGCTAAGATCGATTGTATTTAAATCGTAGCCTTCATTTCTCGATTGTATTTCATGGGTACTTTTTGAACTATCATGAATATTTTTAAATTTCATGGACACTCGATCTCGATCCCCCTCCATCTCGATCGCTATCCCACCTCGCCAGATCCGGCCCCCCTCGCCGCCGAGCACCCCCCAGTCCACCGGCCGCCGCCGCCGACCCCCCGCACCCTCGATTCCCCTACCCAACCGCCGCCGCCGACCCCCCGCACCCCGCGCACCGTCTTATAAAAAAATTAGTATCAAACAGCTTTTTAAATGCTACTGTCTTATAAAAAAAATATTACTGTTATTATTTAAACAAGTTTGAACATATTTAAACACAAATAAGTATCAAACAGCTTTTTAAATGCTAAAAAAAAATTTGTGGAGCCCACCTCGATCCCCCTCCATCTCGACCGCTATCCCACCTCGCCAGATCCGGTCCCCCTCGGCGCCGAGCACCCCCCCCAGTCCACCGGCCGCCGCCGCCGACCCACCGCACCCTCGATTCCCCTACTCAACCGCCGCCGCCGACCCCCCGCACCGCGCGCACCGTCTTATAAAAAAAATAAGTATCAAACAGCTTTTTAAATGCTACTGTCTTATAAAAAAATATTACTGTTATTATTTAAACAAGTTTGAACATATTTAAACATAAATAAGTATCAAACAGCTTTTTAAATGATAAAAAAAATTGTGGAGCCTGGGAGTCGAACCCAGGACCTCCTGGTGTGAGAACTGGCTGCTGACCAGTCGAGCTAGTAGAGTGGGCTTGACGTGGATAGGTTCTGGTAGTACATAACCTTTTGGCTCGAGTTGAAATAAAAAAAATACTAATGGCGCACCACGGTGAGGTGCGCCATTAGTATGGACATGCTAATGGCGCACCACGGTGAGGTGCGCCATTAGTATTGTGGCCCGATCCCCCTTCGCCCGATCCCCCTTCGCCCGATCCCCCCTTCCCTCTCCCCCTCGCCAGTTCTCTCCCTCTCGATCCACCGCCGCCGCCGCCGCTGCCCTCGCCCTCGCCCTCGCCCTCGCCCTCTCCCTCCCTCGCCCTCTCCTCGCCTTCCCTCTCCCTCGCCCCGCCTCCCTCGACGCCACCGTCCCCGCCACCTCGACGCTGCCCCGCCGCCTCGACGCGACCCCGCCGCCCGGACGCCGCCCCGACGCCGCCTCGACGCGACCCCGCCGCCCCGACGCCGCCTCGACGCGACCCCGCCGCCCCGACTCCGCCTCGACGCTGCCCCGCCGCCCCGACGCCGCCTCGACCCCGCCCCGACGCCGCTGCCCCACCTCGACCCCGCCCCGTCCACACCACCGTCGCCGGGGCACCCGTCCTCCCTCCGCGGCCTCTCCGGCTGCTACGAGTGCCGCGCCATCAACGTCGAGCCCGTCTCAAGGTCTGCCGCCTGCCTGCCTAGCTAACCCCTCTCATTACTCATTAGCCATCAACCAGCTCCATGGATGTTAACCATGGTTAGTCTTCGCCATTAGTACTAATCATCGTGTTAATTGGCCATCAACCAGCTCCATGGATGTTAACCATGGTTAATCTTCGACACATGACAGTGCTTTCGCTCGTGTACGTAATTCAGTACAGTTCTTTATGAATAATAAACGAATTATTAGTTTGCTCTGCAATTCTCTGTTTCTTCCATGGGATGACACATGACAGTGCTTTAGTTCATGTACTCCCTGCATAAAGAAATATTAGAATGTTTAGATCGCGTAAAGAAATATAAGAGTATTTAGATCACTAAAGGGGAGTATATAATTAAGGGTCGGTTCTCTTTGGGCTAGATCACGTCAAGAAATATGAGAATGTTTAGATCACTAAAGGAGGGAGTATATATTAAGGGTCAGTTCTCTTTGGGCCTCTGGATGGATATAAGTTGGGTAGAGCCAGTTCTTTCAGGGTTATTGGGTGATTGTCAAAATAAACTTAACTACTTTTTCTGTTTTATTTACTCTGCATATTAGTTTGACCTAAGTCAAATTTTATGAAGCTTCGCCATTAGTCTTCGATATTTTTGTGGGATTATATAGAATTTTTGCAAAACATATATAGGAGATCAACATTATATATGCATGTGGTGAAGATTTTTCTGGTGCAAATCATGTGTGATAGTGGAGTACAACTACTAACCAGAACCATTAGTCAGTAGGAGGAGGGGGCCTTAGAAAGCTACTAGCTAGATGGCGATCTGTGCTCTGCTGTGGCATACACTAGATGGCGATCTCTACTGTCTTAGCTAGCTTGTGCACAAATCCACTGCCACTGCTCTGATTAAATTATCTCAGATGATAACAATAACTAATTGTCGGCATCTATCTGTATCTGTATCATATCAGTTGCTTGCATTTGGTAAAGGTGGATGCTAGATCAATTGCTTATTTGGTAAAGGAAATGATCTAGCTCCTCCTACACATTTATAGATCAATCAGCTCAGTTCTAGTGCTGTTGGACTTTTGCACCCACCAAAAATGTACTACTAGTTGCAAATCTTTACCAGAGATAGCTTCATAAGCAGAAGGTTCCAAATAATAAACCAGTACCACACTAGTACAGTAGTACTGCCACCTCCCAGTAAACAGCAGGGTCTCTGATGAGCAATGTAGTTAATTAGTCAGGGCCTAAAAGCCAATCTACTGTCAGCTGCCTGCAAATGCCTGCACAGGCAGGGAATGTACTAGGATGAAAGATGTACTTTACCAACTAATCTAATGGTGCTGGCACAAAGTGAAAAACAATAGTTAATTTGACAGAGTGCAAGGATTTTTTTTAATTGGCTTCTTGCAGTTTTGAAAATTCAGTTTATTCGGTTACTGAAAATTCAGTTAATTCAGTTAGGCACACAAATTTCAGAACTTTTGTGTGCCCTAGTACTTGGTGTTTGTAGAAAACCAGGAGTGTCAATGGGACTAGAATTCACTTGTTCTTATATGGGTGAAACTTCACTTGTTTTTAGGCTAGTGTAGGGTGTTGCTTTATTCTGTCATCATTTGTAACTATTTCACAAGTAAATTGTTCCTTCTTCTGTATTTGACAAGTAATGACTGTTGATAAGCTGAGGCATGGATTAAGCTGTTTCTTTGTTGTAACATACTGTATATAACTCCACAATGAAATACAATACATATTGATGTGCTTTGTAAAACTTGTTCATGTACTGAACTACTAATGCCTTGTGATGCTCTGAATTACTTGTGATGCCTCTGAATTACTTGTGATCACATTGAGAAAGACTTGTAAAGATGATGATCATCTTTAACAGAAAACAATTTGTGATGATTTTGCTAGTTTGCTGGGTTTTGTCTCCGACCATCGTGTCGTGATGATTTTGCAGGTACCCCGAGAGGCCCTTGAGTTTGCCGGAATGTCGATTAACTTCCGTTCCGGCAAATTCGGGTACTCCATATGTCCTATTTTCAGCAAAGGTCATGCTGAAATTTTCCGTGAATTTTAGCATGACTTTGCTAAAAATAGGACATATGGGGTACTTGTGACTAATGCATGGGCCGGGGTATCTTAGTAGTTAATTAAGTAGGATCAAGTGCCCCGGCGTACTTGTGACTAATGCATGGCTTTTAGGGTGCCTCGGTGTCGATAAAAACCGAAATGATGAAAAGTTAGGCTTTTAGGGTGCCTTGGCGTCGAAAAACCCTCAATGATAAAAGCTTAGATTTTAGGATGCCTCGGTGTCGACAAACCCTAAATGATGAGACCATGATCTTGTTCCTTGACAATAACCAACTTTTTGACCAAACTTTGTTTCTATTTAGAGAGAAACATGGCCCACAACGATGAGGCCGGGGGTTCGGGCGGCAAGGCATTCTGGGAGCTGTCCCAGGAGATGGAGGAACAACCTCACTTGTATGAGGCCGCCGCCTTCCCCACCGATCCTG
This sequence comes from Triticum aestivum, assembly GCF_018294505.1. Taxonomy (NCBI): domain Eukaryota; kingdom Viridiplantae; phylum Streptophyta; class Magnoliopsida; order Poales; family Poaceae; genus Triticum; species Triticum aestivum. The sequence goes on along the minus strand of NC_057807.1, from coordinate 336,261,889 downwards.
AGACCACGGATGGTGCCGCCGAGGATGACCACACTGATGCCACCACTGATGGTGCCGCCGAGGATGCCACCACTGATGATGGCGGCGCACGCACAGATAGCAGCCAGCCGAAGAGGCAACGGAAGGACCGGCGCCCGATCGTGCTCCGCACCCTCAAGGAGGAAGTTACTGAAGTGGACTCCAACGGGAATCCAACGGCGCCCGAACGAATAGTCAAGGGGTACTCGCTTCAGCTCGGGTGCATTGTCCGGAGCACCGTCTCGATCAACACCGAGAACCTGAGGCATCCTGACCGAGGGAATTTGCGCAACCTCCTCTTCACGAAGCTGCACGAACGATACAAGTTCCCCGCTGAATTCGAAAACACAAGCCTCAAAGGGAATAAAGTGAACAATGCTGCCCTCACGAAGATGAGCAAGGCCCTGTCTACTTGGAAAAGCAATGTGAAGAGAATGATCGAGAAAGGTGAGAGTTATGAGAAGATCAAGGAGAAAAATCCTTCGATCACCGAAGATGACTACAACGACTTCAAGATCAATTGCTCGAGCACCGCAAGCTCCCAATCAAGTGAGTGGGGGAAACAAATGCGGGAGCTGAACATAGGGGAACACACACTCGGTCCCGGCGGTTACAGAGTGGCGGAGCCTATATGGGACAAGGAGGAGGCGGACCGTGCCGAGCAAGGCCTACCGCCCCTCTTCGATAAATACGGTGACAAGCAGACCAGGAACTTTGTCAGGGCCCGGTACAAGAAGGACCCGAAAACAAAGGAGCTTACCACGGATCCGAAGACCAGGCGGCTTGAGCTTGTTCTGGTAAGGAATACACCCCCGCGTAATTAGCTCCATATGGTTGCATTCTAATTAATGAAGCCGAATTTCTAAATGGTTCACATTCCTTCCGCAGGCGACTGAAAGCAGTAGCGCGGGGTCGACTCAGAGCAACCCTTGGGACACCACTCTAAATAGGGGGTTGAATATAATGAAGAACAAGGATAAGCTCAGTAAGCCGACGTCAGCTGGTCGTGTGGCCGGCAAAGGCTTGTCGACAAAATGGGGGTCATACTATACCGCTGGTGTGCGGAAGGAGAAAAAGACCAGCTCGGAAAGCCAGGCGCGAGAGGTTCAAGAACTCAAGGCACAGGTGGCGCGGATTCCGGAGATTGTCCAAGAGCAAGTGGAACAACGACTCGGAGCGACGATCACCGCCCTTGTGCCTACCTTGATCTCGGGGTTGAGTGCGTGGATTGCGGGCGGCCAACAGGGGCCGCCCCCGATTCCTAGCTTCACGGCCAGCAACTCGCATAATGCGATGGCGGGGCCATTGGTGCCTCCGGCGGAGGCGGCATTGGTGTCTCCGACGCCGGCACGGGAGCTTAATGCACCCGGGTGTACGCCGGCCGGCACCTCTGCAGCAAGCGGCCCCTCCGTCAACTGCACGCCCGCCGTTGGCGGTGCCTCTACATTAGCCGAGCTCGACGCCATCATCACGGTAACTAATTAAGCCTCTCTCGGCCGAGGACTTCATCTCCTTGCCTTTGACTGGGCATCCCTGACGCCCTACATGTTTTCGCAGGGCGCCGCCGACGTTCCGTGCACTCTCCTCCACTTCGTGAACAACGAGTTGGTCGATGTCGCCAAGGGCAAAATCGTTCAACCGGGCAACCCCTTGTTCCACGGTACCCAGATGCCACCCAACTTGTTTAGGGTTCAACTGGTTCGGGTGCTGCCAGGCTGCGACGACTTGTTACCTCCGAATCGACCCGTCGGGGCCGACGATGATGACGTGATGACCCTCAGCGCCTGCCTGAGCTGGCCCCTGCTTTGGCCGAAGAGCCAGATTCGTTTGGGGGCGGGGGACACCACCCCAAAGACAACACCGCCAGTCGTGCCGGCGCCAAGTCGGCCCCATGGCAAGACCGCCGTAACGGTGCCGGACATCCCTATGCCACTGGATCCAAACATGCATATGGCACAGGATCAGAATGACGACGACGACGACTATGATACATTTGGCAACGTCGATCAGTACTTTGCCGAGCATGGGTACGATGGCGACTTCATGGGGCCTCCTTCTCAAGAACCAAACCCAACAAAAGACGTGTGCGATCTAGCTCGTACCGCGGAGAAGCCAAGTTGCAACAGGCGCCGTCTGGCGTTCAGCTCTCAGGAGACGCCTCCAGCTGCCGACTTCACCGAGCCTCAGATAGGCGAGGTGCGAAATATTATCAGCCCCAACACACTCAAGAAGGCGGTCTGTGAGCAAAACTCGGTCCCATTACAGGAGAAGAAGAAGGCACGCAAAAGAAAGACTAAGAAGGGTGCGAGCCAGCCGGCACCGAGTACGATCCGTGCTCAGGACGGGCCACCTTCACCTAAGGATATCTCGAGGAGGGTGCATGTGGCGGGTAGGGCGATGCTACCACCAAATATGCTCAATGCTGCAACCGGTGCTATGCGGAGTCTGCACGACAGTGTTCTTTCTTTGGAGAAGCGGCGTCTCAGAGAGAAGGATGTGGCATACCCGGTTTTCGTGGCCAAGGTGCCAGAGGGCAAGGGCTTTGTGGATGGCGACATCGGGGGTACGATCGTCCTGCGGTTTGATGACATCTTTGCTATGTTTAACCTTCATCCGCTGCACTACACCTTCGTTCGGCTATTTTCGCTGAGTATGGAGATGCGGATCATTCGCGACAAGACCCCGGACATCGTGATAGTCGACCCCTTCTACATGCGTGCCAAGATCTTGGGCAGCGCTGGGGACCGGCAAGTCGCGAGTTCTTACCTCGAAGGCGTCATTCTGGCAAACCAAGATAAGGATAACTTCCTCGTGCCTTACTTTCCCGAGTAAGTCCTCCCCTCAACCGGCCCGTAACATATGAATTCTTACATTTCGATCGTTTTTCTTTTAACATTCCGTGTTTTCTGCAGTGACACACGTTGCACGCTCATCCTCCTAAGCCCCAAATATTCCATGGCCACGTATTTCGACCCGGACCGTCAGTCGAACGTAGACTACACAAATGTCAAGAAGGTTCTTGATGATGTTCTCCCCGGCTACGCCAAATCTGGAGGCACCTTCACCAGGCCTATTCGTAAGTACGGCAAGCACGTGTTCTCCCACAATACGACGTTCTGCTGCGTCAAGCAGCCGCCTGGCGGTCAGAAGGGTGCCTACTACGCCATCCATCACATGCGGGCGATCGTACGGGACCATCATCAACTTCTGCTACCGAGTAAACTCCAAGATTGGGCCGCGAGCGTGTCGGCAATCCAGGACGCGGACCTCCGACAAGAATTCTTTCGCATCCAGTCGGAGTTTGCGGAAATCATCCATCAAGATGTCCTTCGTACCTCGGGGCAGTTCTACCTCAGAAATCAACCGTCCAACAGTGACATCGACACAATGCTACAAATGCAGGATGACAACGCCCGTTCTTTCATGACTCCCACGATAGACGGCGGCTTCATCCACGCTCCGGTCCCTTGAGTCGAGTTGTCTAGTTCTGAAACATCGATTGGCTCATGTTGTAATTAAACTTTAATGAACTTGTAGTATGTCTCTTTGGTTTCGAGAGTCGTTCAACTTAGATGTAATCGATGCTATTAATGTCTTGCTTTTCTCTTCCGATCGTTCTGTTGCATACTTATATATTGCTTATGTATTGTCTGTGAATTGGTACTAACGTTTCGTTTGGCTAGTGCATAGCGATGCCGACGTATGTCGTGTACAAGGGTAAGGTTCCCGGAGTCTACGATGACTGGGAGGAGTGTCGGAGACAGGTTCACCGATTCAGCGGTAACAGTTACAAAGGGTACACCACTAGGGCCGAGGCCGAATCTAGATACGCCCGCTATCTAGCGGGAGAGGGGAGGGAGCGTTGGAGGAACCGGATGAAGACGAGTTTCATCGTGATGATGCTCATCGTGATGACCGCAGCTCTCTTCTATGTGATGGTAGTTTAGATGATCGATATCGACTTGTAATGCGAAGATAAACTCGCTACTCGCGGTCTCGAGACTTGTAATATAATGTTCTATCTTTGTTCGGTCTTTTCAATTCGGAGACTAATATGATGAATTGTATTCGGAGACTAATATGATGAATTGTATTCAAAGACTAATCTTCTATTGTATTTGATGAATCTATTGTTGATGTGTGCTGTCTATATTTTGTCAAATTATACATTTTGTAACCTGTGCAAAAAACAGAAAATAAAAAAATAAAAAAAACCTAATATTCATACTAATGGCGCATCACATGACAGTGCGCCATTAGTATGACAGTGCATACTAATGGCGCATCACCGGGTAGTGCGCCATTAGTATGCTGCGGTTACTAATGGCGCATCCAGAGGTGGTGCGCCATTAGTATGCGAAAGCACCTGGGTATACATGCCCCCTGGGAGGCATACTAATGGCGCACCCTCGCATATACTAATGGCGCACCAGGTGGTGCGCCATTAGTATACCAGATACTAATGGCGCACCAGGTGGTGCGCCATTAGTAAAAATTACTAATGGCGTGCTATCAATGGCGCACCAGTGATGCGCCATTAATGGCCATATTAGGTGCGCCATTAGTAGTGGTATTTCTAGTAGTAAACACGAAAAACAGACTTGGGAGGTGGGAGTTGTGGCCAAATTGGTGGAGGTGTTGGGCTGATTCGGGGGGGAGGGGGTGCGGGCACCCGGGGGTGGGAGGTACGGGTGCCCGGGGTCGGCTGGGCGAAATGGTCCGGGGGTGCGGGTGCCCGGTGGTTCGAGGTGCGGGCACCCAGGGGTCTTCGATTTGGGCGGAAATTTTGGAGGAAATGCCAAATTATGTGGATTTCATGGTGGAAAGGGTGGGGATTGTTGGGGAGGGGCTAGATCCACTTGCCAAACATCAAATCCATGGACCAAAACAACAAAATCTCACAAGATCCAACAAGTTGCAAGAAAAATTTTTGGGGCTATTTTTGTGGGGATTTTCGAATTTGGACGAAAAACAACAAAATCAAGCTAGCAAATGGGGGGATGGGACTCCAAGATGTGAATAAACCTTGCTCATGATACCAAAGATGTTATAGGGTCAAACCCTAGAGGGGATCTTTTCACACTTGGAGGGGAAAAAGGAGGAAGAACACTCAAGAACACAACAAACCCAAATATCACATCCACTAGAGTAGCATACATGAGATCCACAAGATTACATGAACAATTCAAGGAAAATAGCACTAGGTAAGTTCTTCCCACTAGGTGAGGTCTTGATGATGATCTTCTCCAAGAGGAGGCCTTGACAATCCAAAGGATTCTTCCCTAGGTGGGGGCTTGATCTCCAAAGAGGAGGGGATACAAGGAGCAAAGCTCACAATGTATTCTCTAATACTTTGCTAACCTTCCAAATGAGATAGGGGATGGATATATAAAGCCGAGGGACAAAACTTGGGGAAAGAGGGATACAAAGGACCAAAAAGTCCCCAAAAACCATAGCCACGGAGGAAGGGTTCGGGCACCCGGGGAGGGACCGGTCGGGCACCTGGACAGGTCAGGGACTTGCTCCCAGGTTCGGCCGGGCACCCGGGCAGCACAGGGAGCCAGCTGTGAAGGGCCGGGCACCCAAAGGTGGCACCCAGCGGCTGGCGGGCAAGGTCCGGGCACCCGGGGCAGGCTGGGCGAGGCCCAAGAGGATGGCCGGGCACCCGGGGCCGATATGTCCTGGCAACCGGTGTGTCCAGGGGGTTCGGACCTCCCCAAGTCTTCGTGTCCGGTCACCCGGGGTCCTTTCGTCTTGGCACCCGGGGTGTCCAGGAGCTTCTCTCCTTCATTCTTCTTGTTCTCCTCTCCTTTCCCTTGCTCCGTGGACGCTCAAGTCTCCATCATCTCCTTCTCACAATCGTCTTCTTGGTGCCTAAGAATGCATAACGAGTCTCTTTGAGGTAGAATCCAATTCTCATGTGAAACCAAACGAAACTCTAAGAGGAGAGAGTCAACCTCGTTCTCGATGGCGCGTGCACGTGCTCTTGTCATTGGTCCACTTGGTGCTTGCGGTGGTGATGGAGTGTCGGTGCGGGTAGTCGAGGGATGCTCCACATCATAGTGTTGCTTGGTTACTCTACTGGATTGATAACCTTGGTTTCATAACTAAGGGAAATACTTAGCGTTGTTGTGCTGCATCATCCTCTCCTCTTTGGGGAAATACCAACGCAGATAAAAGAAATTAGGAAGAATTTCCGGCGCCATTGCCGGGGAGAGATCATCAACATCTATCAAGTACTTATGCATAAACTCTCATCTCCTTGCAATTTACTTTATTTTCCATTTGCCTCTCATTTTCATCTCCCCCACCTCTAAAAAGTTTTTGCAAAAATACAAAAATATTTTCCGTTTGCTTCTTTGCTTGTGTTGCCATGTGCCTTCTACTTGCTTACATCTTTGCTTGCTAAAAAACTATTGATATGGATCCTCATCCACTTGCTATTTTTTTTAAATATCCAATTATGATGAACCAATTGCTAGTGAGTTGAGTGCCCTAGATTATATTTATGAAGTTTTGCTTGAAATTCGTAAATCTGAAAATTGTGATGAAGTGTTAAAAGAAGAAATTTCTAAAGTGGTTCACGATGGCTCCTTGAATGAAAAGCATGATTGCAATGATGTTATTATAAATATAATTAATGTCAATTGTGTTAATAATATGCTAAACCCCAAGCATGGGGATGCTAATTTTGATATGTCCACTACTTATTGTAATGATCATGATTGCGGTGATTCTTCCTATGATCTTGAAAATTTATTTAAGCCTCATGATGAATATGATATTGATAATAGTGTTCGCAATAATATTGAAAGTGAAGGAAATATGCCCTAGAGGCAATAATAAAGTTGTTATTTATATATTTCCTTATATCATGATAAATGTTTATTATTCATGCTAGAATTGTATTAACCGGAAACTTAGTACATGTGTGAATACATAGACAAATAGAGTGTCACTAGTATGCCTCTACTTGACTAGTTTGTTAATCAAAGATGGTTAAGTTTCCTAGCCATAGACATGAGTTGTCATTTGATAAACGGGATCACATCATTAGAGAATGATGAGGTTGACTTGACCCATTCCGTTAGCTTAGCACTTGATCATTTAGTATGTTGCTATTGCTTTCTTCATGACTTATACATGTTCCTACGACTATGAGATTATGCAACTCCCGAATACCGAAGGAACACTTTGTGTGCTACCAAAAATCACAATGTAACTGGGTGGTTATAAAGGTCCTCTATAGGTGTCTCCAATGGTGTTTGTTGAGTTGGGATAGATCGAGATTAGGATTTGTCACTCCGATTATCGGAGAGGTATCTCTGGGCCCTCTCGGTAATGCACATCACTATAAGCCTTGCAAGCAATGTGACTAATGAGTTAGTTACGGGATGATGCATTACGGAACGAGTAAAGAGACTTGCCGGTAACGAGATTGAACTAGGTATTGGGATACCGCCGATCGAATCTCGGGCAAGTAACATACCGATGACAAAGGGAACAACGTATGTTGTTATGCGGTTTGACCGATAAAGATCTTCGTAGAATATGTGGGAGCCAATATGAGCATCCAGGTTCCGCTATTGGTTATTGTCCGGAGACATGTCTCAGTAATGTCTACATAGTTCTCGAACCCGTAGGGTCCGCATGCTTAAATTTTGGTGACGATCGGTATTATGAGTTTATGTGTTTTGATGTACCGAAGGTAGTTCAGAGTCCCAGATATGATCACGGACATGACGAGGAGTCTCGAGATGGTCAAGACATAAAGATTGATATATTGGACGTCTATATTTGGACGTCGGAATGGTTCCGGGTGAGTTCGGGCATATACCGAAGTACCGGGAGGTTACCGGAACCCTCCGGGAGGTATATGGGCCTTATTGGGCCATAGTGAGAGAGAGGAGAAGGGAGCAAAGGAGGGGGCGCCCCCCCCCAAGCCCAATCCAAATTGGGAGGGGCCCGGCCCCCCTTTCCTTCCTCTTTCCTCCTTCCTCCTCCTTCCTTCTCTCCTAATCCAACTAGGGAAGGGGGGATCCTACTCCCGGTGGGAGTAGGACTCCCCTTGGCGCGAGCCTAGGAGGCCGGCCTCCTCCCCCTCCTCCGATCCTTTATATACGGGGGAGGAGGCACCCCATAGACACACAAGTTGATCATTGATCTCTTAGTCGTGTGCGGTGCCCCCCTCCACCATAATCCACCTCGGTCATATTGTTGTAGTGCTTAGGCGAAGCCGTGTGCTGATAGCTTCATCATCACCGTCATCATGCCGTCGTACTGATGAAACTCTCCCTCGACACTCTGCTGGATCGTGAGTTCGTGGGGCGTCACCAAGCCGAACGTGTGCAGATCGCGGAGGTGCCATGCTTTCGGTACTAAGATCGGTCAGATCGTGAAGACGTACGACTACATCAACCGTGTTGTCATAACACTTTCTCTTACGGTCTACAAGGGTATGTGGACAACACTATCCCGCTCATTGCTATGCATCACCATGATCTTGTGTGTGCGTGGATTTTTTTTTTGAAATTACCGCGTTCCCCAACAGTGGCATCCGAGCCAGGTTTATGCGTAGATGTTATATGCACGAGTAGAACACAAGTGAGCTGTGGGAGATAATAGTCATACTGCTTACCTGCATGTCACACTTTGATTCGGCGGTATTGTTGGATGAAGCGGCCCGGACCGACATTACACGTACGCTTATGCGGGACTGGTTCTACCGATGTGCTTCGCACACAGGTGGCTGGTGGGTGTCAGTTTCTCCAAATTTAGTTGAATCGAGTGTGGCTACGCTCGGTCCTTGTTGAAGGTTAAAACAGCACATACTTGACGAAAAATCATTGTGGTTTTGATGCGTAGGTAAGTACGGTTCTTGCTCAGCCTGTAGCGGCCACGTAAAACTTGCAACAACAAAGTAGAGGACATCTAACTTGTTTTTGCAGGGCATGTTGTGATGTGATATGGTCAAGACATGATGCTAAATTTTATTGTGTGAGATGATCATGTTTTGTAACAGAGTTATCGGCAACTGGCAGGAGCCATATGGTTGTCGCTTTATTGTATGCAATGCAATCACCCTGTAATTGTTTTTACTTTATCACTAAGCGGTAGCGATAGTCATATAAACAATAGTGATGGTGATCATGACGGTGCTTTGGAGATGGAGATCAAAGGTGTCGCGCCGATGACGATGGTGATCATGACGGTGCTTTGGAGATGGAGATCAAAGGCACAAGATGATGATGGCCATATCATATCACTTATATTGATTGCATGTGATGTTTATCTTTTATGCATCTTATTTTGCTTAGTTTGACGGTAGCATTATAAGATGATCTCTCACTAAATTTCAAGGTACAAGTGTTCTCCCTGAGTATGCACCGTTGCGAAAGTTCGTCGTGCCGAGACACCACGCGATGATCGGGTGTAATAAGCTCTACGTTCACATACAACGGGTGCAAGCCAGTTTTGCACACGCAGAATACTCGGGTTAAACTTGACGAGCCTAGCATATGCAGATATGGCCATGAAACACTGGGACCGAAAGGTCGAGTGTGAATCATATAGTAGATATGATCAACATAGTGATGTTCACCATTGAAAACTACTCCATCTCACGTGATGATCGGACATGGTTTAGTTGATTTGGATCACGTGATCACTTAGATGATTAGAGGGATATCTATCTAAGTGGGAGTTCTTAAGTAATATGATTAATTGAACTTTAATTTATCATGAACTCAGTACCTGATAGTTTTTTACATGTCTATGTTGTTGCATATCAATGGCATGTGCTACTGTTCCTTTGAATTTTAATGCGTTTCTTGAGAAAGCTAAGTTGAAAGATGATGGTAGCAATTACATGGACTGGGTCCATAACTTGAGGATTATCCTCATTCCTGCATAGAAGAATTATGTCCTGGAAGCACCGCTAGGTGCAGGACCCGCTGCAGGAGCAACGCCTAATGTTGTGAACGTCTAGCAGAGCAAAGCTGATGAATACTCGATAGTTCAGTGTGCCATGCTTTATGGCTTAGAACCAGGACTTTAACAACGTTTTGAACGTCATGGAGCATATGAGATGTTCTAGGAGTTGAAGTTAATATTTCAAGCAAATGCCCAGATTGAGAGATATGAAGTCTCTAATAAGTTCTATAGTTGCAAGATGGAGGAGAATAGTTCTATCAGTGAACATATACTCAAAATGTCTGGGTATAACAACAACTTGATTCAGCTGGGAGTTAATCTCCATGATGATAGTGTCATTGACAGAATTCTTCAATCACTGCCACCAAGCTACAAGAGCTTCGTGATGAACTATAATATGCTAGGGATGAACAAGTCAATTCCCGATCTCTTCGCAATGCTAAAGGCTGCGGAGGTAGAAATCAAGAAGGAGCATCAAGGGTTGATGGTCAGCAAGACCACCAGTTTCAAGAAAAAGGGTAAAGGGAAGAAGGGGAACTTCAAGAAGAACGGCAAGCAAGTTGTTGCTCAAGTGAAGAAGCCCAAGTCTGGACCTAAACCTGAGACTGAGTGCTTCTACTGCAAAGGGACTGGTCAGTGGAAGCAGATCTGCCCAAGTATTTGGCGGATAAGAAGGATGGCAAGGTGAACAAAGGTATATGTGATATACATGTTATTGATGTGTACCTTACTAATGCTCGCAGTAGCACCTGGGCATTTGATACTGGTTCTGTTGCTAATATTTGCAACTCGAAATAGGGACTACGGATTAAGTGAAGATTGGCTAAGGACAAGGTGACTATGCGCGTGGGAAATGGTTCCAAAGTTGATGTAATCGCGGTCGGCACGCTACCTCTACATCTACCTTCGGGATTAGTTTTATACCTGAATAATTGTTATTTGGTGCCAGCATTGAGCATGAACATTATATCTGGATCTTGTTTGATGCGAGACGGTTATTCATTTAAATCTGAGAATAATGGTTGTTCTATTTATATGAGTAATATCTTTTATGGTCATGCACCCTTGAAGAGTGGTCTATTTTTATTGAATCTCGATAGTAGTGACACACATATTCATAATATTGAAGCCAAAAGATGTAGAGTTGATAATGATAGTGCAACTTATTTGTGGCACTGCCGTTTGGGTCTGAAGAAACTCCCTTCCGATGGACTTTTGGAATCACTTGATTATGAATCACTTGGTACTTGCGAACCATGCCTCATGGGCAAGATGACTAAAACTCTGTTCTCTGGAATAATGGAGTGAGCAACAGATTTGTTGGAAATCATACATACTGATGTATGTGGTCCGATGAATATTGAGGCTCGCGACGAGTATCATTATTTTCTCACCTTCACAGATGATTTGGGAAGATATGGGTATATCTACTTGATGAAACATAAGTCTGGAACATTTGAAAAGTTCAAAGAATTTCAGAGTGAAGTGGAAAATCATCATAACAAGAAAATAAAGTTTCTACGATCTGATCGTGGAGGAGAATATTTGAGTTATGAGTTTGGTCTTCATCTAAAACAATGCGGAATAGTTTCACAACTCACGCCACCCGGAACACTACATCGTAATGGTGTGTCCGAACATCGTAACCGCACTTTATTAGATATATACTGCGATCTATGATGTCTCTTACTGATTTACCGCTATTGTTTTGGGGTTATGCTTTAGAGACGACTGCATTCATGTTAAATAGGGCGCCATCTAAATCCGTTGAGACGACGCCTTATGAACTGTGGTTTGGCAAGATCAAAGTTGCCGTTTCTAAAAGTTTCGGGTTGCGATGCTTATGTGAAAAAGTTTCAACCTGATAAGCTCGAACCCAAATCGGAGAAATGTGTCTTCATAGGATACCCAAAGGAAACTATTGGGTACACCTTCTATCATAGATCCGAAGGCAAGACATTCATTGCTAAGAATGGATCCTTTCTAGAGAAGGAGTTTCTCTCGAAAGAAGTGAGTGGGAGGAAAGTAGAATTTGATGAGGTAACTGTACCTGCTCCCTTATTGGAAAGTAAATAATCACAGAAATCAGTTCCTATGAACCCTACACCAATTAGTGAGGAAGCTGATGATAATGATCATGAAACTTCGGATCAAGTTACTACCGAACCTCGTAGGTCAACTAGAATAAGATCCGCACCAGATTGGTATGGTAATCCTGTTCTCGAGGTCATGTTACTTGACCATGACGAACCTATGAACTATGAGTAAGCGATGATGAGGCCAGATTCCGCGAAATGGCTTGAGGCCATGAAATTTGAGATGGGATCCATGTATGAGAACAAAGTGTGGACTTTGGTTGACTTGCCCGATGATCGGCAAGCCATCGAGAATAAATGGATCTTCAAGAAGAAGACTGACACTGATGGTAATCTTACTGTCTACAAAGCTCGACTTGTTGTGAAAGGTTTTCGACAAGTTCAAGGAGTTGACTACGATGAGACTTTCTCACCCGTAGCATTGCTTTAGTCTATCTGAATCATGTTAGCAATTGCTACATTTTATGATTATGAAAGTTGGCAAATGGATGTAAGACTGCATTCCTGAATGGATTTCTGGAAGAAGAGTTGTATATGATGCAACCCGAGGGTTTTATGAATCCAAAGGATGCTAACAAAGTGTGCAATCTCAAGCGATCCATTTATGGACTGGTGCAAGCCTCTCGGAGTTGGAATACATGTTTTGATAGTGTGATCAAAGCATATGGTTTTATACAGACTTTTGGAGAAGCCTGTATTTACAAGAAAGTGAGTGGGGGCTCTGTAGCATTTCTAATATTATATGTGGATGACATATTATTGATTGGAAATGATATAGAATTTCTAGATAGCATAAAAGGATACTTGAACAAGTGTTTTTCAATGAAAGACCTCGGTGAAATTGCTTATATATTGGGCATTAAGATCTATAGAGATAGATCAAGACGCTTAATTGGACTTGCACAAAGCACATACCTTGATAAAGTTTTGAAGAAGTTCAAAATGGATCAAGAAAAGAAAGGGTTCTTTCCTGTGTTACAAGGTGTGAAGTTGAGTCAGACTCAATGCCCGACCACTGCAGAAGATAGAGAGAAAATGAAAGATGTTCCCTATGATTCAGCCATAGGCTCTATCATGTATGCAATGTTGTGTACCAGACCTGATGTGTGCCTTGCTATTAGTTTAGCAGGGAGGTACCAAAGTAATCTAGGAGTGGATCACTGGACAACGGTCAAGACCATCCTGAAATACCTGAAATGGACTAACGATATGTTTCTCGTTTATGGGGGTGACAAAGTGCTCATCGTAAATGGTTACGTTGATGCAAGCTTTGACACTGATCCGGATGACTCTAAGTCACAAACCGGATACGTATTTATATTGAATGGTGGAGCTGTAAGTTGGTGCAGTTCTAAGAAAAGCATTGTGGCGGGATCTACGTGTGAAGCAGAGTACATAGCTGCTTCGGAAGCAGCAAATGAAGGAGTCTGGATGAAGGAGTTCATATCCGATCTAGGTGTTATACCTAGTGCATCGGGTCCAACAAAAATCTTTTGTGACAATACTGGAGTCATTGCCTTGGTGAAGGAGTCCATATTTCACAAGAGAACCAAGCACATCAAGAGACGCTTCAATTCCATCAGTCATCAAGTGTCGGAAGGGGACATAGAGATTTGCAAGATACATACGGATCTGAATGTCGCAGACCCGTTGACTAAGCCTCTCTCACGAGCAAAACATGATCAGCACCAAGACTCCATGGGTGTTAGAATCATTACAGTGTAATCTAGATTATTGACTCTAGTGCAAGTGGGAGACTGAAGGAAATATGCCCTAGAGGCAATAATAAAGTTGTTATTTATATATTTCCTTATATCACGATAAATGTTTATTATTCATGCTAGAATTGTATTAACCGGAAACTTAGTACATGTATGAATACATAGACAAATAGAGTGTCACTAGTATGCCTCTACTTGACTAGCTCATTAATCAAAGATGGTTAAGTTTCCTAGCCATAGACATGAGTTGTCATTTGATAAACGGGATCACATCATTAGAGAATGATGTCATTGACTTGACCCATTCTGTTAGCTTAGCACTTGATCGTTAAGTATGTTGTTATTGCTTTCTTCATGACTTATACATGTTCCTATGACTATGAGATTATGCAACTCCTGAATACCGGAGGAACACTTTGTGTGCTACCAAACATCACAACGTAACTGGGTGATTATAAAGGTGATCTACAGGTGTCTCCAATGGTGTTTGTTGAGTTGGCATAGATCGAGATTAGGATTTGTCACTCCGATTGTCAGAGAGGTATCTTTGGGCCCTCTCGGTAATGCACATCACTATAAGCCTTGCAAGCAGTGTGACTAATGAGTTAGTTACGGGATGATGCATTACAGCACGAGTAAAGAGACTTACCAGTAACGAGATTGAACTAGGTATTGGTATACCGATGATCGAATCTCAGGCAAGTAACATACCGATGACAAATGGAACAACGTATGTTGTTATGCGGTTTGACTGATAAACATCTTCGTAGAATATGTGGGAGCCAATATGAGCATCCAGGTTCCGCTGTTGGTTATTGGCCAGAGACATGTCGCGGTCATGTCTTGAAAGCACAAGTGCTCCCTAGGTGGTTTTGGTAATGGACATACACAGAGAGATTACAATCCCATCTCGGTGAGACCGAGATCCCTATCGGTGAGACCGATTTGCCTAGGGTTTGTTGCAATGGCTAAGACATCAAAACTCGGTGGCGCCGGATAGAAAGAATCAGTGGGGCCGAGTTTGACTTTAGGTTTAGGACATATGTGGATGTGAGAAACTGGTTGAGGGTTTTGGAGCATATCACAAAGCACATGAAGCAAGAGGCTCATTAAGCAACACCTCATCCCTCCTTGATAGTATTGGCTTTTCCTATAGACTCAATGTGATCTTGGATCACTAAAATATAAAATGAAGAGTCTTGAGCTTGAATCTTGAGCCAATCCTTTGTCCTTAGCATCTTGAAGGAGTTCCCACATCCTTTAGTCCATGCCACTCCAATGTTGAACTTATCTGAAATATACTAGATAAAAGTGTTAGTCCAACAAGAGATATGTTGACATTAATTACCGAAACCACCTAGGGAGCACTTGTGCTTTCAATCTCCCCCTTTTTGGTAATTGATGACAACATACATCAAAGCTTTAGATAAGGATATAAAGAATAGCAAGTAAAGCTTTGGAAAGACATGTAACTATCATAGGCTCCCCCTACATGTATGCAATCATGTGAATTTGAAATATAGAAGCATGTGAGAGCATAACCATGATAGAGAAGGCAATGTGTTACATGTATCTTGGCCATATGCATCAGAGCAAGAAAATATTGAAGGAAATACCTTCATGCCCATGAGACCTTCTTGCAAACAGTATGTGCATGAGCAAGAATTCCTCATACACATGATTGTGATGCATATACTTACCTTGTAGTCTTGAGTAGGCTTAGGATGGAATGAACCTGTGTAAACAAGGTTAGATAACACAGATACATCTACTAGCCAGAGCAAACAGAGGAAACCACAAGAATACCAAGACTGGGATGACATGTAGAGAGTGAGTACTAGGTACTACAGTTGATTAGACATGTCCCCAAGAGTAAAGATATGCAATGAATTTAAATGATTTCTTTCCCTTAGATGTCTTGCTCCCCCTGAATCGAGCATGGGATACTGGGAGAAGATAGGGAATAGAAAATCAGAGCTGAAAGATATAAAGAACAGAGCTAATGCAAGCTAATGCAAATAAGCACAAATGAACATGCCTTTCCCCTCAAGAAGACATGTGGCATCTCTCCTCTTGAACACCAAGCATCTGGGATCCTTGAGAAATAGTTTCTACTAGTATTCTCTCCCCCTAGAGATCTCTCTCTCCCCTTGAAGGATCTTCTCTCTCTCCCTTTGAGATGTGATCTCTCTCTCTAAATGGTAAGCTTTGATGTGATCTCTCTCTCCCCATTTGACATCAATTTCCAAGAAGGGCTTGATAAAGATGTAATCTCTCTCTCTCCCTCTGGAATTTGACATGAATGGGTTTGATACTTGAGTCCCAACATAAAGCAATGATAAAAATGTGATGCGTGTAGAGGACAAGATTCATTGAGTGGAGCTGGATCAGAAGAAACACAGAATAAGTGGCAAACTGTTTTTCCTGTTGTGAAATTGGTGGCACCGAGTGGTAAGCTTCGGTGGTACCGAAAGTGTTCGGTTGGACCGAAAATAACAAATCGATGTAACCGAGTTCATCGCAGGGAAAACACTTGTCATCTCAGCTCACTAGACTAGAAAGATCTCACAAAGATTTGCAAAGAATTTACTGAATGATATGCAAGGAATTGGATGCAGAAAATGCAGAGCAAACAAAAAGAAATCTAGATGAAGTTTTTTTTGAAAGGGGAAACACATATGCATGAATCAAATGCAAAAACAAAGAAGAAAACACAAGGGAACTTCATCTAGAGATGGTCGGCTACTAAGTCACCTATGTTAGAGTATATTGACTTAGGAGTCAAGTGAGATCACTTGATCATCGGTCATAATCATCGTTTAAGCTCAAAATGGGGTTGCCATTTTTCGTTTAAGAATCTTGATGTATTCTCATCTTGTCGAGTTGCTTTAGCTCATAACTTGGAGTAAAGCTTCTCTAGGATGGAATAACATACCTTGGTTGGTGGTGTTGTCCATGTAGTTGAACTTGTGTGAGTTGCTCAAGGTTGATGTAGCTTATCAAGAATTTGGAGCACCACTTGGAATTTGAGTCCATCTACCTACATTGGTTAGTTCTTGCAAGGAAGAGCACTTGTGTATCCAAAAAAATGACAATCATGAAGTTTAACATAGAATTTGTCAAAGGATATGTTTGAATGGTTTCGTGCTCCCTTGTCTTCAACCACCTTTGTGGAGACTTGGTGATGTAGAGATTGCTCATGATATGAGTAGATTACAATCTCATGGAATTTGATTCAACCAAGTACCTACATGGGTTAGATAGCATGCAAGATACAAATATATCCAAGACATATGATTTTCATCATAAGAGAAATATCAAGGATTAGACATAAGATCATGTCTTGCATGTATCCAATGGAGTTTCTACTCCAAGTTTGAAGCATCAATGATGTTCAATTCTCCTATCAACCTGCAAAACACTTTCTCATCAAGAGGTTTAGTGAATATATCCGCTAATTGCTTTTCGGTCGAACATGCTTAAGATCAATGTCACCCTTAGCAACATGATCTCGAATGAAATGATGACGAACTTCAATATGCTGAGTTCGAGAATGTTGCACAGGATTATGACCAATTTTGATAGCACTTTCATTATCACAAAGCAATGGAACATGTTTCACATATATCCCATAATCATTAAGAGTTTGGGTCATCCAAAGTAATTGAGCACAACATGAACCAGCGGCAATGTATTCCGCTTCGGCGGTGGATAAGGATACCGAGTTTTGTTTCTTGGAGGACCAAGACACAAGAGATCTACCAAGAAATTGACAAGTCCCCGAAGTGGACTTTCTATCAACCTTGTCTCCGGCATAGTCTGAGTCAGAGTAGCCAACAAGATCGAAAGAGGCCCTCTTAGGATACCAAATGCCAAAATTTGGTGTATGGATTAAGTATCTCACTATCCTTTTCACAGCCTTAAGATGACATTCTTTAGGAGCAGCTTGATATCGTGCACACATGCACAAACTTAGCATAATATCGGGACGTGAAGCACATACATATAACAATGAACCAATCATAGAGCGATAAACCTTTTGATCAACCGGTTCACCATCTTTGGTCAAATCAAGATGTCCACTAGTAGGCATGGGTGTAGACATACCTTTGCATTCTTGCATATTGAACTTCTTGAATAAGTCCTTAGTGTACTTCGTTTGAGAGACAAAAGTACCTTCCTTAGTTTGCTTGATTTGCAACCCAAGAAAGAATTTGAGTTCACTCATCATTGACATCTCAAACTTCTCCAACATTAGCTTTCCAAACTTCTCACCAAAATGAGGGTTAGTTGAACCAAATATAATATCATCAACATAGATTTGGCACACAAATAGTTCACCATTAACCCTTTTTGTAAAGAGTGTGGAATCAATTTTCCCAATTTCAAAGCCTTTTTCAATAAGGAACTTGGTCAAGCATTTATACCATGCTCTAGGAGCTTGTTTAAGACCATAAAGAGCTTTGTGAAGTTTGTAAACATGAATGGGTTTCTTAGGATTGACAAAGCCGGGAGGTTGTTTAACATAAACTTCCTCCTCTATTTCACCATTTAGAAAAGCACTTTTAATGTCCATTTGGTACAATGTGATATCATGGTGATTAGCATAGGCAAGTAAGATGCGAATAGACTCAAGTCTAGCAACGGGAGCATAAGTCTCACCATAGTCCATACCTTCAACTTGTGTGTAGCCTTGGGCGACGAGACGTGCTTTGTTGCGAACTACTTGTCCATCTTCATCTTGCTTGTTGCGAAACACCCATTTGGTACCGATGATTTTGTGGTTGTTGTCGGGCTTCTCAACCAATGTCCAAACTTGGTTCCTCTCAAAGTTGTGTAGCTCTCCATGCATAGCATTTATCCAATCCGGATCTTCCAATGCTTCTTCGACCTTCATAGGTTCAATGCTAGAGATGAAAGAATAGTTTTCACAAAAGTTAGCTAAACGAGTTTTAGAGAGAGTGATTCTCCCGGTTTGAATGTCATTGTAGATTTGCTCGACGGGATGGTCTTTAGAAATTCTTGCTTTAACTCGTGAAAGCTTTTGCTTGGATCTTCGTTGAACATCTTCTTCATCTTGTTCTTCTTCTTGGCCTTCTTCATTGTTGGCGGTGTCGTTCTCTTGTCGTGGTGGAGAAGGAGGTTGTTGACGTTCATCTTGATGCACTTCCTTGTTTCCTTCATCTTGGTGTGTCCCACTTGTGGATGCTTCCGTATCACCTCTTGGTTTACCTTGTCGTGAAGTAGAAGCTTTCACTTGGACGGACGAGGTACTCTCCTTCACCTCCGTTGGACGAACCTTGCCAATAGACAAGTCTTGGATTGCTTCTGAAGGATCTTTGTCTCCTACATCAATTGGCAGTTGCTCTACTTGCGAGCCGTTAGATTCATCAAACTTCACATCTACCGTCTCTTCAACCTTTCGGGTGAAATTTTTGTAGACATAATATGTGTGAGAGTTTGAGCCATAACCTAGCAGGAAACCTTCATGAGACTTAGGAGCAAATTTAGAACGACGATGCTTATCAAGAATGTAGCACTTTGAGCCGAATACTCGAAAGTATCCAACTTGGGGTTTGTTACTGGTGAGGAGCTCGTATGTCGTCTTGCCGAGTAGCTTGTGAAAATACAAGCGATTTGTTGCATGACAAGCTGTCTCAACCGCTTCTGCCCAAAAGTGCTTCGGCGTCTTGTACTCATCAAGCATCGTTCTCACCATTTTGATGAGCGTCCGGTTCTTCCTCTCAACAACTCCATTTTGTTGAGGTGTGTATGTAGCCGAGAACTCGTGTGAAATCCCTTCTTCGTCAAGAAAGGTGTCCACATTTGCGTTCTTGAACTCCGTTCCGTTGTCGCTGTGAACCTTCTTGATCTTCACTTCAAATTGATTTTGGGCCTTCCTAGCAAAGTTTTTGAAGATCTTTTGGACCTGCAATTTATCATCAAGAAAGAACACCCACGTAAATCTGGAAAATCATCGACTATAACTAGACCAAAAGAATTTCCACCGAGACTCTTGTAAGAGTTGGGACCAAAGAGATCCATGTGAAGTAGCTCAAGTGGCCTCTTTGTGGTCATGATGTTCTTCACGGGATGCCTTCCTCAAACCTGTTTACCTGCCTGACAAGCACTGCAAAGTCTATCCTTATCAAATATGACATCATTAACTCCAAGGATATGATTTCCTTTAATAAGCTTGTTAAGGTTTCTCATGCCAACGTGACCTAGTAGTCTATGCCATAACCAACCTTTTGAGGATTTAGCAATGAAGCAAGTTTTAGGTTGGGCCTTTTTAGTGAAATCAACAATGTAAAGATCACCTCTACGTATACAGGTAAAGACCATTTTATGATTGTCTCGACGAAACACTTGGCAATCAACTTCAGTAAATAAGACATTGAAACCAAAGTCAGCAAGTCTAGATACTGAAAGTAAGTTGTATCCAAGAGATTCAACGAGCATGACATTCTGAATGGAGCTATCATGTGAGGTGGCCACCTTACCGAGGCCAACCACCTTACCCTTTGAGCTATCACCGAAGGTGACATACTTTCGAGGACTATCATTATCAGCAAGCTCACGAAACATGTCTTTATCTCCGGTCATGTGATCAGTGCATCCACTGTCAAGGATCCATTCCTTTCCTCCTGACATATATCCCCGAAGAATTGCCATAAGACCAAAATGTCTAATTGCATCATCAAGATCGAAGTCACTATCATCATCCTCATCATAGTATCCATGTTCAACATCGTCATGTGGTGGATCAAATCCTAGAGAGGGTGATTTGTTAGAGTGATTTTGACAATGATCTTGTCTATTAATTTTTATAGCTTCGGAAATAATATCACTAATAATACCAACATTTCCTTTGGCACGCATAAGATTTGTAAGCTCAAATAGATGATCACCAAATATAGGATCACTAGTATTCATCTTACTCAAGGCAATAGACTTATGAAGAATTTCATCAAGATTTTTCAAAGAATAATCAGGAAATTGTTCCTCAAGAAATTTCCATATAGTGTAGGCACACTCAAGAGTAGGCATTTTTATAATCAAGTTTCTAGGCAAGCCTCTAGTGATAAGATTAACAGTTCTAACATTCCTAATCATGTCAATAGACTCATCAAGGGTAGGATGCATAGGATCAACACAAGGTGCACAAGGACTAGCAATGTACTTGTTCAAATGATATTGA
This sequence comes from Triticum aestivum, assembly GCF_018294505.1. Classification (NCBI taxonomy): domain Eukaryota; kingdom Viridiplantae; phylum Streptophyta; class Magnoliopsida; order Poales; family Poaceae; genus Triticum; species Triticum aestivum. The sequence continues at coordinate 336,240,920 of NC_057807.1, read as the reverse complement.
TTGAAAATTACAAGCATCTCATTTTTCCACTCATGAAAGTACTCTCCATCAAGAATAGGCACTCTATGTCTAAGACTCCCCAAAGTAGACTCATCCATCTTCCTCCAACAGTGATTAAACCAAAGCAATGGAGACCAATGCTCTGATACCACTTGTAGGACGTTGAGAAGAGGTGTCTAGAGGGGGGGTGATTAGATACTAAGTACCAAAGTTGCAGTTTTTAACCTTTTTAAAAACTGCAACTTTGGTACTTAGTGTCTAATCACCCCCCTCTAGACACCTCTTCTCAAGGTCCTACATGTCTACATAGTTCTCGAACTCGTAGGGTCCGCACACTTAAAGTTCGCTGACGACCGGTATTACGAGTTTATGTGTTTTGATGTATCGAAGGTAGTTCAGAGTCCTGGATATGATCACGGACATGATGAGGAGTCTCGAAATGGTCGAGACATAAAGATCCATATATTGAACGACTATATTTGGACTTCAGAATTGTTCCGGGTGAGTTTGGGCATATATCGGACCGGGAGGATACCGGAACCCTCCAGGAGGTTACCGGAACCCTCCGGGAGGTATATGGGCCTTATTGGGCTATAGTGGGAGAGAGGAGAAGGGAGCAAAGGAGGGGGCACGCCCCCTGATGACCCACAAGCGTAGGGGATCTATCGTAGTCCTTTCGATAAGTAAGAGTGTCGAACCCAACGAGGAGCAGAAGGAAATGATAAGCGGTTTTCAGTAAGGTTTTCTCTGCAAGCACTGAAATTGTTGGTAACAGATAGTTTTGTGATAAGATAAATTGTAACGAGTAACAAGCAATGAAAGTAAGTAAAGTGCAGCAAGGTGTCCCAATCCTTTTTGTAGCAAAGGATAAGCCTGGACAATTTCTTATAATGAGAAACGAGCTCCCGAGGACACATGGGAATTATCGTCAAGCTAGTTTTCATCACGCTCATATGATTCGCGTTCGGTACTTTGATAATTTGATATGTGGGTGGACCGGTGCTTGGGTACTTCCCTTACTTGGACAAGCATCCCACTTATGATTAATCCCTATCGCAAGCATCCGCAACTACAAAAGAAGTATTAAGGTAAACCTAACCACAACATTAAAAATATGGATCCAAACCAGCCCCTTACGAAGCAACGCATAAACTAGGGTTTAAGCTTCTGTCACTCTAGCAACCCATCATCTACTTATTACTTACCAATATGCCTTCCTCTAGGCCCAAATAATGGTGAAGTGGCATGTAGTCGATGTTCACATAACACCACTAGAGGAAAGACAACATACATCTCATAAAAATATCGAACGAATACCAAATTCACATGACTACTAATAGCAAGACTTAACCCATGTCCTTAGGAAAAACATAACTACTCACAAAGCATATTCATGTTCATAATCAGAGGAGTAATAATATGCATTAAGGATCTGAACATATGATCTTCCACCAAGTAAACCAAATAGCATCAACTACAAGGAGTGATCAACACTACTAGCAACCCATAGGTACCAATTTGTGGTTTGGATACAAGATTGGATACAAGAGATGAACTAGGGTTTTGAGAGGAGATGGTGCTGGTGAAGATGTTGATGGAGATTGACCCCCTCCCGATGAGAGGATCATTGGTGATGACGATGGTGATGATTTCCCCCACCCGGAGGGAAGTGTCCCCGGCAGAACAGCTCTGCCGGAGCTCTAGATTGGTTCCACCTCGTGGCGGCGGAGTTTCGTCCCGTAAGCTTGCCCACAATTTTTTCCAGGGTAAATGCCTTCATATAGCAGAAGATGGACACCCGAGGGCCACCAGGGGGCCCAGGAGACAGGGGCGCGCCCAATAGGGGTCGGTGCCCCCACCCCCACCCTCCTGGCCAGGGTGTGGGCCCCCTCAGGTGTTTCTTCCGCTCAATAATTCTTATTAATTCCAAAAATAAGTTCCGTGGAGTTTCAGGATTTTTGGAGCAGTGCAGAATAAGTTTCCAATGTTTGCTCCTTTTCCAGCCAGAATTCCAGTTGCCAGCATTCCCCCTCTACATGGTAAACCTTATAAAATAAGAGAGAATAGCCATAAGTATTGATATATAGTGTGTAATAACATCCCATAATGCAATAAATATTGATATAAAAGCATGATGCAAAATGGACGTATCAACTCCATCAAGCTTAGACCTCGCTTGTCCTCAAGCGGAAGCTGAAATCAAAAAATATGTCCACATGTTTAGAGATAGAGGTGTCGATAAAAATAAAATACGGACATGAGGGAATCATGATCATTCTTATAACAGCAACATAAATAGATTTTATCATATGATTTCTTATGCTCAAGTAATGATCAATTCACAATGTCAAGTATGGTTCAGAAACTTCATTGCGAGCTATCAAACTATAATCTCAGTCATTCAAGCAATTGCAATTTATCATAACATCAGAAAGAGTCAAGAATAGAGCTTTTCAGCAAGTCCACACACTCAACTATCATGTAGTCTTCTACAATTGCTAACACTCACGCGGTACTTGTGGTTATAGAGTTTCAATCGGACACTGAGAAAGATAGGGGCTTATTGTGTTGCCTCCCAGTGTATTCACCTTTAGGTGATGTCAACAATAATAATCCATGCTAACTTACATCCAATTGGATATATATATATATATATCATGATATTTCAAACACGAGGAGCTTGCCAAAGGATAAAATGAAAAAAGGGAAAAGGTGAAGATCACCTTGACTCAAGCAAAAAGTAAAAACATAAAGTAAAAGATAGGACCTTCGCAGAGGGAAGTAGAGGTTGTCATGTGCGTTTAGGGTTGGATGCATGAAATCTTAATGCAAAAGAACGTCACTTTATATTGCCACTTGTATGTGGACATTTATTATGCAGTCCATTGCTTTTATTGCTTCCACAACAAGATCGTATAAAGCTTATTTTCTATGCACTAATAAGTCATACATATTTAGAGGGCAATTTTTTATTGCCTGCAACATGACAACTTACTTGAAGGATCTTACTCAATCCATAGGTAGGTATGGTGGACTCTCATGGCAAAACTGGGTTTAAGGATATTTGGAAGCACAAGTAGTATCTCTACTTGGTGCAAGGAATTTGGCTAGCATGAGGGGGAAAGGCAAGCTCAACATGTTTGGAAGGGCAATGACAATATAATTTAACTGAGATGTGAGAAAACATAAACCATTACGTTGTCTTCCTTGTCCAACATCAACTCTTTTAGCATGTCATACTTAATGAGTGCTTCACAATCATAAAAGATGTCCAAGATAATATATTTGTATGTGAAACCTCTCTTTCCTTATTACTTCCTATTAATTGCAACGATGACCAAAACTATGTTTATCAACTCTCAACAACTTCTATGCCTCATACTTTCTATATGTGAAGTCATCACTAACCATAAGATCAATATGAACTCTTTTATTCTTTCTACTTTCTCAAGATCATAGCAAGATAGCAAAGCCCTTGACTCAACACTAATCTTTATTATAGATAGCTCACGGACTCGATTACATAAAGAGATCACAAAGCAAAACTCAAAACTACTTGATACTAAAACTTCAATCTACTAGATCAAGATACTACTAAAAGGTTCGAACTAAATAAAACGGTAAATATAGGAGTGTGATGGTGATACGATACCGGGGCACCTCCCCCAAGCTTGGCAGTTGCCAAGGGGAGTGCCCATACCCATGTGATTATGTCCTTGGAGGTGGTGAAGTAGGAGTTGTTGATGATATAGGCTTGTCGTCCATCTTCCAAGGCATAGGCTCACCATTATAGAAGGATGATCGAGTCTCTGGGGTCCTTAAATATGCAGCCAAACTCATCCTCTTGAATCTATATTCATACTCATAGTTCTGATTCTGCAGGTCATAGATCTGGGCTTGGAGGTGCTCGATTTTCTCTTGAAGCTTGAAGATGGTCTCCCCAATGACCTTGGCATCTAGCTTGTGGTTGTTTGTGAACTCCGTGATCATCATCTGGTTGGCATTGAGGCCACGCTCCACCATCCCTTGGCACTTGAAAACTTGCTGCTCCACGGCTTCGAGCTTCGTCTCCACGCTTCCGGTACGCCTTGGTCCCTCCACATCGCGGATGTGCAGCACCCCCTCATGCATCTCAATGGTTTGAGGGTGTTGCAACACCTCCGTGAGATAGGGGTTGATAACCCTCTCAAAAAACTTGTCCTTGGGAGCGCTTGGAGACGTCATGATGCTCTAGATCTAAAACCGAAATAGCTCGAAACGAAAATAGATGACATTTGCGTGATACGGTGGTCAAAACCTTCGGGAGTTTATATAATGAATTTTTACCGACCAAGATACGTAACGTGCAAGAAAATGGAGTCCAGGAGGCACACGAGGTGTCCACGAGACAGGGGGCGCGCCCAGTAAGGGTGGGCGTGCCCTCCACCCTCGTGGAGGCCTCGTGTCCTTCCCGGACTACTTCTTACTTCCTAAAATTCTTCAATATTCCAAAACTGATAAAAATTGCCATTAGAATTGTTTTGGAGTCGATTTACTTACCGTACCACATAACTATTCCTTTTCGGAGTCTAGAACATTCTGGAAAGTGTCCCTTATGTACTCCTCCGAGGTTACGGTCTCAATAATATTAGTTTCAACATTGATAGGGTTACCTGAGATATAATGTTTAATTCTTTGACCGTTCACCACCCTCGGACTTGTGCCTTCGAAGTTGTTGATTTTTATGGCACCAGAACGATAGACCTCCTCGATAACGTAAGGACCTTCCCATTAGAGAGAAGTTTTCCTGCAAAAAATCTAAAACGAGAGTTGAAAAATAACACATAATCACCTACGTCAAACTCACGCTTTTGTATCCTTCTGTCATGCTAGTGTTTGACTTTTTCTTTGAATAGTTTGGCATTCTCATAGGCTTGGGTTCTCCATTCATCAAGTGAGCTAATATCAAACAACCTCTTCTCACCGGCAAGTTTGAAGTCATAGTTGAGCTCTTTGATAGCCCAATATGCTTTATGTTCAAGTTCTAGAGGTAAATGACAGGCTTTTCCATAAACCATCTTATATGGAGACATACCCATAGGATTTTTGTATGTAGTTCTATAGGCCCATAATGCATCAACAAGTTTCTTGGACCAATTCTTTCTAGATCTATTGAAAGTCTTTTGCAAAATTAATTTGAGATCTCTATTGCTCAACTCTACTTGACCACTAGACTGTGGATGATAAGGAGATGCGATTCTATGATTAACATCATACTTATCAAGCATCTTAGGGAAAGCACCATGAATAAAATGTGAACCACCATCAGTCATAAGATATACAGGGACTCCAAACCTCGGAAAAATAACTTCTTTAAGCATTTTAATAGAAGTGTTATGATCAGCACTACTAGTTGGAATAGCTTCTACCCACTTAGTAACGTAATCAACAGAAACTAAAAAATGTGTGTAACCATTAGAGGCAGGAAAAGGTCCCATATAATCAAAGCCCCAAACATCAAATGGTTCAATAACAAGAGAATAATTCATAGGCGTTTCTTGACGTCTACTAATATTACCAATTCTTTGACATTCATCACAAGATAAGACAAACTTACGAGCATCTTTGAAGAGAGTAGGCCAATAAAAACCGGATTGCAATACCTTATGTGCAGTTCTATCTCCAGCGTGGTGTCCTCCATATGATTCAGAGTGACACTTGCGTAGGATCTGTTCCTGTTCATGCTTAGGTACACAATGTCTAATAACACCATGTACTCCTTCCTTCTAAAGGTGTGGGTCATCCCAGAAGTAGTGTCTTAAATCATAAAAGAACTTTTTCTTTTGCTGGTATGTGAAACTAGGTGGTATAAATTTAGCAACAATGTAATTAGCATAATCAGCATACCAAGGAGCAGTACGAGAAGCATTAACGACCGCTAATTGTTCATCAGGAAAGCTATCATCAATAGGCAGTGGGTCATCAAGAACATTCTCTAACCTAGACAAGTTGTCTGCAATGGGGTTCTCAGCTCCCTTTCTATCAATAATATGCAAATCAAATTCTTGGAGCAAGAGAACCCATCTAATGAGTCTAGGCTTAGCATATTTCTTTTCCATAAGATATTTAATAGCATCATGATTAGTGTGAATAGTAACTTTGGAATCAACAATATAAGCTCTAAACTTATCACATGCAAACACAACTGCTAAGAACTCTTTTTCGGTAGTAGCATAATTTCTCTGGGCAGTATCAAGAGTCTTACTAGCATACTGGATAACATTCAATTTCTTATCAAGTCTTTGCCCTAGAACAGCACCTACAGCATAATCACTAGCATCACACATAATTTCAAAGGGTAAATTCCAATCAGGTGGCTGAACAATTGGTGCAGTGATCAAAGCTTTCTTAAGTATTTAAAATGCTTCTACACAATCATCATCAAAGACAAAAGGAATATCTTTTTGCAATAAATTAGTCAGAGGCCTAGAGATTTTAGAAAAGTCCTTAATGAACCCCCTATAAAAACCGACATGACCAAGGAAACTTCTTATACCTTTTATGTCCTTGGGACATGGCATCTTTTCAATAGCATCAACTTTAGCTTTATCAACTTCAATACCTCTCTCGGAGATCTTGTGCCCCAACACAATGCCTTCATTAACCATAAAGTGGCACTTTTCCCAATTCAAAACGAGACTAGTGTCTTTGCATCTCTGCAAAACTCGATCAAGGTTGCTCAAGCAATCATCAAAGGAGGATCCATAAACGGAGAAATCATCCATGAATACCTCACAAATGTTTTCACAAAAGTCAGAGAATATAGCCATCATGCATATTTGAAAGGTAGCAGGTGCATTACATAAACCAAAAGGCATATGTCTATAAGCAAAAGTACCGAAAGGGCAAGTAAAAGTAGTTTTTGATTGATCCCCCGTTGACACAGGTATTTGAGTGAAACCAGAATAACCATCTAGAAAGCAGAAATGTGTGTGTTTGGATAGTCTTTCTAGCATTTGATCAATAAAAGGTAAAGGGTAATGATCTTTCTTAGTAGCTTTATTTAATTTATGGAAATCAATTACCATCCTATAACCTATAATAATTCTTTGCGGGATCAATTCATCTTTATCATTAGGAACGGCAGTAATACCTCCCTTTTTAGGAACACAATGGACAGGGCTTACCCAATCACTATCAGCAACGGGATAAATTATACCTGCCTCAAGGAGCTTTAGTATCTTGTTTCTTACCACTTCTTTCATCTTGGGATTCAGCCATCGTTGAGGATCTCTAACTGGTTTGGCACCTTCCTCCAATTTAATTTTGTGTTGGCATAAGGTGGGACTAATGCCCTTAAGATCATCTAGAGTATATCCGATAGCAGCACGGTGCTTCTTCAGAGTTTTCAATAATCTTTCTTCTTCTTGTTCTGAAAGGTTAGCGCTAATAATAATAGGATATATTTTCTTTTCATCAAGATAAGCATACTTAAGATTATAAGGTAATGGTTTGAGCTCAAACACTGGATCACCCTTGGGTGGAGGGGGATCCCCTAGAATTTCAACGGGAAGGTTATGTTTCAGAATAGGTTCCTGTTGAAGGAACATTTTATCTATTTCCCTTCTTTCCTTCATAAACATATCGTTTTCATGTCTAGCAAATATTGTTCCAACGGATCAGTAGGAGGCACAGCAATAGAAGCAAGACCAATAGTATCATCCTTACTAGGTGATTCTCTATCACGAGGTTGTCAACTAAACTTAGCAAAATTAAACTCATGAGACATACCCTCTAAGCCAATTGTGACAGTATCCTTTTCACAATCAATCCTAGCATTAACTGTATTCAAGAAGGGTCTACCCAAAATAATGGGACAAAAGTCATCTTGTGGAGAACTAAGAACAAGAAAATCAGCAGGGTATTTAACCTTCCCACACAAGACTTCAACATCTCTAACAATCCCAATTGGTGAAATAGTATCTCTATTGGCAAGTTTGATAGTAACATCAATACCATCCAATTCAACGGGTGCAATGTCATGCATAATTTCTTTATATAAGTCATAGGGTATTGCACTAGCACTAGCACCCATATCACATAAGCTATGATAACAATGATCTCCTATTTTAACAGAAATAACAGGCATGCCTACCACAGGTCTATGTATCTTAGTATCTAGTCTAACAATATTAGCAGTCTCACCATAGAAATAAATAACATACCCATCTAAATCATCATCCAAGAGATCTTTAACCATAGCAATACTAGGTTCAACTTTGATTTTCTCAGGAGGTGTATAAGTCCTAGTATTACTCTTACGAACAACAGTCGAAGTTTTAGCATGATTCTTTATCCTAACAGGAAAAGGAGGTTTCTCAACATAAGTAGTAGGAACAATAGGATCACTATAGGTGACAGTCTTTTCTTCAACTGTAATAGGTGCAACTACTTCTACTTCAATGGGAGGATTATATTTAAACCACTTCTCCTTAGGCAAATCAACGTGAGTAGCAAAAGATTCACAGAAAGAAGCCACTATCTCAGAGTCAAGTCCATATTTAGCGCTAAATCCATGAAAAGCATCGGTATCCATAAAAGATTTAACACAATCAAACTTAGGTGTCATACATGACTGCTTACCATCGCGGGAACCCCAATCTTTAGAGTTGCGTTTGATTCTTTCCAATAAGTCCCATTTGAATTCAATAGTCTTCAGCATATAAGAACCAACACAGGAAGTATCGAGCATGTTGCGATCATTGAGAGAAAGACGAGCATAAATTTTTTGAATAATCATTTCTCTGGAGAGCTCATGATTGGGGCATGAATATAACATTGACTTAAGACTCCCCCAAGCTTGAGTGATGCTTTCTCCTTCGCGAGGCCAGAAATTATATATGTAATTACGATCACGATGAACAAGATGCATAGGATAGAACTTCTGGTGAAATTCCAACTTCAATCGTTTATAATTCCAAGATCCCGTATCATCACATAACCTATACCATGTCAATGCATCTCCCTTCAAAGATAAAGGGAAGACCTTCCTTTTGACAACATCATCGGGAATACCTGCAAGCTTAAATAATCCACAAACTTCATCCACAAAGATAAGGTGTAAATCGGGATGCAGTGTTCCATCTCCTGTAAATGGATTAGCTAGCAGTTTCTCTATCATACCCGAAGGAATCTCAAAGTAAATATTTTCAATAAGTTCATTAGTGAGGAGCAACTCTTTGCTCTTCTGGTCGGGGTGAAGATACCCCGAACAAGCCCCTCAAAGGATTAGTTTCCATAGTGACAAGTAATAGAAAATTTCAGCACACTATATAAATGTTTCCTTACCAAGTTCCACTCACCAAAAGCGCTACACTCCCCGGCAACGGTGCCAGAAAAGAGTCTTGATTACCCACAAGTGTAGGGGATCTATCGTAGTCCTTTCGATAAGTAAGAGTGTCGAACCCAACGAGGAGCAGAAGGAAATGCTAAGCGGTTTTCAGTAAGGTTTTCTCTGCAAGCACTGAAATTGTAGGTAATAGATAGTTTTGTGATAAGATAAATTGTAACAAGTAACAAGTAAATAAAGTAAATAAAGTGCAGCAAGGTGGCCCAATCCTTTATGTAGCAAAGGATAAGCCTGGACAATTTCTAATAATGAGAAAGGAGCTCCCAAGGACACATGGGAATTATCGTCAAGCTAGGTTTCATCACGCTCATATGATTCGCGTTCGGTACTTTGATAATTTGATATGTGGGTGGACCGGTGCTTGGGTACTGCCCTTACTTGGACAAGCATCTTATTTATGATTAACCCCTATTGCAAGCATCCACAACTACAAAATAAGTATTAAGGTAAACCTAACCACAAAATTAAACATATGGATCCAAATCAGCCCCTTACGAAGCAACGCATAAACTAGGGTTTAAGCTTCTGTCACTCTAGCAACCCATCATCTACTTATTACTTCCCAATGCCTTCCTCTAGGCCCAAATAATGGTGAAGTGTCATGTAGTTGACGTTCACATAACACCACTAGAAGAAAGACAACATACATCTCATCAAAATATCAAACGAATACCAAATTCACATGACTACTAATAGCAAGACTTCACCCATGTCCTCAGGTACAAACGTAACTACTCACAAAGCATATTCATGTTCATAATCAGAGGAGTAATAATATGCATTAAGGATCTGAACATATGATCTTCCACCAAGTAAACCAATTAGCATCAACTACAAGGAGTAATCAACACTACTAGCAACCCACAGGTACCAATTTGTGGTTTGGATACAAGATTGGATACAAGAGGTGAACTAGGGTTTTGAGAGGAGATGGTGCTGGTGAAGATGTTGATGGAGATTGACCCCCTCCCGATGAGAGGATCGTTGGTGATGACGATGGTGATGATTTCCCCCTCCCAGAGGGAAGTGTCCCCAGCAGAACAGCTCTGCCGGAGGTCTAGATTGGTTCCGCCTCGTGGCGGCGGAGTTTTGTCCCGTAAGCTTGCCCATGATTATTTCCAGGGTAAAAGCCTTCATATAGCAGAAGATGGACACCGGAGGGCCACCAGGGGGCCAGGAGACAGGGGGCGCGCCCAGTAGGGGTGGGCGCGCCCCCCACCCTCCTGGCTAGGGTGTGGGCCCCCTTAGGTGTTTCTTCCACTCAATAATTCTTATTAATTCCAAAAAAAAGTTCCATGGAGTTTCAAGATTTTTGGAGCAGTGCATAATAGGTTTCCAATGTTTGCTCCTTTTCTAGCCAGAATTCCAGCTGTCGGCATTCCCCCTCTTCATGGTAAACCTTATAAAATAAGAGAGAATAGCCATAAGTATTGATATATAATGTGTAATAACAGCCTATAATGCAATAAATATTGATATAAAAGCATGATACAAAATGGACGTATCACCCCCCAAGCCCAATCCGAATTGGGAGGGCCCCCCTTTCCTTCCTCCTTCCTCCCGGTGGGAGTAGGACTCCCCTTGGGGCACGCCTAGAAGGTCGGCTTCCTCCCCCTCCTCCACTCCTTTATATACGGGGTAGGGGGCACGCCATAGACACACAAGTTGATCATTGATCTCTTGGCCATGTGCGGTGCCCCCTCCACCATAGTCCACCTCGATCATATTGTTAGTGCTTAGGCGAAGCCCTGTGCCGGTAGCTTCATCATCACCGTCATGAAGCCGTCGTGCTAACAAAACTCTCCCTCGACACTTTGCTGGATCATGAGTTTGTGGGACGTCACCAAGCCGAACGTGTGCAGATCGCGGAGGTGTTGTGCTTTCTGTACTAAGATCGGTCGGATCGTGAAGACGTACGACTACATCAACCGCATTATCATAACGCTTCCGCTTACGATCTATGAGGGTACGTGGACAACACTCTCCCGCTCGTTGCTATGCATCACCATGATCTTGTGTGTGCATAGGATTTTTTTTGAAATTACCACATTCCCCAATAGAAAGTGGGTTTGGAAGAGTGTCAACTCTAGGTAATAATGATCCCACTACTTTGGAGAATGACCAGTCTTATGAAATTTTTGATAAAAGTGGGCTTGGAGAGGCCATGAGTTTATTTGATGATAATCGCACTATTTTGGAAGAGTGTCAACTTTGCATGCATGTGGATCATGAACAGAATATTTTACGTGATTATTATGAGAGAGGAAATTATTATGATCCAACATGTAATTATTATGAGAGAGGAAATTACGGTTGTAGAAATTTTCATGTTACTAAATCACCTCTCTTTGCATTGAAATTATTAATGCTTCCTTCTTTCTAGTTGCATATGCTAGAAATTGCTTGTCTGATAAAAAAATCCCTATAAAACGCCTATGCATAGGAAGTATGTTAGACTTAAACTTGTTTTTTCACATGCTATATTATGCTCTCTTTGTGCTTCAATTCTTGTCTTTCATGCAAGCATCATTAAAATTATCAATGCCTAGCTAGGGGCATAAAATGATAGCGCTTGTTGGGAGGCAACCCATTGAATAAAATAATGTTTTCTCTTTTTCTTTCTATTTTTGTGTGTTGACACAATTATGCTACTGTTATGATTGTGTTTTTATGTTTTAATTAGTGTTTGTGCCAAGTAATGCCTTTAGGATCATGTTGGGTGGTAGTTGATTTGAGCTTGTTGAAAAACAAAAACTTTCATGCCCAGTAGAAGAATTGTTAAAAACCACAGAAGCGTGATAAAATTCTGAATTTTTTACACAGGATTGATATACAAATTGCCAACATTTTCCTAAGTTTTTAGAATTTTTTGAGTCACGGAAGTATGGTCAAAGTCCAAATTACTACAAACTGTTCTGTTTTTGACAGATTCTAGTTTTGTTGCATTGTGTGCTTATTTTGATGAATCTATGGATTGTATCGGGGGGGGGGGGTATAAGCCATGGTAAAGTTAGAATAAAGTAGGTATAATGCAATAATAAAATCTGAATGGGTTTGCAATAGTACTTAAAGTAGTGATTTGCTTTATTATACTAACGGATCTCACGAAAGTTTTGTTAAGTTTTGTGTGATTGAAGTTTCAAGTTTTGGGTGAGATCACGATGGATGATGGAATAAGGAGTGAAAAGAGCCTAAGTTTGGGGATGCCCATGGCACCCCAAGGTAATATTCAAGGAGAACCAAGCAACTAACCTTGGGGATGCCCCGGAAGGCATCCCCTCTTTGTTCTAACAACCATCGGTAATTTTACTAGGAGCTATATTTTTATTCATCACATATCATGAGTTTTTCTTGGAGTGTCTTGTATTATATGAGTCTTTGCTTGTTTTTCTTTTTAGTTTGTCACAATCATCCTTGCTGGACACACGTATTTGAGAAAGCCATATTGATGCTATGATTTGTTAGAATTGCTCTGTGTGCTTCACCTAAATTTTTTGAGCTATGGAATTGCTCTAGTGCTTCACTTATATCTTTTTGAGCATGGTGGTGCTTTAATTTTTGAAGAAATGCTCTCATGCTTCACTTATATTATTTTGAGAGATGAAAAATTATTTATGCTCATGTTCTTCACTTAAATTTATTAGAGAGCTTGTTATAAGCAATGGTAATATATGAAACTAGTCCAAAGTGATAGATATCCAAGAGGGATATAATAAAAACTTTCGTGAAGATCATTGGATATTATAAACTTGATTCCTTGCAATAGTTTTGAGATATGGAGATAGTATTATGTGAGTAATGTTGGTGAGTAATTATGCTTTAGTAATAATATTGGTGTTAAGGTTTGTGATTCCCTATGCAAGCACAAAAGTAAATAGTTATGCAATGAAATTACATCCTAGTTGTGGTGCATTATTTGGTGTTAGTTATGTTTAATGCTTGTTTATGATCATTTTTGTTTTTTGGTTGGTTCCTTTTCAATCTATTTGCTAGCCTTTCTTTACACTAAGTGGGAATACTACTTGTGCATCCAAACTCCTTAAACCAAGTTGTGCCAATGAGTCCACCATACATACCTATATGTGGTATTGCCGTGCCGTTCAAACTAAATTTCTATGTGCCAACTCTAATTTTCAAAATGAATTTCCTTTTTGTGTGCACGTGCCGCTCATGAAGCTGCACGGGGTGGCCAATATTTTTCCATGCTAGATGTGTTATTCTCAAGATGAGTGTTTATTCACTTGTCATTGCACGAGAATGTGGCGATATTAGGGATGCCCAGTCCCGAAATGTTTTTTTACTTTATGTTGTCAAATAATAAATTCCTTGGAAAGTTTGGTATGGAAGGCACCCGTGTATACGACTAGCCTTGGATTGTGAAAGAATGGAGGAAAAATGAATAAACTTTATTTTATGTTTGGGACTTGCCAATGATGTATCTAGCATGGAAAGTATTGGGAATTCTCGGTCATTTTTGTTGACGGGAAAAGCATGCCTCTCAAAATATTTTATCTCTCAATTTAAGCTTTGAGCCATGGCACCTCTACAAATCTCTGCTTCCCTCTGCAAAGGGCCTATCTATTTACTTTTATGCAAATTTTTATTTTTATGCAAAAAAAATTATTTGAGTCTCCATCTTCTCTTATAAAGCACCAACTAGGGAGCGCTATTTATCATACTTGTGCATTTGATGTAGCTAATATTCGAGTGTGTTTCATGAATGGATTAATGCTTGAGCATGATGGGCTAGGGATAGCTTTATTTGGTGTTGATATTCTGAAAGACATGGTTGCTTGTTGACATGCTTGAGTATTGATGTCCTTCATGCCAATTATAGACTATTCCTTTGAATCATCTAAAAGTCTAAATGTCCATGCTACAAAAGAAAATAATATGTGATGAAAATTTTAGGCAACATTCCACATCAAAAATTCTGTTTTTATCATTTACCTACTTGAGGACAAGCATGAATTAAGCTTGGGGATGCTCATACGTCTCCAATGTATCTATAATTTTTTATTATTCCATGCTGTTATGTTATCAATCTTGGATGTTTTATATTAATTTTATAGCACCTTTATATCATTTTTTGGGACTAACCTATTTATATAGTGCCCAGTGCCAGTTGTTGTTTTTTGCTTGTTTTTTCCTTCGCAGAGTATCCATATCAAACGAAGTCCAAATGCAGCGAAACTTTTTTAGATTTTTTTCTGCCTAGAAGAGACTCAGGGAGCCCAGGAGGTGTATCAGAGGAGGCCCATGGGTCCCACATGACACCAAGGCGCGCCTTGGTGCCTTGTGGGGCCCACGGTGATCTTTTTCATTGCCACTCAGCTCTATAAATACCCAAATATTCCAGAAACCCTAGGGGAGTCGAACAAACACAATTCCAGCCGCCGCAAGTTCCAGAACTATGAGATCCAATGTAGAGCCCTATTCCGGAACCTTGCCGGAGGGGGAAACGATCATAGAGGGGTTCATCACCCTCATTGGTGCTCCTCTGATGATTCATGAGTAGTTTACCATAGACCTGCCGGTCCGTAGGCAGTAGCTAGATGGCTTCTTCTCTCTTTTTGATCTTCATACAATGTTCTCCTCGATATTCTTAGAGATCTATTTTATGTAATGACTTTTTGCGGTGTGTTTGTTGGGATCCGATGAATTGTGAGTTTATGACCAGATCTATTAAAATTATTTGAGTCTTTTTTGAAATCTTATAGCCTTATATTTCTTCTCTGAAACTTTAGTTTGGTATGGCCAACTAGATTGATTTTTCTTGCAATGGGAAGAGGTGCTTTGTGATGACTTCGATCTTGCAGTGCTTATTCTCAGTGACAGAAGGAGACATGACACCGCATGTATCATTGCCATTAAGGATAAAAATATGGGGTCTATTCCTACGTGAATAGATCTTGTCTACATCATGTCATCATTCTTATTACATTACTCCATTTCTCCATGAACTTAATACACTAGATGCATGCTGAATCTTGGATGTGATGCCTATATACATGATCATTGCCTTGGATATGGTCATAATTATTTTCTCTTCTATCAATTGCCCAACAGTAATTTGTTTACCCATCGTATGCTATTTTCTCGAGAGAATCCACTAGTGAAATCTATGGCCCCCGGTTCTATTTCCTATCATATTGTTTTTAGGTCTATTATTCCAAAAACCCAAAAATACCTTGCTGCACTTTTTCTTTCTTTATTTTTTGTGTGTTTTGGCTAGATTTATTTATCCAATCTCACACAATTTAATCTATCTCAATATTGAGGAGGGATTGACAACCCCTCTTATGTGTTGGGTTGCAAGTATTTATGATTTGTGTGCAGGTGCTATTTACATAATGTTGCTTGGTTCTCCTACTAGATTAATAACCTTGGTTTCATAACTGAGGGAAATACTTACCGTTGTTGCGTTGCATCATCCTCTCCTCTTTGGGGAAATACCAACGCAGCTAAAGCAATCAGGACATGGGTTATGTCAACTTCGGTCAATATGGTTATTTTGGGTTTTTACATAGATAACCGAACCCTTACCCAAAAACTGAACAGTCTGAAAACCAGAACTGTACCAAAAACTGATACCCGAATTAACCGACATTTCTCCTTTTTCGGTTCCCTTCCGGTTTGGGTAACGATTTCGGGTACCCAAAAGCCTAGAGTGATGTGTGCCATTTCATGATACCACGCCAAGTTTCATGAATTTCAGACGAGTTTTGGATTTACATGGATTTAAAAACTAAGTTTCTCAATGTTTGCAGCCGAGCCACGAAGCCGAGGTGTTTGAAATTCATTCTCATTTCTTGCATGGGAGCTAAATATGCACCCAAGGACACATATACGATTTTCTAACCCATTTTGGTGCACTGGAGCATGTGCCTATAGTTCAAATTTAAAGTATGCACATAAATTGGCTAGAAAACTCAATTAATGTATAGAAATGCCCAAACAAACCCTGAATAATTCCAAAATTTAACATGACACTCCTATTGGTCTATTTTTACTCTAGAAAAAAATTTCAAGGCGAGAAGTGGAAACGTATGTCGTTTCATCCACAAAGGTGACGCATTCCCAACTGGAACCACGAGGCTTCTTGTGAGACGTTATGTTTTGTGAGAAGCTTATACCAAAATCTGCCCCAAATGGGACCAAAAAATTAGCACAAAATGTTGGTGACATTTCATGATGCCATGCCAAGTTTCTTGAATTTCGGAGGGGTTTTGGATTTACAGGAATTTCAAAACCAGGTTCCTCAATGTTTGCGGCTGAGCCACGTTGCCGAGGTGTTTGAAATTCATTCCCATTTGTTGCATGGGACCTAAACATGCATCCAAGGACACATATATGATTTTTCAACCCATTTTGGTGCACCGAAGCATTTGCCTATAGTTCAAATTTGAATGCACATTAAATGCCTAGAAAACTCAGAATGTATAAAAATGTCCAAACGAACCATGAATAATTCCAAATTTGATCACGACACTCCTGTAGTTGCATGTTCACTTCAGATAAATGTCTAGCAATTCAAACACCATCCTTTGCTGCTGTGACCCCATTCTGTATTTCAAATCAAAATGAAAAATCAAGTACACCATACACCATTTATTATCATGAACCGTGTCAGATGTAGTACAAAATATCTTGGCGCACCCTCATATATGGTTACGTGGGAAGGTTCATCGGCTACAGTCCACCACCGGCGCGTCAAGTACACTAGCTCCCCAATATCATTTTGTTGTTGAAACGTCGCCGGTCAAAGAGGGAGACATGGACCCGCGTCGTGAGGGCAACGTCAGCGGCCCAGTCCGGCCAGAGCGCGGCCACAACCGCCATGAGCGCGCTCACAACCTGCATGAGCGTGACCGCAATCCGTGATCGGGCTCCTGCGGTAGCAGAAAAGGCAGCTGTTGCAACTCGAATGGCGGCAACACCATCTGCGATGAGGATAGCAAATGGCGAGAGCGGCACAACAACTGTCTATTTTGTGGCGACCGCCTTAGCCCTGATGGAAGCTGCCCACACCCATGTCGAGGTCGCCTACGCCAAGCTCGTGGTAGTCATCACACAAATCGAACGAAGCTTCTCCAACAAGGGTCGACAACCCATGTCCAAAGAGTTGGCAATTGCCGAGAGCGTTCGAGTAGCCATTCGTTTGTTCGCAACATCCCTTCCCGAGATGGAGGTCGTCCACGCCTGGACCGTGGCCGCCCACACATAGCTCGTGGCAGCCTTTTCGAAAGAGATGGCAGACGCAGATGATGAGATGCTTGTCGAGTATGTTGTGATGGATGCCATGGAGCCCCTTCCCCAGGAGATCGTCGAGTGCGAGCTGCACATGGAGGAGGCGGCGGAGATCGACGAGCGCCAGGCAGAGTAGTAGTCTTTGTTTAGAGCATCGGTCTTTTGTTAGAGTAATGTTTAGGTCAGCTAGCTCTATTTAATTGCTGAACTTGCTCGATTGAGAAGTGTGGGTGTGATGTAGGCGCGTTTTTGTACCCAAATTATGCTATGACGTGGATGACCACTGTGACCAGGGAAATTTAGACCAAAATTTGATGTTAAAACTCATCACACACAGGGTAAGCTATATGAATTGTTTGTGTTGTTCACATATCATACACAATGGTGAATAAGGGACCGTGTTTCATGACACTTTGCGCGCCGGTTTTTCACGGCACCGAGTGAAAATTTCCGGCATCCGTGGAAATATGTACCTCCCCCCTCCTCCTGACCAAAAGCCACATTTCCCCAGTTTTCGCCTTCCCATCCAAGTTCAAGCCTTCACTGATGGAGCTATGTACCTAGGGTAGGGTCATGGACCTGTCCAAACTACCCTACCCAAGGACATCTCTAGAAGAAACCACCTGTCAGTCGACCTAGAGGTGTTCCACTCGACGAACTCGAAGACATTCGACCATGAAGCTAGTCACTCGACCATGAAGCCAATCACTCGACGGCCAGGAGATCTAAAGTCACTCTGCGGGTAACGGTCTGTCATTAAGTAGCCTTAATGGTCCTCATAGCACTTTATGTGGGTGTTACCAGTAACCCCTTGTCTTAATGTACTTTAAACCCTGCATAACTGAGGGCTGGAGGGGTCTGGCGAACTCTATATAAGCCACCCCCTCCTCAGTGTAATGGGTTCGCACCCCTGTAACTCACACGCGTATAATCCAGTCGACCGCCTCCGGGCACCGAGACGTAGGGTTGTTACTTCCTCCGAGAAGGGCCTGAACTTGTAAAACTCTTGCGTGTACAACTACTCCATAGCTAAGATCTTGCCTCTCCATTAGTACCCCCCTACACTACTGTCAGACTTAGAACCACGACAGTTGGCGCCCACCATGGGGCAGGTGTCTTAGCGACTTATTGGAGAAGTTGCAATTTTTCCGATCTCCTTCGTCATGGTTTCAGGCGGAGTTTTGGTCGAGGGCCGCGAGATCCGTCTCGGCGCGCTCACATTCATCGCCGACGACTATGCTTGGCTTCAGGAGGCTCCGCTCGACATCGACGCACTCCCAGTCCGCGGAGCGACGCACTTTCACGCGTGCGTCCGTGGCGTCCTCCTGCGGCAACCGTCGACCCAGTATCGGTCGGTCGTTGTGTCATCCTCACTCCCTGCTTCCCGCCAGCGCAAGCACTCCAGTCGGTCGAGGCTTCAGCGGTGGGTGAGGCACGCGGTGGCCCGCCAATCGGCCACCCCCAAGTCGCGGCAATCGAGCCCGACGAATCTCTCTACGGCCTATTCGACTGGCTCCGCAGAGACTGCATACGAGTGCGACGGTAGTGATCCAACGGCGGAGGTTCTGATGGTCGATGGACCACGCAGTCCTCCCGGTTTTCCTGACACCGACGGAGGCGACGGCGGGGGCGACCCATCGCGTTCCCATGAGGAGTGTCAACCCGAGCCCCTCACTTCACTTCAAAGGGAAGAACTTCGCCGCCGGAACATGGATGCACTTCACACTCCTATCGTTGGAGAAACCCCTGAGGCTCGTGCCTTAGAGGACGCGTGCTTGCCCAACTTGGCTGAGCGCACTCGACTAGAGAACCTTCAGCGAGCACTCGATGAGCGCGCGTGGCAACGGGTTCCAGACTCTAGTCAACGTCAGCTCTTTCCACCACCAACTCAGGTATATCGAACTCTGATTTAGAATTTAGCAGTTGCAGCCCGTATAGCAGAGTCAATTCAGCCTTCCCAGTCAGAGGCTGGCAGAGGCTTGATGCAGATCAGAGATTTGCTTCGGGCAGCAGGAGATCAAAATTCAGCTGTATCACAGTCGCGGAATAGGATTCACAGCAAATCCATGGCTGCGAATACAGTCCAGTCGGCTCATAGCCCCAGATCGCCCCCGAGGCGTGAGGGGCGTGGAGACTGGCACGATCAGTACAAGAACCGTGAGCAGTATGATCACCGATTCGATCATGATGATCGACGTCGAGTGCCCACCCCTTCCCCAAGGGGTGGATCCTATGCACCTCGATAGCAAGATGATAGACGGCGGCACAGTGGTGGGAGAAGGATTCCAGTCGACCCCAGGGAACCAGGCTTTGATGCGAGGTCCATCATCGTTCAAGGTCTGGTCGATCGGAACAGAGCTCACTGAGAGGGTCACGACAGAGATGTACCCACCAGCAGCCGAGTGCATGTCTTAGGACCAGAGTGTTTCAGCAGAGCCATCAGGGCCGCAGTGATTCCCCCAACTTCAGGTTGGCGACTGGAGTCAGTAAGTTCAATGGTGAGTCTAAGCCTGATACTTGGCTTGAAGACTACCGAGTGGCTGTCCAGATCAGCGGCGGAAATGATGAGGTGGCCATGAAACATCTGCCTCTGATGTTGGAGGGATCGGCCAGAGCATGGTTGAATCAGTTGACACCCAACAGCATTTACACGTGGGAAGATCTTTCCCGAGTGTTTGTCAGAACGTTTGAAGGAACATGCAAGCGACCAGCAGGACTGACAGAGCTGCAAACTTGTGTGCAGAAGTCGAATGAGACTTTGAGAGATTACATCCACAGATGGATCACATTACATCACACGGTAGAGAATGTATCTGATCACCAGGCAGTCTGTGCCTTCAAGGAAGGCGTTAAGTACAGAGAGCTAAGCCTGAAATTCGGTCGAATCGGAGACATGTCTCTGAGTCGAATGATGGAGATAGCCACCAAATATTCCAATGGTGAGGAAGAGGATCGGCTCCGGAGTGGCAAGCACAAGTCAGTCGCCCAGGAAACCGGAGGAGGGAACTCCAGTCGGAAGCAAAAGCGGAAAGCTGAGCCAGCTGCTCCTGGAGAAGCCTTGGCCGTGACTCAAGGAAAGTTCAAAGGGAAGCCCAAAGGGCCTTGGACCCCAAGAAAGTGAAGTATAAAGAAGGAAATGACGTGATGGATTTGTCGTGCCACATCCACACGAAGAAAGATGAAGAGGGTAATTTCATTTACCCGAAGCATACCACTCGACAGTGTCGACTCTTGATACAACAGTTCCAAGGGAAACATTCCAAAGATAAGGAAAAGGAGTCGGACAAAGTTGAGGACAAGGGGGATAGTGACGAGGAATATCCTCAGGTCAATTCCACTCTGGTGATTTTTTTGGACGTTGAGAGCAAAAGTCGACTGAAAGTTATAAACTGATAGGTGAATATGGTTGCTCCGGCGACACCCAATTATCTGAAGTGGTCTCAGACGGCCATCACATTCGACCAGTCTGATCACCCGACGCACATAGCCACCCCTGGGAGGCAAGCTTTGGTGGTCGACCCAGTCATCGAAGGCACTCGACTGACTGAAGTGTTGATGGATGGCGGCAGTAGTTTGAATATACTGTACGCAGAGACACTGAAAGGGATGGGCATTCCGATGTCCAGACTCAGCACAAGCAACATGAGTTTCTATTGAGTCATTCCTGGCAAGAAGGCCGCGTCACTCGGCCAGATTGATCTCGATGTGGTTTTTTGTGATTCCAAAAATTTCCGCAAAGAAAAGTTGGCATTTGAGGTTGTGGATTTCCAAAGTGCCTATCACGCTATTTTGGGCAGGCCAGCTTATGCACGTTTTATGGCTCGACCATGCTACATGTACCTCAAACTAAAGATGCCTGGCCCCAAAGGTGTGATCACTGTTACTGGCAATCGGAAGAAGGCGGAAGAGTGCTTTCAGAAAGGCTCAAAGATCACAGATGTTCAGATGGTAGCAGAAGAGTGGCAGGAACACCATAGAAATGCAGACCCGAGTGATTTGTTGCGAGCCAAGAAGCCCGCTACGGAATCAGCGTTTCAGTCGTCCGGTGAGACAAAGCTAGTTCACATCCACCCAACCGACCCCAACGCGGCTCTGACTAATATCTCCACAACACTCGACCCCAAATAGGAAGAAGCGCTCATCCAGTTCCTCCGTGAGAACTGGGGCATCTTTGCATGGAAACCTTCTGACATGCCAGGTGTCCCCAGGGGGCTGGCTGAGCACCATCTACGAGTCGATTCAAAATCAAAACATGTCAAGGAACATCTGCGATGGTCCATCGTCCAGAAAAGGAAGGCTATTGGTGAAGAGGTGGCTCGGCTCTTAGCAGCAGAGTTTATCCGAGAGATTTACCACTCCGAGTGGCTTGCCAATGTTGTCATGGTCACCAAGAAGGACAAGTCACTTCGCATGTGCATTGACTTTAAACATATCAATCGGGCCTGCCCGAAAGATCATTTTCCTCTCCCCCGCATCGACCAAATAGTCGACTCGACTGCGGGGTGTGAGCGGCTGTCTTTCTTAGACGCCTATTCCGGGTACCATCAGATCCGTCTGTATGGACCCGATGAGATCAAAACAGCTTTCATCACCCCATTCGGGTGCTTCTGTTATGTCACTATGCCATTCGGCCTCAAGAATGCCGGAGCCACGTTCATGAGGATGATTCAGAAGTGTTTACTCACTCAAATCAGTCGTAATGTGGAAGCATACATGGATGATATTGTGGTCCAGTCATGGAAAGGTTCTGACCTGCTGACTGACCTCGCTGAAAACTTTGCCAACCTCAGTAGGTATGATATCAAGCTTAATCCATCAAAGTGCACATTCGGAGTTCCTGGCGGAAAATTACTCGGTTTTCTCATTTCCGAACGAGGAATCGACGCAAATCCAGAGAAAGTGGGCACCATACTCCGAATGAAAAGACCTGTGCGTGTGCACGATGTTCAGAAGCTTACTGGTTGCTTGGCCGCTTTAAGTCGATTCATCTCTCGTCTCGGTGAAAAGGCATTGCCTCTTTACCGACTGATGAAGAAGTCAGACAAGTTCGAGTGGACTCCTGAAGCTGATGTAGCGTTTGCAGAGCTAAAAGCCCTGCTTTCCACCCAGCCGGTGCTTGCTGCCCCGATCAGCAAAGAGCCTTTGCTGCTTTACATTGCAGCCACAGGACAAGTCGTCAGTACAGTACTTACGGTCGAGCGGGAAGAAGAAGGGAAAGCCTTCAAAGTTTAGCGCCCAGTATATTATATTTCTGAAGTCCTGACCCCATCGAAGCAAAGATACCCTCATTATCAGAAGCTTGTATATGGGATTTATATGACCATGAACAAAGTTGCTCACTACTTCTCTAACCATACCATCACAGTCGTCAGCGACGCCCCATTGTCAGAGATTCTGCATAACAGAGATGCAACTGGTCAAGTGGCAAAATGGGCGATTGAACTCCTTCCCCTAGATATCAGATTTGAGGCAAAGAAAGCTATCAAGTCCCAAGCAATAGCAGATTTCCTCGCCGAGTGGACTGAACAGCAATTGCCGACTCAAGTTCATTCGGAGCACTGGACCATGTTCTTTGATGGCTCTAAGATGCTGAATGGTTCTGGTGCTGGGGTAGTGTTGGTTTCCCCCCGAGGAGATAAGCTCAGATATGTACTCCAGATTCACTTTGATTCCTCCAACAACGAAGCAGAATACGAAGCACTTTTGTACGGGTTGCATATGGCCATTTCACTCGGTGTCCGTCGCCTCATGGTATATGGCGACTCAGATTTGGTGGTTAACCAAGTGATGAAGGAGTGGGACGTCAGAAGCCCAGCTATGACTGGTTACTGCAATGCAGAAAGAAAGCTGGAGAAGAAATTCGAGGGGTTAGAGCTTCATCATATACCTCGACTGAAGAATCAAGCAACCGATGATTTGGCAAAGATAGGTTCCAAGAGGGAAGCCATTCCCAGTGGTGTGTTTTTGGAGCATATCCACGCGCCGTCGGTTCAAGAGGACCCTTTCACCGAAGAAGCCCCGCAGCCAAAAAGTGCCACGAATCCGACTAAAGTCGAGGTCCCAGCCGTGGTCGACCTGATCATGGAAGTTTTGGTTATCACCACTGACTGGACAGTGCCTTACATCGCATATATTCTAAGGAAAGAGCTCCCAGAGAATGAAGAAGAGGCTCGACAGATCGTCCGTCGATCCAAGGCATTTACTGTCATGAAGGGACAGTTGTACAGAGAAAGCGCGACTGGAGCCAGTCAGAAATGCATAACGCCGGAAGAGGGTCGGATAATTCTCAACGACATCCACTCGGGGACCTGTGGCCATCATGCGTCCTCTCGGACTATCGTGGCTAAAGCATACCGAGCGGGTTTTTACTGGCCCAGAGCAAATGAAATGGCGAAAGAGATAGTCGACAAGTGTGAAGGATGTCAGTTCTACTCCAGTATGTCTCACAAGCCCGCCTCAGCCCTGAAGACCATTACAATCGTCTGGCCTTTCGCAGTTTGGGGGTGAGATATGGTTGGGCCACTGAGAACTGGCAGGAGCGGATTCACCCATGTACTGGTGGCAGTCGACAAGTTCACCAAGTGGATCGAAGCCAAGCCTATTAAAAATCTTGATGTTGGCACTGCCATCAGCTTCATCAGAGAATTGATATTCAGATATGGAGTTCCGCATAGCATCATCACCGATAATGGGTCAAACTTCGATTCCGACCAATTCAAAGCCTCCTGCACTTCTCAAGCCACACGAGTCGACTACGCTTCAGTCGCCACCCTCAGTCGAATGGACAAGCAGAAAGAGCAAACGGCCTAATTCTCAAAGGACTAAAACCCTGGTTGATGCGTGATCTCAAGCACGCAGCAGGCGCGTGGGTCGACGAACTTCCATCAGTTCTTTGGGGGTTGAGGACTACTCCAAATCGGTCGACTGGGAGAACTCCATTCTTTCTGGTCTATGGAGCTGAAGCGGTTCTGCCAAGTGACCTGCTTCACAATGCACCGCGAGTCGAGCTCTACTCTGAAGTCGAAGCAGAGCAAGCCCGGCAGGACGCAGTCGACCTTCTGGAAGAAGAAAGAGAGATGGCCATGATCCGATCGACCATCTATCAGCAAGACTTGCGTCGATTCTACGCCAGAAATGTGAAGAGTTGAGCCTTCCAAGAAGGAGACTTGGTCCTCCAAGTGGACCAACAGAAGCCACACAAACTTGCCCCTACTTGGGAAGGCCCCTTCATCTTCACCAAAGTTCTCCACAACGGAGCATACCGTCTTTACAACGTCGATCACCAGATTGACGAGCCACGAGCTTGGAATGCGGATCTGCTCCGCCCCTTTTACACTTAAGTACTCACTCGGATGAGATGTAATAAAAGTACTCCTGTAGTTTATTTATCAAAGACAAAAGTGTTATAATTTTCCCATTAATTGTTGCTGCTTTTGCTTATGTAAGAAATCCCCCAGTGGGTGGCTTAGCTGCGAATCGGTTTCGCCTAAGTTTGTAAAAGTTTTCCTGCCGAGTGACGAGCAAGCCTCTCACTCGGAGACTTAGCTGCGAATCCGTTTCGCCTAAGTGTTTGAAATCCTACCGAGTGGAGAACAAACCCCCCACTCGGGGGCTTAGCTACGAATCCGTTTCGCCTAAGTGTTTGAAATCCTACCGAGTGGAGAGCAAACCTCCCACTCGGGGGCTTAGCTGCAGTCCAGTGCTCTCCTAAGTGTTTGAAATCCTACCGAGTGGAGAGCAAACCTCCCACTCGGGGGCTTAGCTGCAGTCCAGTACTCGCCTAAGCATTTGAAATCCTTCCGAGTGGTGAATCTACCTCTCACTTGGAGGCTTAGTTGCAGCCCGGTGCTTGCCTAAGTGTTTGAAATCATATCGAGTGGAGAGCAAACCTCCCACTCGTGGGCTTAGCTGCAGTCCACTACTCGCCTAAGTATGATATTCATTCCGATCCACAAGGACGACGAGGTGTAGGTCGACTGCTACCTTCTCCTTCGAGTTCCGGCACAAACACAATGAGAAGTAATAAAAATCCTACCGAGTGAAGAGCAAACCTCCCACTCGGGGGCTTAGCTGCGGTCCAGTACTCACCTAAGCATTTGCAATCCTACCGAGTGGTGAATCTGCCTCTCACTCGGAGGCTTAGCTGCAGTCCAGTGCTCGCCTAAGTGTTTAAAATCCTACCGTGTGGAGAGCAAACCTCCCACTCGGGGGCTTAGCTGCAGTCCAGTACTCGCCTAAGCATTTGAAATCCTACCGAGTGGTGAATCTGCCTCTCACTCGGAGGCTTAGCTGCAGTCCAGTGCTCACCTAAGTGTTTAAAATCCTACCGAGTGGTGAGTCTGCCTCTCACTCGGGGGCTTAGCTGCAGTCCAGTACTCGCCTAAGTGTTCTAAATCCTACTGAGTGGTGAGTCTGCCTCTCACTCGGAGGCTTCTCTGCAGTCCAGCACTCGCCTAAGTACGAAAATCGTTCTGACCCGCAAGGACGACGAGGTGCAGGTCGACTGCTACCTTCTCCTCCGAGCTTCGGCACAAATACAACATGCACTCTGCAAGGACGACGAGGTGCAGGTCGACTGCTACCTTCTCCTTCGAGCTTCAGCACAAATACAATGTGCGCTTCATCCTGGGCCGCAAGGACGCAAGTCGACTGCAATCTGTGCTCCAACCTGCATGAGTATGTCCCAAGCACAAAAATATATTCCGAGCGAAGAACAATGTTCGTTCGAAGACAAATGCAAACATATTCAACGGCAAACCCAAGTTCAGATAGCATCCTACGAATCCAGAAGTGCTCAGGCATTGAGCCTGTTAAAGTTTATCGGTTACAAAAACCACTCGGCATTCCGAGGCAAATTTAAGGCATCAAGCATAGAAGTTTTTTACTCCTCCAGCGGAGGACTAGAAGGCATGACAAACTCGTCCAGGTCGATTCCATCAGCAATCCGAGTGGCAGCAGCAATGAAGGTCTCCATGAAGGATTGGAAGTCATGCTTCTTGGTATTGGACACCTTGAGGGACGCCAACTTGTCCTCTCGTGCATCCTTGCAATGAACACGGACCAGAGACAGAGCGACATCAGCACCACACTGGGCAGAAGATTTTTTCCATTCCTGCACTCGACCTGGAACTTCATTCAGTCGAGCCATTAGGGACTCGAGGTCATTCTGAAGCGTTCCTCCCGGCCAGAGTGTCGTGTCGATCCGTGACACAACAACCTTCAGTCGAGCAAGGTAGTTGACAACACCAGCAACACGAGACTCCAGTCGGAGCACATTCATAGCAGCTTCATCCTTCACAGGAGAGTTAACGGGGTCCAGGCTCGTCTCCACTCGACTGGTTTCTTCCTCAAAGTTCTGGCAGAATTCTGTAAACATAATTCGGAGTTAAGCCAGCGGTTTTATGATGAGTCATCAATAACGAGTCAGTCAGATAAAGGGATTACATTCAAGAGTGAGGAATAACTTTTCGGCGAGCCCTCCCAGATAAGCCTCTAGATCGTTCTTCTTTCCTGCTAGTTCACTAGCCTTGTCGCTCAGGGCAATCTTGTCATTCTTCAGTCGGCTGGCCTCCTTGTTGGCTGCGTCAAGAGCAGCTTTCAGATTGGCGTTCTCCTCCTCAAGTTTACCGACTAAAGTCAACTTTTCTTACGCGAGCTTCGTCTTGTCTAAAGTCGCTTTCTGCGCCTCGACGAGTTCAAGATCCTTCTTCTTCAGAGCCTCCTTCAGTTTTTCTACAAAGTGACAATGATATCAGAATCAAGAATGGACAAAAAATAAGGACAGTTGTCAAGATTCTCATCAAACATACCTTTCGCTTCCTCCTTCGCCTTCGTGAAGTTCTCCTGGACAAGCTTCAAGTCAAGTTTGAGCTAGATATGTTTGTTCTCCAACTCAGTATAACGAGCGACAAGCTCGCAAGATTTCTGCAAAGAGTCAGTCGACAGATATCAAAGATAGGTTACTTCCGAGTAACTAAGAGAAAAACCGTAACATTTCTAAGACTACAGTCGAATCAAAATATTCAACAGTAGTCTCGGGGACTACCGTCAGTGGGTGCACTCAGCGTGCCCCCACTAGTTTTATCGACTTGATCCGATCAGTCGACCAAAAGAAACAAAGAGATTGTGGTTCCAAAACCATAGCTAGCTGCCAGCAGTCAGTCATGATCTCATCACGATCTACCCAAAAAAACAGGATCTTCAGACTATAGTCGACTGCCAGCAGTCCACCATAGTCTCGGGGACTACACCCAGTGGGTGCACTCAGCGTGCCCCCACCGGTTCCAAGATTCTGTTCGGCATGGTCTAACCAGACCGACCACCGAAGTTGAAATGAGGAAATTCAAAATACACAGTCCACGGTTGACTGCCCGCAGTTGACCATAGTCTCGGGGACTACAGCCAGTGGGTGCACTCAGCGTGCCCGCACCAGTTCAAAAAGTTCAAAAAATCAATCGACACACCCAGTGGGTGTACAGATTCAAAGATCTTCAGAAAGGAAATCTTTAGATTGCATATTCTAACAGAACAAGCGGTGATCAACTAACCTGGACATTGCTTTGAAGAGCTGAGCTGGCATCATAAGCTGCTTGGCTGGCATCTCGGATCGCCTTCACCTGTTCCATCATGACCCCTGCTTGGCGTATAGCTTCCTTAGCAGCACCTGCTTGGTCCTCTGGGACGTGGTGTGTGGCGAAAAGGGAAGGCGGATCAGCACTCGACGACGAAGGGCGAGAACTCGTCAGTGGCACAGCAAAAGACACGGTAGCCCGAGTGACGTTGCCCCCCCCCCGGAACCAGCGTCTTAGGTGCTGATCCAACCTGAGCAGCCTTGCCAACAGGCGCCTTCTTGTTCCTCCTCTGCATCAGTGGCTCCTCATCATCATCATCATCAGGGAGATCAATGACATGAGGTGGAGCTACAAGAAGGATTAAAAGTTAAAGATGAAGACCCAATCGACCGAAAGCAAAACGACAGAGACCATACCAAGGTTGGAGCTGGCAGCATCTTCCATTTCTTGATCCTCTTTCCTGACTGAGGTCTCGGAGGTAGCAGCACTACAGATTCCAGAAATCAGTCGGTTAGCGAACGAGTCGACCAAGAGTTTATTCATGCCAAACCAGAAAACACAGGATCTTCTATTACCCGAAAATAGTGGGAATCACCATCTTCATCTTCGGCAGGGCCTTCGTCGGCTTCGATGACGTTGCTCGAGGTTGTTTCGACGCTTTCTCAGTCGGCGTCGGAGAGGTCGTCTGAGGGTGCTTCGTCGACTGCCCAACGGGCACAGTTGCTTTACCATGCTCGACTGCGGGGTCATGGGAGAGCTTGGATCACCTTTCAGTGCGGGGAGGGTCGACTTCCTCCTCCTCTTCCTCCTCCTCCTCACCAGTACCGTCTTCTTCTTCATCCTCCTCACCATCAGATTGCCACTCCTCCTGACTTTCACCTCCACTTCCCTCCTCCTCTTCGATCTGTTCTTGCGCCCCGTTGGGCATCGAGTACATCTCGGTAGTTACCTGGAAGACAACAAACAAGACAAAAGTCAGTCGACCGAACTCTAGCAAAACAGAATGAAAGAAGTAGGATCACAGTCGGAGAAACAGAATTGGACCTTGTCTGGCTCGTATGATTGGTCGAGTGGAGGGATCCTCCTGGCTCCTCGGGGGTTTTCCTTGTTCCCTGTGATGGCAGTCATCCACCTCTCCAGTGTGGCATCCTCAACCTCCTCCGGGTGGACCCGAGTGGTGTCTTGAGTGCCAGAATACATCCACATCGGATGGTCTCTATACTGAAGCGGTTGAATGCGTCGGTGGAGGAAAACCTCCAAAAGATCCATGCCAGTCACCCCATCACGGATAAGTTGGACTACAGGCTCGACCAGCACCTTAACCTGAGCCTTCTCCTCCGGGACCACCTTCAGAGAGGACGGCTTGCTCACTCGATCCATGGAGAAAGGAGGGAGTCCAGTCGACTGCCCTGGCGTCGGCTGGTCTTGGCAGTAGAACCAGGTCGACTGCCACCCTCGGACCGACTCGGGAAGGACCATGGCTGGAAAGGCACTTTTACCCCTCATTTGGACTCCAAGACCCCCGCACATCTGGATCACCTGGGTTCTCTCATCACTCGGATTGGCCTTTTTCACCATTTGGGAGCGACAAGTGAAGATGTGTTTGAAAAGGCCCCAATGCGGCCGGCAACCCAAGAAATTCTCACACGAAGATACGAAGGCAGCGAGATACACGATGGAGTTGGGTGTGAAGTGGTGGACTTGTGCCCCAAAGAAGTGCAGAAACCCCCGAAAGAAAGGGTGGGGCAGCAAAGAAAACCCGCGGTCAGTGTGAGTGGCTAAGAGAACACACTCGCCCTCTTTAGGCTGCGGATGCCACTCCTTCCCCGGGAGCCTCGCCGATCCATGAGGGATCAGTCCCTCATCGGCCAGGTCGTCAAGATCCTTTTGGCGGATAGTCAAGCGGATCCAGTCGCCCTGGATCCAGCCCTGCGGCAGACCGGTCCGCGACGAGGATCCGCCTCGACTGGTCGGTCTTTCCTTCGCCTTCGCCGTCGCCTTCTTCGCCCGCTCCAAAGCCGCCGTCTTCTCCTTCACCATTGTCACTGGAGAAGCGTGCATGAAGCAGCAGCGCTAGGGCAGAGGCGAGTGCGGCAGAGAAATCTGGAGAAGAGAGGGGGGAATGAAGGCGCACTGTTCAAAAACCCCCATTCAGCGCTTTACATAAGGCTGCTTCCGAGTGGCTGACATGTAGGCCCGGGCGATCCTGTCAAATCCCACAACAGTCGCGCGCGCGGTACGTGGCGAAATAGGTGGCGCAGAGATCGAGGCATCCCTGCCTTATCCCGTCCGATTGGTGCGGTCTCGCCCTGTCCCGCGCGCTTCCCAAAATTCGAATCCCACGAAATCCGCGGGTTGCAGAACAACTCGTCAGGCGGAAGATCTCCTCCGCTCTGCCACTCGGAGCTCTCCAAGCGAAAACTTCACTCGACGGGTATAAAGAATGGATCAAGGCGACTGAAAAAGAAGTTGACACCGTCACCTAAAGTTCATTGATCCAAGACAAGACATACTCATAGCACGAAAAATGGGTCGGAAGAATTCTCAACTCCTTCCCCACTCAAACCTCGATCCATTCAGGGGCTAATGATGGAGCTATGTACCTAGGGTAGGGTCATGGACCTGTCCAAACTACCCTACCCAAGGACATCTCTAGAAGAAACCACCTGTCAGTCGACCTAGAGGTGTTCCACTCGATGAACTCGAAGACATTCAACCATGAAGCTAGTCACTCGACCATGAAGCCAATCACTTGACGGCTAGGAGATCTAAAGTCACTCTGCGGGTAACGGTCTGTCATTAAGTAGCCTTAATGGTCTTCATAGCACTTTATGTGGGCGTTACCAGTAACCCCCTGTCTTAATGTACTTTAAACCCTGCATAACTGAGGGCTGGAGGGGTCTGGAAAACTCTATATAAGCCACCCCCTCCTAAGTGTAAAGGGTTCGCACCCCTGTAGCTCACACGCGTATAATCCAGTCGACCGCCTCCGGGCTCCGAGACATAGGGTTGTTACTTCCTCCAAGAAGGGCCTGAACTCGTAAAACTCTTGTGTGTACAACTACTCCATAGCTAAGATCTTGCCTCTCCATTAGTACCCCCCTACACTACTGCCAGACTTAGAACCACGACATTCACTGCTTGCTTGTAGCACAACCTCCTCGCCGACGACACTCCTTCTTGCTGCCCAGTCTCATTGATCTAGTGAGATAATCCACACCCGACCCCCATCCTTCTCCTCCTTCTACATCCCACATGCCCCAATCGCCGGCACGACACCTTCCACCCAAATCACGGCCTCATCATCCAAATAATCGCCGCCCTAAGCCATGGTGCACGCAGCATAGCCAGGAGCTCAAAGAGCATTTGGCAATGGAGAAACAAATCACGGCCGCATGAGCGGATGAGGTTGCGATGGATGCCATGCGTGTCGACCCCTAGATCTGTGAGGAGCACCTCGCCATCGAGTCTACCATCGATGCCTCGTTCATAGACATTGCCACTCCGTTGGCTGCTTTAAATGATAGTTCATGGTGTTTTCTCAAGGCCAACGTTGGTGCCTTCGACGAAGACTATAAGGTGTTTTCTCAGCGTGCCCATGCCTACCTCAATTCCAGAGCCAACATGTTGGTGTCTGGAGCGGCTCAGGTGACTCATCACTACGAGGAGGGCACCCATGATGTGGAGGCCTTGTCCTCTTCCAATTCTAAGGATCCCATCGTCATCGATATTTCCGACGATGAGGAGTAGATTATTTTTTTAGCTTACTATGAGGACCTATGTTGAGCTAGCTAGCTACGTTGATGAAGCATGTTCGGTTTACCTATTGCATGTGCTGCTCCTGCCTTTCCTTTACAGATTTTAGTGAATTTTACTATGTAATGTTACTGTGCAATCTGATCCTCTAGTATATATGTTCTATATATTGTGCAATGTGGTGCTCATTTAACTATTTAGTTAATTTGTTGTCATGTTCAGTTCACTGTTTGGTTCAATTCTGCAATGTGATGTTCAATTCTTGTTGGTGCAATTTTGTATTGGTATGCATGTGAGAAATAAATCTAATTTGGTTGTACTAAATACATGAGGCGTATATACAATTGCTATATATCCAAGTTGTCAAGCATGCTTAGCTTCATTAACTATCTGATCTTCTAGCATGTTCTATTGTGCAATGTGGTACTTCGTTAACTATTTGGTTCATTTTTTGTGGTGTTCACTTAGATGTTTTGTTCAATTTTGCAACGCGATATTCAATTGTTGTGGGTACAATTTTGTATTGTTATGCATATGAGAAATAAATCAAATTTTATTGTACTAAATATATGAGAAACATATACAATTGCTATATTTCCTAGTTCTTAAGCATGCTTGGTTTGGAAAATTGGCTTTTCCACGTGGCTCGAATTAATCTACCAAATTTGCAATGTGTTTATTTTTCATCAACATATTTTACTGATAGTATGCTGATACGTCTCCAACGTATCTATAATTTATGAAATATTCATGCCATGTTTACAACAATTTTATATGGTTTTGGTATGATTTGAATGAAACTAACCCGGACAGACGTTGTTTTCAGCAGAACTACCGTAGTGTTGCTTTTTGTGCAGAAATAAAAGTTCTCCAAATGTAGCAAAACTTTTTGACGATTTTTAACTCAAACCTAAAATATTTCCTTTGATTATAATTTATTTTCCAAAAATAGTTTTCTTCAGAGTTTCCTGTTGTTTGATTTTCTCTGGCTCATCTTCATTTGTTTGAGTATTTGTTTTAATAATTACCTTTTGGGAATTATTTCCTATTTAACCCTTTTAGGTTTTTCTTTAAGTTTATGTTTCTACCATTTTAGGTTTCAACCATAGTCTATCTAGGTTTCAACTAGTTGTATAGGGCCTTTAACTGTCCTAGGTGATCAATCAAATCAAGGTCAAACAACAAGCAAATCATAGGCAATTTTGCTAAGTGGCAAACAAGCAAGAGTTTTTCTAGATTTTTTTATTACGTCTAAAATTTTAAACCTTCCAGATTTGGGGGGGAAATCTGGGATGTGACATTATCCAAATAAATTTAGGTTCTTGCAGTTATAATGCATAACTCCGTCTCGGCATCTGAATTTAAGCAATGCACTTTGTTAACTGTCTGGTCCCATCAGAGAAAGCTGCAGTAATATTTTGTTTTCGTTGTTCCTGTAGGTTGAACGACAATTTTGTTCTATTTATGTTGTATAAAACTACGACCAATTCACATTCTTATGATAGTGCTTTTCATGCCTATAAATGACTAACAATGTTCATGCATGTGTTATATATTATAGTGTAAATAGATCATGAAACCTACAAACAAGAATTCTGAATATGAGGAAAAAAATATTCTGCTTCATCTACAAGGTAAGAGTTAAGGTACATGTAAATAGATACAAGCTTTTCGTGAAGGTTTGCTAAAACTTGGAAAAGTTGCTAATCTCCGGGCTCTCTAGAAATAGGGAGCTCTTGGTGTTGGGTTGTGTTTCCTCTAGGGGAAATAGTAGTTTGGTCTGAGCCCAACTATGAGCCTCCTGAAGGAAATATGCCCTAGACCCAATAATAAAGTTGTTATTTTATATTTCCTTATATCATGATAAATGTTTATTATTCATGCTAGAATTGTATTAACCAGAAACTTGATACATGTGTGAATACATAGAAAAAACACCGTGTCCCTAGTATGCATCTACTTGACTAGCTCGTTGATCAAAGATGGTTAAGTTTCCTGGCCATGGACATGTGTTTTCATTTGATGAACGGGATCACATCATTAGGAGAATGATGTGATGGACAAGACCCATCCGTTAGCTTAGCATAATGATCCTTCAATTTTATTGCTAGTGTTTTCT
This sequence comes from Triticum aestivum, assembly GCF_018294505.1. NCBI lineage: Eukaryota > Viridiplantae > Streptophyta > Magnoliopsida > Poales > Poaceae > Triticum > Triticum aestivum. Next base: position 336,206,836 of record NC_057807.1, on the reverse strand, counting down.
TTATGTCAAATATATATTCCTCCGACTATGAGATTATACAACTCCCAAACAACGGAGGAATGCCTTGAGTGCTATCAAACGTCACAATGTAACTGGGTGATTATAAAGATGCTCTACAGGTATCTCCGAAGGTGTTTGTTGGGTTGACATAGATCGAGATTAGGATTTCTCACTCCGAGTATCGGAGAGGTATCTCTCGGCCCCCTCGGTAATGCACATCATATGAAGCCTTGCAAGCAATGTGAATAATGAGTTATTTGTGAGATGATGCATTACGGAACGAGTAAAGAGACTTACCGGCAACGAGATTGAACTAGGTATGAAGATACCAACTATCGAATCTCGGGCAAGTAACATACCGATGACAAAGGGAATAACATATGTTGACATAGCGGTTCGACCGATAAAGATCTTCGTATAATATGTGGGAACCAATATGAGCATCCAGGTTCCGCTATTGGTTATTGACCGGAGAGGTGTCTCGGTCATGTCTACATAGTTCTTAAACCCGTAGGGTCCGCATGCTTAACGTTTGATGATGATATGTATTATATGAGTTATGTGTTTTGGTGACCGAAGGTTGTTTGGAGTCTCGGATGAGATCACGGATATGATGAGGAGTCTCGAAATGGTCTAGAGGTAAAGATTGATATATTGGAAGGTAGTATTCGGACTTCGGAAGGGTTCAAGAGTGTTTCAGGTACATACCGGAGTACCGGAGGGGTTACCGGAACCCCCCGGGGAAAGATATGGGACATATGTGCCATAGGAGGGAGGCTAACCAGCCCACAAGGGAGGAGGCCAAATTGGACTAGGGAAGGGGGCGCCACCCCCCTTTCCTTCTCCTACTCCCTCTCCTTCCCCCTTTCCCCCTCCGGTAAAAGGAAGGGGCACTACTAGAATCCACTTCTTTGTCGTCCGCTATTGCGGACGGCAAAGGCATGGATCACGGACGATAAACTCCTTTGCCGTTTGCCAGCAGACGGCAAACCGTCCATCTGAATGCGTGCCAGCAAAGGCCTTCTTTGCCGTCTGCTTCCTGGAAACGGACGACAAAGGATTGTGCCGTCCGTCGTTGGTGGCCGGCAGACGGCAACAATTATGGACGGCAGTGAGGTGGGGTGAGAGCTGTTAGGGGTTAACGGCGTGCTTTGCCATCAGCCAGCGGACGGCAAAGAGGCTATGGTATTTTCCGTCCGCTAGCGAACGGAAAAGTGCTCAAACATGCCTGTCCTAGAAATCACAGGTATCTGCCATGTGGCATTTTTGTCGTCCGTTAGCTGACGGCAAAGTTTTTTGTCGTCCGCTAGCGGACGACAAAGAGCTTGTACAACCTTGTTTTTAATTAAATTCATTCAATTTGATAGCAATTCACAGATATACACATATATACATATATACACAACAAGCATATCCAACACACAAGTTTCATCATATATACATACATAACCAACACATATATAGTTCCATGCATCCTTACATATTACAAAAGTTTCACATTGTTCATCCAACACCGTTATCCATCCATCCATACATAACAAGTTCCAAACATGCAAGTTCATTGATACAAAGTAAAAGCACAAATGGAAAAGTAGCACTCCATCTATGCAAGCTTCCATGAATTAAATCAAATCTGCAAAATGATAAACAAGATGTTAGAAGAAGAAGAAGAAGAAGACTATAAGAAGTAAGCATACTTACACTACTAGGGAAAAGCCTAGCAGCAGTGCGGGTTTTAGGCCTATCAGTAGTGCGGGACGATGCGCTACTGATAAGGTGCTACAGCTAATGTGTAGCAGTAGTGCCTGTCGTCCCACGCTACTGCTATACATGGATAGCTGCAGCGCGCTTCAATGAAGAGCGCTACTGATATTATCTGTAGCACTTTTAACAGAGAAGCGCTGCTGGTAAGGCGACGCTACTGCTAACTTTCCCCCCTCGCTACTACTAGTTTTATTAGTTTTCACATTTGTTTTGTATTTGAATAGGCTTTATACAATAATCTTTAGCATATCATACACATACAAATGTGATCATAGCATATACATACAATTAGTCTGATCAAATCATGTCATCATCATAATCATCATCCAACACAAAGTGGTCTCTCGTCATCATCTTGAAAATAGCGATACCAGTCCTCGATTACTTACAAATACATCGTCATCCATCTAAACAATGGTATACGCGTGAAGAGCTATCACTTTGAGTACATGAGTTCGTATCCCTCTCTTGCATTAGCGTGAACCTAAACTAACTATTGCCTGTCGCTCGGAAACCGGAAACTGGTAACACCTGGGCCTGACACTCCGGCCACTCGTCGTATATATACTCCTGGCGTAGCACTTCTTCGCCATTGATGATCTATGCACTTGCATCGTCACATGAGTCGATGATATGCAACATATATAGTTGAGCAACAGAAAGAGACAAACTTGGCAAAAATAGAAGAAGAAGAGGGAAAGGAAGAAGAGGAGGAGGAGGAGGAGGAGAAGAAGAAGAAGAAGAAGAAGAAGAAGAAGAAGAAGAAGAAGAAGAAGAAGAAGAAGAAGAAGAAGAAGAAGAAGAAGAAGAAGAAGAAGAAGAAGAAGAAGAAAAAAGAAGAAGAAGAAGAAGAAGAAGAAGAAGAAGAAGAAGAAGAAGAAGAAGAAGAAGAAGAAGAAGAAGAAGAAGAAGAAGAAGAAGAAGAAGAAGAAGAAGAAGAAGAAGAAGAAGAAGAAGAAGAAGAAGAAGAAGAAGAAGAAGAAGAAGAAGAAGAAGAAGAAGAAGAAGAAGAAGAAGAAGAAGAAGAAGAAGAAGAAGAAGAAGAAGAAGAAGAAGAAGAAGAAGAAGAAGAAGAAGAAGAAGAAGAAGAAGAAGAAGAAGAAGAAGAAGAAGAAGAAGAAGAAGAAGAAGAAGAAGAAGAAGAAGAAGAAGAAGAAGAAGAAGAAGAAGAAGAAGAAGAAGAAGAAGAAGAAGAAAGAAGAGAAGAAGAAGAAGAAGAAGAAGAAGAAGAAGAAGAAGAAGAAGAAGAAGAAGAAGAAGAAGAAGAAGAAGAAGAAGAAGAAGAAGAAGAAGAAGAAGAAGAAGAAGAAGAAGAAGAAGAAGAAGAAGAAGAAGAAGAAGAAGAAGAAGAAGAGAAGAAGAAGAAGAAGAAGAAGAAGAAGAAGAAGAAGAAGAAGAAGAAGAAGAGAAGAAGAAGAAGAAGAAGAAGAAGAAGAAGAAGAAGAAGAAGAAGAAGAAGAAGAAGAAGAAGAAGAAGAAGAAGAAGAAGAAGAAGAAGAGAAGAAGAAGAAGAAGAAGAAGAAGAAGAGAAGAAGAAGAAGAAGAAGAAGAAGAAGAAGAAGAAGAAGAAGAAGAAGAAGAAGAAGAAGAAGAAGAAGAAGAAGAAGAAGAAGAAGAAGAAGAAGAAGAAGAAGAAGAAGAAGAAGAAGAAGAAGAAGAAGAAGAAGAAGAAGAAGAAGAAGAAGAAGAAGAAGAAGAAGAAGAAGAAGAAGAAGAAGAAGAAGAAGAAGAAGAAGAAGAAGAAGAAGAAGAAGAAGAAGAAGAAGAAGAAGAAGAAGAAGAAGTCATTTGTGCTAACATAAGTAATTTTGGAGCTAACCTATAGGAAACTAACCATAGTAGAGATAACTTAGCATATTAGAGCTAACATATGTAACTAAGCATACTAGAGATAACATAGGTAACTATAAGCATATTAGAGCTAACTTATGTCATTTCGGACGAAACAAAGCTAAGTATATATAGATCATTTTGGAGATCTGACATACCTGACATAGTTTAGTTCTCATTGTTCTTCTCCTTCTCCTTCCTCAGCCTGATGCGCCAAGAGCGGCGAGGTGGTGGAGGCAGTGGGATGTAGTCTTCTACCACAATTGGAGTGGTCATGTCGCCCAGTTGTGGGATCGCCTGCGCCACCACCAGCGCGAGGTCATTGTCAGGCACCACCACCATCACGAGGCCATCTTCAGGCAAGACAGGCACGACCATCGCTAGGTCATCGTCAGCCGCCACCAAGTCTTGCCCATGGTCAGCCACCACCATCTCTTGCCCTTGGTCAGCCACCACCATCGCTAGGTCATCCTCAGCCTGATGCCCACTCTTCTCCTCTTCTTCCCCACTCCAATCCGGATCATCCTCCTTGTTGTCTTTACTGCAGCCAGAATCGCTGCTGCTTTGGCTGTAGTCGCTGCTGCTTTGGCTATAGCCACTGTCGCTGCTGCTGCTCCCATTGCCTGTCCAAATGCAACAATGACCGTTAACAATCGATGTGAGACAAAGACAAATGTAGAGGAATAAGAAGAGGCAGAACGTACTGGCATCATCGTCGTTGGTGTAGCGCATGCGACACATAGTCGCGTTGAACACCTTCATGATGAGCATGGTGGTGGCGTCATCATACCTGAAGAGAAGGAAGTACCCTAGTCGCAGGTTGTAGGCATGGTGGAACTTCTCCCATCCACAACACAAGTACATGTGGCCCTCCTTGATCACCAACTCCACGTCCCACAGCCTGCGAAACCCGCTGCCGGCCTGTCGCAGCTTCACATTATTTGGCGGATCTTCACCCAGCATGTTCATAAAACTGTCAGGCAACCTCTGCATTTTGGGACAATGAGTGATGTAGCAAACAACAAATATCACAATGAGATGGGTGAAGGGGAGATCTCTCCTTTTATATACCTGCGTCATGGATGATACTAAAGTCCCAAGTATGATACTGAAGAACTCGGAAACATCCAACTCGTACTGTGGTGTGTGTCGGATGTGGGGCTCTGGCAAACACTTAAGGTTCAAACTCTGGGGTGCGCGCAAAGATCTTTCCTCTACCAACCCACGTCCCAAGCCTCGTTGAGAATCTAGACTACTCGATGAACAACACAAGGGACACGAGGTTTATACTAGTCCAGGCCACCATTGAGGTGTAATACCCTACTCTAGTGTGTGGTGAGTGGATTGCCTCAGGGGCTGATGATGGATAGTACAAAGGAAGAACATCCTCGCGAGGAGAGGTGTTCTTGTGGTGGTGGGTGTTCTGCTTCGTAAGGATTCCAATCCCCTCCTACTGTGGTGGCTATCTCTATATATAGAGGCCCTGGTCCTCTTCCCAAATATTGAGCGGGAAGGGTGCCAACAACAACCATTTTGAGGGGGAACATCTAGTACAACTTATCCTGACTAAAGTTGGTCTTCGACTGCCAAAGGCTCTGGCGATGACGCCGTCCTGGGCTCCATGGTGACCTCCGTCCTGCCGCTCTGCCGGTCTTGGTCCTGTTGCACTGGAATGGCAACCTTTGCTTGACGCCTCAGTACTCCGCGCCTGCGCTTGCCCCCTTTGCATCAAAGAGGAAACAAGGACGCTGCGCAGGCTGGCGCCCGCCTGGTCTTGATCGTCATGGCCTATGGCATGAGCTCCTCGCGAGGTACCCTTGCCTTGATCTCTCTGCCCCCTCGCGAGCATTGCCTAGTGAGGCCGCTCCTGAGGAAGCCTCCTGTCGTCCGCCCCGCGAGTCTGGGCCCCTCGCGAGAGTCTTGAGCTCGAGTCGATGAAGATGGCCCGTACTGGGCCACCACTTGAGCCACACCGCAGGCCGCAGGCAGGCAAGTCTGGGGACCCCCGTTCCCAGAACGCCGACAGTAGCCCCCGGGCCCAAGATGCGCTTGGACTTGGCTTAGCAGAGAAGCGAATGGGCAAGTGCAGAGCGCCGGGGGCCCCAACAGCCTGCGGCCTTGGGCGTTGTGGGGTGGTTGATTGGACGTGTGCGTCTCCGCTTCCCCACGCTCCTCATTACGCGCCTGGCTTGGCGGACTCGTGGTTGTACATAGCTATTCCCCTCTTGCTATTCGCACGCTTCTTGTTCTTTCTTCTTCCTTGAGCTCCAGCCTCTGCCTCTAATCCAATCTCGGGTTCCCCCTCCCCCCCTCTCCATCGCCATGGCACCAACGAAAAAGGAAAAGGCGAAGAAACTCACGCCTTCGCCCCTCTTGCCTCCAGCAGCTGCTCCCGCCGTCGACCAGTCGCTCATACTCAATCTCTAAGCCTTGGGCAAGGTCCGCTCCGCCCTTGCCTCCATCTTCAACGAGTGCTGGAGGATGACGGCCTGGCCCGCGTCCCACGCCTCCTTCAATAGGGTCGTCACAGAGGTCTGATTCTTTGCCGACGCCATGTGGGCGGGCCTAGTTCCCCCCTTCTCTACTTTCTTCAATGCGGTGCTTTCCCATTATCAGATCCATATGATGCACCTCAGTACTCAGTCCATTACTCTTCTTGCCGTCTTCGCCTTTGTCTGCGAGGCCATGGTGGGCATTCCTCCCTCCGTTTCCCTTCTGCGCCACTTCTTCTCCTTGCGCCTGAGTGACCCAACTCAATGCTCGGGGTGCGTGAGCTTCCATGCTGTGTCGGAGACGGCCGCCTCGGGGATCGATTTTGGCCTCCCTCCTTCCGCAAGCGGGTTCCGAGAACGATGGATGTATGTGGATGTCGGGTGCCCAGCCCCCTGATCTCGCACCCCAACATTGCCTGCTATCCCCAACTCAGGCTGGGATCATGAGAAGCTCACGAGCCCCCGGGTTGCTTTCGTCTGGTGCCGCTTCGAGAGTTTGAGAACGCTTGGTGTGACGGCGGCCCAGGTGGTGAAGGAGTTCCTCCAGTGCCGCATTGCTCCTCTCCAGCATCACTCCCGCCCGATGTGGACCTTCGCGGGGCATGGAGACTGCATGAGGCTCCAGGAGGAGGATCTGGTGCCTGAAGCGCTAAGGAAGGTGCTGAAGGTCTTGACTGCAACACTTCTCCAGGCAGTATCCAGCATGGGGCCGCCCTCTTGTATCTTTGCTCGGGCAGGGCCGACTTCGTGACGCAGATGCCCTGCTTCGACGAATGGGGGTTGCGCCCGGTCGGCCTCGTGGGGCCCCGCGAGAATCCAGTTATCGTGGTCGCCCTTCCGATTGCCCATGGCGGTCCTGCCTCAGGTGGTGGCGCAGGGAGGCGAGAGCCTCCGGGAGCTGAGTGGTCTGACGTTGAGGCGCTGATGCCGCGCGGAGCTCCTGAGGCGTCATCCTCCGAAGTGCATCCTGGAGTGGTGGCTGATGAGGAGTCGCGACCTGTGGCTCCCGAGGACGGGACTCCTGAGGCCTCGACTGGCCTTCACGAGGCGGTACCTGGTAGCCTCGCCCAGCCTGGCGCCCTTGGCGCAAGTCATCCTGATGTCTCTTCTATGCCACGCGTCAGCCCTCGCATCGGGGGCTTAGGCCGGTTCCGCGTAGACTTCGAGGCCCTCCGCAAGAGGAAGGAGGCTTCGGGTGGCAATGACCGTCCTTGCCGCCTGCTGAAGTGCAGGAAGTACTTTTCCATTGACGAGTAAGTCTCTCTTCCTCATGATTCCTTGCTCCGCCGTTCCTTCTACTGATTGTGGCTTTCCAGGGCCCTTCCTGCCGAGTTTGCGGAGCCGGCCAAGGAGCCACCTCCTCAGGCCTCATCTTCGTCGCTGACATTTGGCGCCCAAGCTCGAGTGCCACCCCTGACGCAAGGCCAGTTGGTGAGGCGAGCCGTCCCGCGGGGTACCTTGAGCCTACGCATTTGCTGCCCCTCCTTCGTGAGCTTTCCTGGGTCACAACCAGCTTGCCCCGCGCTCCTCCCCTGACCTTAGGCTCCACTTCAAGGGACGGACCGGCGCCGGGTTGGGTCCCTAGCGGGGCCCGTCCGGCAATCGTTGGGGCGCTAGCCCCCAGCCCCCCACCGAGAGGGGGTGCGCTGCCTCGGGGCTCTCCGCCTGCGCCAATGGCGGAGGATGATGCGGACAACGTGCTCAGGCATGCTCGGGAGCGCAGTGATCTTTTCCGAGAGTTTCTTCAGAAGGCAGTGGATGCGGTGAGCCAGCTCAGCGTAGAGCTTGCTGGCGAGGATGCGCGCCTTGAGGCCGAAGGCCTGCGCCTTGCTGAGGAGAGGCACAAGCTGATGGTGTCTGTCAGCCTTGTGCGCCACCAGCGTGATCTTGACAATGCCAAGGCTGAAGCATCACTGGCGGCCTCGCGGAAGGCCTGCTCCCGAACCATCGAGGAGGCCCAGGAGGCAGATCGACGATGCAAGGTTGCAGAGGAGCACGCGTGGGAGCTCCAAGCCTGGAGCAACTCTCTGGAGCAGCAAGTGGAACTGCGTCAGGCTTCCCTTGTGTTGCTGAAGGGGGCACCCGCCAAAGAGGAGGAGCTCCTGAGGCGCGAGGAGGCGCTGACACTAGAGGCTGCCGAGCGCAACCTTGATCTTCAGCGGTTGGAGATGAGGGAGCGCCTGGTGACCCAGGCAGAAGATGATGTCGGCGTGCGGGAGGCTCGGGTCTAAGGAGAGATCGACCGTCGCATGGCGGAAGCTCGTTTGGGTCTTGAGAACAAAGAGAGGTTGGAGCTGGTCAAGGCCGAAGCTGCGAGCAGGACTGCCGCTCTGAGGGCCAAGCTGAATGAAGCGACGCGGCGTGCAGATTCCTCCGCAGCCGCCCGAGGCGCAGTGCAGGCTGAGCTGGCCTCCTCCCGTGCCGAGCTGCTTCTTCTACAACAGAGGGTCGATGATGCCGAGGCCGTCACGCGGCGGAACGAGGATGAGATCCACCAGCGACAGACCCTAGAGCATGTGCATGGTCCCATGCTCCGAGCACTCAGGGAAAGGGCCAACACAACCCTGGGCAATATCTGCGAGGAGGCTGCCGCGGAGCCCCTCGTGACCAACTATGCCGGCAATCTTCGGTTCTTCACTGATGTGGTGACGCAGTTGGAGAATCGCTTCGATAGGGCCCGCTGGCTCATTGAAGAAAGGAGCCGAGTCCTGCTTGGGCATGCATTCTCCCGTGTCTTCAGCCATCTTCAGGACAGAGATCCCCACTTCGACTTCAACGTCGCCATCGCGCCGGTGCCCATAGCCATCCGAGGCGATCTGGCGCAATGGGTAGAGGACAACGTGGATGCTCTTGTTAGGGCCTTCGCTTCTGATAACGACAGCATGATCGTGACTGCTGATGAAGGCGACGTCGTGAATGAGCATGGCGCTGATGACGGCGATGGTGATGATGGCGACGATCCCAGCGACGTCGGTGAAGCCTCCGGAGGCGTCCTAGAGGACGCGGTGAGCGACATGTCCGATTGATTGTACGCTGCCTCCGCTGGTTACCCTGCGCGGAAAAAGTTCGGGCGCGGCCCTGAAGGTGGTGAGAGCATTTTGGGAGGGAAGCCCCTCGTGTAAAGGATTGTAGCTGGTACGCTTATAGGCATAACGCCGTATGTATGCTTACGCTGGGCCACCGACCCCGTGATGGGTCAGCCGACCCGATTTACCTTTGACCCCGACTGGCCTCGAGCGAGCCTGCGGGGGCTGTAGTGTCCTGAATGCCTTCCGGGGGAGCCCATAGGTCTCGCGATGAGAGCCTCCTAAGGGTGAGTGGCGGCCACGGTCCAGAGTGCTCGCATACTTAGCCCGGCCTGGCCCGCGGGAGGATCACGAGGGGAAAGCAGCTGACGTTAACTTGGGACGTAGGGCCGAAACCAGAACACAAGAACTTCTCAAACGAGACAAAACTCCCCTCCCCAAATACACGCAAATCACAAGCTCAAGTTCAACTTAAATTCAAAGCAGAGAAAGGCAATGACAGAGGAAAAGGCAAAAGGCAAAGGCCGCGTCCGACACCTAGTCTAGTCTTCGACGTCTTCTCACCAGCGTGGAGCTAAGTGCTGCCACTGGGTGTGGGCGGGAGCCCCCGAGGCCCGAGGGCGGTTCTCTGGAGACTCCGGGGCGTGTACAGCCCCAACTCATTATTACGTGAGAGTGTCACGGGCGGCAAGCTTCACAGGCACTAGGCCTTCTTCACAAGTACCAGCCTTGCTTCATATTGCCAGATGAGGGCCCCGCCTTGCACCACACTCTACCGCCACCGACGGTGACTGGAAACCAAGGACGATGCCAATGGGGTAGAGTGGTCGCCAGCGGTTCCCCCGACGACCACAGGTCCTCTGCCGGGGGCAGGCCCTAGGGCACCTCCCAGGCAGAGGGCCTACCTCCTGAGAACGCCTTGCTCCGAGAGTTGCAGGGGCGAGCCCGGCTCCAGGCCCCTCTCCTGCAGCCCCCAGTTCTCTCCTCCTGAGGGGTAGGAGGCTGCAGCATTGGGGCAACTATCTACTGCGGCGACCTGTACCTCCTGCGACCCATGGTTAGCATAAGCTTGCTCATGAGGAATTAGCGGTACCCGATAGCCGCTGCGACCGGCGCGGTCGTCATGGCTTCCTTGCGGTTCTTGAAAGGACTCAGCTTCTGGTATCTCCTCCCCCCCTGCTCGGCCCAAGGAACGAGCCATGGTCTTCTTCCAGTGTGCACTCTTGGCCCACCATATGGGGCACGTAAGCCTCTGGGGGCGCCGCCCCGAGGGCCTCGCCGTAGTGCCCCATGCGCCATGCAGCCCGGCTCGAAACGCCATCTTGGGGGTGGTAGCGTGACGGTCCACCCGGGCTGTAGGCAATGGTGCGTACCCCTTCACTTACTAGGAGCACTAGCGGCCAGGCTGTCGTTGATGAGGCCTCGAGGTGCGCCCGGGGTCGCGCGGGCATGGCTGGGACCGCCATATGACCCGCCCGGGGCCTAGGATTGTAGTTGGACGCAGAACGGAGGTGCTCCTGAGGCGGCAGAGTCCAGGAGCTCGGCCACGCGCTCCAACAGCACATCGTGGCCGCTTTCCTACAGCCTGCACCGCAGCAGTTCTCGGGCCACCGTGAGCGCGGCCTTGGTGTTCGCCTGCTCCCGTCGGGTGTATGGCACTGCGGCTGCGGCGTGGTTTGAGGCCCTTACCGCTGATCACACCTGCCGAGGTGTGAGGGCAGGTTGTGCCTGGCCGCTTCGCCCGCGCCCTGCGGAGCGCGAGCTGCCTGAGGCATTAGGTTGGGGTCGCCTTGGGCAGGCAGCGCGGCGTGGGCAGGCCACGCCGCCCAGCGGTCGGTGTTGGTCGTCGGATTGCCGGACAAGGAGACGACGAAGCGGTAGAGCACAAGTTGGTGGGCGAAGATTCTGGCACACCCCTACCTGGCGCGCCAAATGTCGGATGTGGGGTTCCGGCAAACCCTTAAGGTTCAAACTCTGGGGTGCGCGCGAAGATCTTTCCTCTACCAACCCACGTCCCAACGCCTTGCCGAGAATCTAGACTACTCGATGAACAACACAAGGGACACGAGGTTTATACTAGCTCAGGCCACCATTGAGGTGTAATACCCTACTCCAGTGTGTGGTGAGTGGATTGCCTCAAGGGCTGATGATGGATAGTACAAAGGAAGAACAGCCTCGCGAGGAGAGGTGTTCTTGTGGTGGTGGGTGTTCTGCTTCGTAAGGATTCCAATCCCCTCCTACTGTAGTGGCTATCTCTATTTATAGAGGCCCTGGTCCTCTTCCCAAATATTGAGCGGGAAGGGCGCCAACAACGGTCATTTTGAAGGGGAACATCTAGTACAGCTTATCCTGACTAAAGTTGGTCTTCGACTGCCAAAGGCTCAGGCGATGACGCCATCCTAGGCTCCACGGTGACCTCCATCCTGCCGCTCTACCGGTCTTGGTCCTGTTGCACTGGAATGGCAACCTTTGCTTGACGCCTCGGTACTCCGCGCCTGCGCTTGCCCCCTTTGCATCAAAGAGGAAACATGGACACTGCGCAGGCCGGCACCCGCCTGGTCTTGATCGTCAAGACCTGCGTCATGAGCTCCTCGCGAGGTACCCTTGCCTTGATCTCTCCGCCTCCTCGCGAGCCTTGCCTGGTGAGGCCGCTCCTGAGGAAGCCTCCTGTCATCCGCCCCGCGAGGCTTGGCCCCTCGAGAGGGTCTTGAGCTCAAGTGGATAAATATGGGCCGTACTGGGCCACCACTTGAGCCACGCCGCAGGCAGGCAAGTCTGAGGACCCCCGTTCCCAGATCACCGACAATGTGGCAGAGCGGAGTCTGCGGTGGCGGCTTCCCCCCATCTCTAATAAGCAGCAGGAAAGACCAATTAGTACCCTTACAACATTATCATACAACATTATAACATAAGAAATTTTGAGCAGAAGATAATCAACTACACCAAGTTATCATTTCTCATTCAAAAAACAATGCACTTGTGGACATATGATGGCTCTAGTTGAATTTATTAGTACCACTAGTCGTCAAAAATGTTGACTTTAGTTGAATTTCATATAATAACTAATTTAACTTCTTTCGGTCAGCAAACTAGGCAACTACCTAGCAGTATAAAAACATTCAACTAAACAAAAGAAAGGAACTGCAAAACGTGGCGGAACCCTAAATAAGAAAGTATAAAAACGTGTCTTTTTCTTCTTCTTCCCCTCTTCTTCTTTTTCCCTCCTTTTCCTTTTCTTCTTCTTCCTCTTCTTCCTTTTCTTCTTCTTATTCTTCATCTTCATCTTCTTCTTCTTCTTCTTCTTCTTCTTCTTCTTCTTATTATTATTATTATTCTTCTTCTTCTTCTTCTTCTTCTTCTTCTTCTTCTTCTTCTTCTTCTTCTTCTTCTTCTTCTTCTTCTTCTTCTTCTTCTTCTTCTTCTTCTTCTTCTCCTTCTTCTTCTTCTTCTTCTTCTTCTTCTTCTTCTTCTTCTTCTTCTTCTTCTCCTCCTCCTCCTCCTCTTCTTCCTTTCCCTCTTCTTCTTCCTTTCCCTTTTTCTTTTTCTTTTTTTCCTTCTTCTTTTCGAATATGTAAACTATCTAAAACTATTTATTATCTAAAACTATATCTAATATCTAAAACAGAAAAGAAAGAAACTGCAAAACATGGCGGAACCCTAAATAAGAAACTATCTTCCTCTTCTTCTTCTTCTTCTTCTTCTTCTTCTTCTTCTTCTTCTTCTTCTTCTTCTTCTTCTTCTTCTTCTTCTTCTTCTTTCTTCTTCTTCTTTTCTTTCTTGTTCTTCTTCTTGTTCTTGTTCTTCTTCTTCTTCTTCTTCTTCTTCTTCTTCTTTCTTCTTCTTCTTTCTTTCTTCTTCTCCCTCCTCCTCTTCCTCCCTCCTCCTCCTCCTTCTACTCTTCTTCTTCTTCTAAACTAAAACTAAAACAAATCTAGAATAAACTAAACTAAAAATAAAAATAAAAATAAAACGAAACCAAAACTAAAGTAAACTATAACTAAAACAGAAATTAAAGTAACTAAAAAAATCTAAAATAAACTGAACAAAAAAAGGGGGGAAAGATCACTCACCGGTGGGTCAGGGTGGGCGGTGTAGGGGGAGGCCACGGCGGGTGGGGGCGGCAGCGGCCCGTGGAAGGGGAGGCCGTGGCGGGTGGGGGCGGCGGCGACCCGGTGGAGGGGGGTCGCGGCGGCTAGGGGTGGCGGCCCGTGGAGGGGGCGGCCGCGGCGAGTGGGGGCGCAGCGGCCCGGTGGAGGGAGGCCGCGGCGGCTGGGGGCAGCGGCCCGGTGGAGGGGGTGGCCGTGGCGGGTGACGGGGCCAGGGGCGAGAGGGCAGCGGCGGCAGGTGGGGCGACGGGACCAGGGCGGCGGGTGGTGGGGCAACGGGGCGAGGGGCGGCGGCGGCGGGTGGTGGGGCGACGGGGCGAGGGGCGAGGGGGGCGGCGGCGGGTGGTGGGGCAACGGGGCAAGAGGGCGGCGGCTAGTCGGGGCGGCGGCGGGTGGTTGGGACGGTGGTGGTCTCGTCAGCGAGAGGTGCGCGGACCGAAAGAGAGAGAGGGAGGGAGGGGCGGGGTGGGGGCAGCCGTTAGTTAGGGTTAATTTCTTTGTCGTCCGCCCCCTTTGCCGTCCGCAAACAAACGGCAAAGAATCTTTTTTTTGTAGCTGCTCGTTGGTGGGGCCCACCTCCCTCTTTGCCGTCAGCCAGCTGACCGCAAAGAACTGGCTGATGGCAAAGACCTTCTTTGCCATCAGCCAGTTCTTTGCCGTTCGTTTTATGTAAGCCGACGGCAAAGACCTTCTTTGTCGTCAGCCAGCTGACGGCAAAGAACTGGCGGACACAAATAACTAGATTCCAGTAGTGGGGGTGGGGGGCGAATCCAACTAGGAGTCCAAGTGGGACTCCTTCCCACTTGAGGCGCGCCTAGGCCGGCCTCCTCTTCCTCCCTCCTTTATATACGAGGGGGCCCGGGCTAGAGGACACACCAATTGCTCCATGTTATGTGTGGCGCCCCCCTCTACAGTTTATGCCTCCTGTCATATTCTCGCGGTGCTTAGGCGAAGCCCTGCGTGGATCACATCACCATCACCATCACCACGCCGTTGTGCTGACGGAACTCATCTACTCCTTCGACCCTCTGCTGGATCAAGAGCTCGAGGGACGTCATCACGATGAACGTGTGTAGAACTCGGAGGTGTCGTACGTTCGGTACTCGATCGGTCGAAATGAGAAGACGTTCGACTACATCAACCGCGTTGAGTAAACGCTTCTGCTTTTGGTCTACGAGGGTACGTGGACACACTCCCCACCTCTCGTTGCTATGCATCTCCTAGATAGATCTTGCGTGAGCGTAGGAATTTTTTTGAAATTGCATGCTATGTTTCCCAACAATGGCATCCGAGCCAGGTCTATGCGTAGATGATATGCACAAGTAGAACACAAAGAGTTGTGGGCAGTGATCGTCATACTACTTACCACCATTGTCTTATTTTCATTCGGCGGTATTGTTGGATGAAGCGGCCCGGACCAATCTTACATCACCACGTTCATGAGACCGGTTCCACCGACAGACATGCAACTAGTTTTGCATAAAGGTGGATGGCAGGTGTCTGTTTCTCCAACTTTATTTGAATCAAATTTGACTATGGTAGGTCCTTGTTGAAGGTTAAAACAACAAACTTGATAAATCACCATTGTGGTTTTGTGCCGTACGTAAGAACGGTTCTTGCTAGAAGCCTGTAGCAGCCACGTAAAACTTGCCACAACAAAGTAGAGGACGTCTAACTTGTTTTTGCAGGGCATGTTGTGATGTGATATGGTCAAGACATGATGTGATATACATTTTTGTATGAGATGATCATGTTTTGTAAAAGTTATCGGCAACTGGCAGGAGCCTTATGGTTGTCACTTTATTGTATGAAATGCAAATGCCATGTAATTGCTTTACTTTATCACTAAGCGATAGCGATAGTTGTAGAAACAATACTTGGCGAGACGACCACGGCGCTACGATGGAGATCAAGGTGTCGAGCCGCTGATGATGGAGATCATGATGATGCTGTGGAGATGGAGATCAAAAGCACACAATGATGATGGCCATATCATGTCACATATTTTGATTGCATGTGATGTTTATATTTATGCATCTTATTTTGCATAGTACAGCAGTAGCATTATAAGATGATCCCTTAATTAAATTTCAAGGTATAAGTGTTCTCCTCGAGTATGCACCATTGCGACAGATCTTCGTGCTGACACACCACGTAATGATCAGGTGTGATAGGCTCTACGTTCACATACAACGGGTGCAAGACAGTTTTGCACATACGGAATACTAGGGTTAAACTTCACGAGCCTATCATGTACAGACATGGTCTCAGAACACTGGAGACCGAAAGGTCGAACATGAATCATATAGTAGATATGATCAACATAAAGATGTTCACCATTGATGACTACTCCATCTCACATGATGATCGGACATGGTTTAGTTGATTTGGATCACAGATCATTTAGATGACTTGAGGGATGTCTATCTAAGTGGGAGTTCTTAAGTAATTTGATTAATTGAACTTAATATATCATGAACTTAGTCCTGATAGTATTTGAAAATTATGTTGTAGATCAATAGCTCATGTTGTAGCTACCCTATGTTTTTTGATATGTTCCTAGAGAAAACTAAGTTGAAAGATGATAGTAGCAATGATGTGGACTGGGTCCTTGATCTGAGGATTATACTCATTGCTGCATAGAAGAATTATGTCCTTGATGCACCTCTAGGTGAAAGACCTATTGCAGGAGCAGATACATACGTTATGAATGTTTGGCAAGCTCAATATGATGACTACTTGATAGTTTAGTGCGCCATGCTTTACGGTTTAGAATCGGGGCTTCAAAGACGTTTTGAACGCCACAGAGCATATGAGATGTTCCAAGAGCTGAAATTGGTATTTCAGACTCATGCCTGTGTCGAGAGGTATGAGACCTCTGGCAAGTACTTTGCCTACAAGATGGGGGAGAATAGCTCAGCTAGTGAGCATGTGTTCAGAATGTCTGGGCACCACAATCGCTTGAATCAAGTGGGAGTTAATATTTGATATAAGATAGTGATTGACAGAGTTCTCTAGTCACTATCACCAAGCTACTAGAACTTCGTGATGAACTATAATATGCAATGGATGACGAAAACGATTCCCGAGCTTTTCGCGATGCTGAAATCGGCGAAGGTAGAAATCAAGAAAGAACATCAAGTGTTGATGGTTAACAAGACCACTTGTTTCAAGAAAAAGGGCAAGGGAAAGAAAGGGAACTTCAAGAAGAATGGAAAGCAAGTTGTCACTCCCGTGAAGAAGCCCAAAGCTGGACCTAAGCCTAAAACTGAGTACTTCTACTACAAAGGAAATGGTCACTGTAAGCAGAACTACCCCAAATATTTGGCGGATAAGAAGGATGGCAAAGTGAACAAAGGTATATTTGATATACATGTTATTGATGTGTACCTTACTAGTGCTCGTAGTAGCCCCAAAGTATTTAATACTTGTTCAGTTGCTAAAGATTAGTAAATCAAAACAGGAGTTGCGAAATAAATGGAGACTAGTTGAGGGTGAAGTGACGATGTGTGTTGGAAGTGGTTCAAAGATTGATATGATCATCATCGCACACTCAATATACTTTCAGGATTAGTGTTGAACCTAAATAAATGTTATTTGGTGTTTGCGTTGAGCCTGAACAATATAAGATCGTGTTTATTGCAATACAGTTATTCATTTAAGACAGAGAATAATTGTTATTTTGTTTACATGAATAAAACCTTCTATGGTCATACACCCAAAGTCAATGGTTTATTGAATCTCGATCATAGTGATACACATATTCATAATATTGATGCCAAAAGATGCAAAGTTGATAATGATAGTGCAACATATTTGTGGCACAACCATTTAGGTCATATTGGTGTAAAGCGCATGAAGAAACTCCATGTAGGTGGACTTTTGGAATCACTTGATTATGAATCATTTGATACTTGCGAACCATGCCTCATGGGCAAGATGACTAAAACTCTGTTCTCCGGAACAATAGAGCGAGCCAATGACTTACTGGAAATAATACATACCGATGTATGCGGTCCAATGAGTGTTGAGGCACGTGGCGGGTATCATTATTTTTTGATCTTCACAGATGATTTGAACAGATATGGGTATATCTACTTAATGAAACACAAGTATGAAACATTTGAAAAGTTCAAAGAATTTCAGAGTGAAGCGGAGAATCATCGTAACAAGAAAATAAAGTTTCTACGATCTGATCGCGGAGGCGGATATTTGAGTGACGAGTTTGGCCTTCATTTAAAACAATGTGGAATAGTTTCACAACTCACGCCACCTGGAACACCACAGCGTAATGGTGTGTCCGAACGTCGTAACCATACTTTATTAGATATGGTGTGATCTATGATGTCTCTTACCGATTTACCACTAACGTTTTAGGGCTATGCATTAGAGACAACTGCATTCATGTTAAATGGGGTACCGTCTAAATTCGTTCAGACAACACCATATGAACTGTGGTTTGGCAAGAAACCTTAGTTGTCGTTTCTTAAAGTTTAGGGTTGCGACACTTATGTCAAAAGGCTTCAGCCTGATAAGATTGAACCCAAATCAGAGAAGTGTGTCTTCATTGGATACCCTAAGGAAACAATTGGGTACACCTTCCATCACAGATCCGAAGGCAAGATATTTGTTGCTAAGAATGGAACCTTTCTAGAGAAGGAGTTTCTCTCAAAAGAATTGAGTGGGAGGAAAGTAGAATTTGATGAGGTAATTGTACCTTCTCTCAATTCAGAAAGCAACTCATCCGAGAAATCCGTTCCCGTGATGCCTACACCAACTAGAGAGGAAGCTAATGATAATGATCATGAAACTTCAGATCAAGTTACTACTGAACCTCGTAGGTCAACCAGAGCATAATCCGCACCAGTGGTACGGTAATCCTGTTCTAGAAGTCATGTTACTTGATCATGACAAACCTACGAACTATGAAGAAGCTATGATGAGCCCAGATTCCGATAAATGGCTTGACCATGAAATCTGAGATTGGAACCATGTATAAGAACTAAGCGTGGACTTTGGTGGATTTTCCCAATGATCGGCGACCCATAGAGAATAAATGGATCTTCAAGAAGAAGATTGACGCTGATGGTAATGTTACTGTCTATAAAGCTCGACTTGTCGCAAAAGGTTTTCGACAAGTTCAAGGAGTTGACTACGATGAGACTTTCTCACCCGTAGCAATGCTCAAGTCTGTCTGAATCATGTTAGCAATTGCCACATTTTATGATTATGAAATCTGGCAAATGGATGTCAAAACTGCATTCCTTAACGGATTTCTTAAAGAAGAGTTGTATATGATGCAACCAGAAGGTTTTGTCGATCCTAAAGGTGCTAACAAGTGTGTAAGCTCCAACGATCCATTTATGGACTGGTGCAAGCATCTCGGAGCTGGAATATACGCTTTGATGAGGTGATCAAAGCATATGTTTTATACAGACTTTTCGAGAAGCCTGTATTTACAAGAAAGTGAGTGGGAGCACTACAACCTTTCTGATAAGTATATGAGAATGACATATTGTTGATGGGAAATGATGTAGAATTTTTTGGAAAGCATAAAGGAGAGTTTGAAAGGAGTTTTTCAAAGAAAGACCTCGGTGAAGCTGCTTACATATTGAGCATCAAGATCTATAGAGATAGATCAAGATGCTTGATAAGATTTTTCAATGAGTAAATACCTTGACAAGATTTTGAAATACTTCAAAATGGAACGGTCAAAGGAGTTATTGCCTGTGTTGCAAGGTGTAAAGTCGAGTAAGACTCAAAACCCGACCACAGCAGAAAATAGAAAGAGAATGAAAGTCATTTCCTATGCCTCAGCCATTGGTTCTATAAAGTATGCTATGTTGTGTACCAGACCTATTGTGTACCTTATCATGAGTTTGGCAAGGGGGTACAATAGTGATCCAGGAGTGGATCACTGGACATCGGTCAAAGTTATCCTTAGTTACCTAAGAGGACTAAGGAAATATTTATTGGTTATAGAGGTGATAAAGAGTTCGTCGTAAAGAGTTACGTTGATGCAAGCTTTTACACCAATTCACATGACTCTGAGTCTCAATCTGGATACATATTGAAAGTGGGAGCAATTAGCTAGAGTAGTGCTACCTCTTGAGCACTGCGTTGGTTTTCCCTTGAAGAGGAAAGGGTGATGCAGCAAAGTAGCGTAAGTATTTCCCTCTGTTTTTAAGAACCAAGGTATCAATCCAGTAGGAGGCTCCTCACAAGTCCCTCGTACCTACACAAACAAACAAGAACCCCGCAACCAACGCGATAAAGGGGTTGTCAATCCCTTCACGGTAACTTGCGAAAGTGAGATCTGATAGAGATAATAAGATAAGATAAATATTTTTGGTATTTTTTATGATATAGATTGGAAAGTAAAGATGCAAATAAAAGTAGATCGGAAAATGATATGATAAAAGATAGACCCGGGGGCCATAGGTTTCACTAGTGGCTTCTCTCAAGATAGCATAAGTATTACAGTGGGTGAACAAATTACTATCGAGCAATTGATAGAAAAGTGCATAGCTATGAGAATATCTAGGCATGATCATGTATATAGGCATCACCTCCATGATACGTCCATTTTGCATCATGCTTTTATATCAATATATATTGCATTATGGGCTGTTATTACGCATTATATCTCAATACTTATGGCTATTCTCTCTTATTTTACAAGGTTTACCACGAAGAGGGGGAATGCCGGCAGCTGGAATTATGGCTGGAAAAGGAGCAAACATTGGAAACCTATTCTGCACTACTCCAAAAGTCCTGAAACTCCACGAAACATGTTTTTGGATTTTATTAAGAATTATTGAGCGAAAGAAATACATCAGGGGGCCCACACCTTGGCCAGGAGGGTGGGGGCGCGCCCACCCCTACTGGTCGCGTCCCCTGTCTCCTGGGCCCCCTGGTGGCCCCCCGATGTCCATCTTCTGCTATATGAGGGCTTTTACCCTGGAAAAAAATCATGGGCAAGCTTACGGGACGAAACTCCGCCGCCACGAGGCGGAACCTTGGTAGAACCAATCTAGAGCTCCGGCGGAGCTGTTCTGCCGGGAACACTTCCCTCCGGGAGGGGGAAATCATCACCAACGTCATCACCAACGATCCTCTCATCGGGAGGGGGTCAATATCCATCAACATCTTCACCAGCACCATCTCCTCTCAAAACCCTAGTTCATCTCTTGTATCCAATCTTGTATCAAAACCACAAATTGGTACCTGTGGGTTGCTAGTACTGTTGATTACTCCTTGTAGTTGATGCTAATTGGTTTACTTGGTGGAAGATCATATGTTCAGATCCTTCATGCATATTATTACTCCTCTGATTATGAACATGAATATGCTTTGTGAGTAGTTACGTTTGTTCCTGAGGACATGGGTGAAGTCTTGCTATTAGTAGTCATGTGAATTTGGTATTCATTCGATATTTTGGTGAGATGTATGTTGTCTTTTCCTCTAGTGGTGTTATGTGAACGTCGACTACATGACACTTCACCATTATTTGGGCCTAGAGGAAGGTATAGGGAAGTAATAAGTAGATGATGGGTTGCTAGAGTGACAGAAGCTTAAACCCTAGTTTATGCGTTGCTTTGTTAGGGGCTGATTTGGATCCATATGTTTAATGATGTGGTTAGGTTTACCTTAATACTTCTTTTGTAGTTGTGGACGCTTGCAATAGGGGTTAATCATAAGTGGGATGCTTGTCCAAGTAAGGGCAGTACCCAAGCACCGGTCCACCCACATATCAAATTATCAAAGTACCGAACGTGAATCATATGAACGTGATGAAAACTAGCTTGAGGATAATTCCCATGTGTCCTCGGGAGCTCCTTTCTCATTATTAGAAATTGTCCAGGCTTATCCTTTGCTACATAAAGGATTGGGCCACCTTGCTGCACTTTATTTACTTTATTTACTTGTTACTCGTTACAATTTATCTTATCACAAAACTATCTATTACCTACAATTTCAGTGCTTGCAGAGAAAACCTTACTGAAAACCGCTTATCATTTCCTTCTGCTCCTCGTTGGGTTCGACACTCTTACTTATCGAAAGGACTACGATAGATCCCCTACACTTGTGGGTCATCAAGACTCTTTTCTGGCGCCGTTGCCGGGGAGTGTAGTGCTTTTGATGAGTGGAACTTGGTAAGGAAACATTTATATAGTGTGCTGAAATTTTCTGTTACTTGTCACTATGGAAACTAATCCTTTGAGGGGCTTGTTCGGGGTATATTCACCCCGACCAGAAGAGCAAAGAGTTGCTCCTCAACCTACTGAACTTTATGAAAATATTTACTTTGAGATTCCTTCGGGTATGATAGAGAAACTGCTAGCTAATCCATTTACAGGAGATGGAACATTGCATCCCGATTTACACCTTATCTTTGTGGATGAAGTTTGTGGATTATTTAAGCTTGCAGGTATTCCCGATGATGTTGTCAAAAGGAAGGTCTTCCCTTTATCTTTGAAGGGAGATGCATTGACATGGTATAGGCTATGTGATGATATGAGATCTTGGGATTATAAACGATTGAAGTTGGAATTTCACCAGAAGTTCTACCCTACTCATCTTGTTCATCGTGATCGTAATTACATATATAATTTCTGGCCTCGCGAAGGAGAAAGCATCGCTCAAGCTTGGGGGAGGCTTAAGTCAATGTTATATTCATGCCCCAATCATGAGCTATCCCGGGAAATGATTATTCAAAATTTTTATGCTTGGCTTTCTCTTAATAATCGCAATGTGCTCGATACTTCCTGTGCTAGTTCTTATATGCTGAAGACTATTGATTTCAAATGGGACTTATTGGAAAGAATTAAACACAACTCTGAAGATTGGGGTTCCGATGATGGTAAGGAGTCGTATGACACCTAAGTTAGATTGTGTTAAATCTTTTATGGATACCGATGCTTTTCGTGGATTTAGCGCTAAATATGGACTTGACTCTGAGATAGTAGCTTCTTTTTGTGAATCTTTTGCTACTCACGTTGATCTCCCTAAAGAGAAATGGTTTAAATATAATCCTCCTGTTGAAGTGAAAGTAGTTGCACCTATTACAGTTGAGGAAAAGGCTATCACCTATAGTGATCCTATTGTTCCTACTACTTATGTTGAGAAACCCCCTTTTCCTTTTAGGATAAAGGATCATGCTAAAACTTCGACTGTTGTTCGTAAGAGTAATACTAGGACTTATACACCTCCTGAGCAAATCAATGTTGAACCTAGTATTGCTATGGTTAAATATCTCTTGGATGATGATTTAGATGGGCATGTTATTTATTTCTGTGATGAAACTGCTAATATTGCCAGACCAGATACTAAGATACATAGACCTGTTGTAGGCATGCCTGTTATTTCTGTTAAAATAGGAGATCGTTTTTATCATGGTTTATGTGATATGGGTGCTATTGCTAGTGCAATACCTTATGATCTATATAAATAAATTATGCATGACATTGCACCCCTTGAATTAGAAGATATTGATGTTACCATTAAGCTTGCTAATAGGGATACCATTAAACCAGTTGGGATTGTTAGAGATGTTGAAGTCTTGTGTGGGAAGGTTAAATACCCTGCTGATTTTCTTGTTCTTGGTTCCCCACAAGATGATTTTTGTCCCATTATTTTTGTTAGACCCTTCTTGAATACAGCTAGTGCTATGATTGATTGTAAAAAAGATACTGTCACTATTGGCTTAGATGTTATGTCTCATGAGTTTAATTTTGCTAAGTTTCGTAGACAACCTCGTGATAGGGAACCACCTAGTAAGGATGAGATTATTGGTCTTGCTTCCATTGTTGTGCCTCCACTGATCCGTTAGAACAATATTTGCTAGACCATGAAAATGATATGTTTATGAAGGAAAGAAGGGAAATAGATGAAGTGTTCCTTAAACAGGAACCTGTGCTGAAACATAATCTTCCCGTTGAAATTCTTGGGGATCCCCCTCCATCCAAGGGTGATCCCGTGTTTGAACTCAAACCATTACCTGATAATCTTAAGTATGCTTATGTTGATGAAAAGAAAATATATCTTGTTATTATTAGTGCTAACCTTTCAGAGCAAGAAGAAGAAACATTATTGAAAACTCTGAAAAAGCACCGAGCTGCTATTGGATATACTCTGGATGATCTTAAGGGCGTTAGTCCCATGTTATGCCAACACAAAATTAAATTGGAGGATGATGCCAAACCAGTTAGAGATCCTCAACGACGACTGAATCCCGAGATGAAAGAAGTGGTAAGAAAGGAGATACTAAAGCTCCTTGAGGCAGGTATAATTATCCCGTTGTTGATAGTGATTGGGTAAGCCCTGTCCATTGTGTTCCTAAAAGGGAGGTATTACCGTTGTCCCTAATGATAAATATGAATTGATCCCGCAAAGAATTATTACAGGTTATAGGATGGTAATTGATTTTCGTAAATTAAATGAAGCTACTAAGAAAGATCATTACCCTTTACCTTTTATTGATCAAATGCTAGAAAGACTATCCAAACACACACATTTTTGCTTTCTAGATGGTTATTCTGGTTTCTCTCAAATACCTATGTCAGCGGGAGATCAATCAAAAACTACTTTTACTTGCCCTTTTGGTACTTTTTCTTATAGACGTATGCCTTTTGGTTTATGTAATGCACCTGCTACCTTTCAAAGATGCATGATGGCTATATTCTATGATTTTTGTGAAAAGATTTGTGAGGTATTCATGGATGACTTCTCCGTTTATGGATCCTCTTTTGATGATTGTTTGAGCAACCTTGATCGAGTTTTGCAGAGATGCGAAGACACTAGTCTCGTCCTGAATTGGGAAAAGTGTCACTTTATGGTTAATGAAGGCATTGTCTTGGGGCATAAGATTTCTGAGAGAGGCATTGAAGTTGACAAAGCCAAAGTTGATGCTATTGAAAAGATGCCATGTCCCAAGGACATAAAAGGTATAAGAAGTTTCCTTGGTCATGCCGGTTTTTATAGGAGGTTCATTAAGGACTTCTCTAAGATCTCTAGGCCTCTGACTAATTTATTGCAAAAATATATTCCTTTTGTCTTTGATGATGATTGTGTAGAAGCATTTGAAATACTTAAGAAAGCTTTAGTCACTGCACCTATTGTTCAGCCACCTGATTGGAATTTACCCTTTGAAATTATGTGTGCCGCTAGTGATTATGCTGTAGGTGCTGTTCTAGGGCAAAGAGTTGATAAGAAATTGAATGTTATCCAGTATGCTAGTAAGACTCTTGATACTGCCCAGAGAAATTATGCTACTACTAAAAAAGAATTCTTAGCAGTCGTGTTTGCATGTGATAAGTTTAGACCTTATATTGTTGATTCCAAAGTCACTATTCACACTGATCATGCTACTATTAAATATCTGATGGAAAAGAAAGATGCTAAGCCTAGGCTCATTGGATGGGTTCTCCTGCTCCAAGAATTTGATTTGCATATTATTGATAGAAAGGGAGCTGAGAACCCCATTGCAGACAACTTATCTAGGTTAGAGAATGTTCTTGAAGACCCACTGCCTATTGATGATAGCTTTCTTGATGAACAATTAGAGGTCATTAATGCTTCTCGTACTGCTCCCTAGTATGATGATTATGCTAATTACATTGTTGCTAAATTTATACCGCCTAGTTTCACATACCAGCAAAAGAAAAAGTTCTTTTATGATTTAAGACATTACTTTTGGGATGACCCACACCTTTATAAAGAAGGAGTAGATGGTGTTATTAGACGTTGTATGCCTGAGCATGAACAGGAACAGATCCTACGCAAGTGACACTCTTAATCCTATGGAGGGCACCACGCTGGAGATAGAACTGCACACAAGGTACTACATTCTGGTTTTTATTGGCCTACTCTCTTCAAAGATGCTCATAAGTTTGTTTTATCTTGTGATGAATGTCAAAGAATTGGTAATATTAGTAGACGTCAAGAAATGCCTATGAATTACTCTCTTGTTATTGAACCATTTGATGTTTGGGGCTTTGATTATATGGGACCTTTTCCTGCCTCTATTGGTTACACACATATTTTAGTTGTTGTTGATTACGTTACTAAGTGGGTAGAAGCTATTCCAACTAGTAGTGCTGATCATAAAACCTCTATTAAAATGCTTAAAGAAGTTATTTTTCCGAGGTTTGAAGTCCCTAGATATCTTATGACTGATGGTGGTTCACATTTTATTCATAGTTCTTTCCGTAAGATGCTTGCTAAGTATGATGTTAATCATAGAATCACATCTCCTTATCATCCGTAGTCTAGTGGTCAAGTATAGTTGAGCAATAGAGAGCTCAAATTAATTCTGCAAAAGACTGTCAATAGATCTAGAAAGAATTGGTCCAAAAAACTTGATGATGCGTTATGGGCCTATAGAACTGCATACTAAAATCCTATGGATATGTCTTCTTATAAGATGGTTTATGGAAAAGCTTGTCATTTACCTCTAGAACTTGAACATAAAGCATATTGGGCTATTAAAGAGCTTAACTATGACTTCAAACTTGCCGGTGAGAAGAGGTTGTTTGATATTAGCTCACTTGATGAATGGAGAACCCAAGCCTATGAGAATGCCAAGCTATTCAAAGAAAAAGTCAAACGCTGGCATGACAAAAGGATACAAAAGCGTGAGTTTAACGTAGGAGATTATGTGTTATTATTCAACTCTCGTTTAATATTTTTTGCAGGAAAACTTCTCTCTAAATGGGAAGGTCCTTACGTTATCGAGGAAGTCTATCGTTCTGGTGCCATAAAAATCAACAACTTCGAAGGCACAAGCCCGAGGGTGGTAAACGATCAAAGAATTAAACATTATATTTCAGGTAATCCTATTAATGTTGAAACTAATATTGAAACCGTAACCCCAGAGGAATACATAAGGGACACTTTCCAGAACGTTCCACACTCCGGAAAGGAATAGGTATGTGGTACGGTAAGTAAACCGACTCCAAAACAACTCCAATGGCAATTTTTATCAGTTTGGGAATATTTAAGAATTTTAGGAAGAAAGAAGTAGTCTGAAAGGGACATGAGGCCCCCCACGAGAGTGGAGGGCGCGTCCCCTTGTCTCGTGGGCACCTCATGTGCCTCCCGGACTCCGTTTTCTTGCACGTTACGTATTTTGGTCGGTAAAAATTCATTATATATACTCCCGAAGGTTTTGACCACATTATCATGCAAATATCCTCTGTTTTTGTTTCAAGTTGTTCCTGTTGCAGATTAAAAGCAAGATGTCTTCTCAAGAGTCAGTCGGGGAGAGTCGGGTGTCTCACCCAACACCAGGACCAGGAGCAAATAGCGATGCTTATCACTTTGTACCATCAACGGAGGATGAGATGGAGGCTGATTTGAAAAGGATAGATGCCATGGAGGAAGATCAAGAAGTTACCTCACATCTCCAAGCAGAATCCATGATGAGGGAACTACTCCCTCCGTTCCAAAATATAAGGTGTATTGGTTTCCGTGCAAGTCAACCATTTGAAAGTTTGACCAAGGTTATAGAACAAAATAGAAACATCTACAATACCTAAAAGATAAAATATGAAACTACCTTTCATGATGGATCAAATGATATAAATTTCATATTGTGGATATTGCTATATTTTTCTGAAAACTTGGTCAAACTTGCACTTGTTTGACTTTTGAAAAAACAAATACACCTTATATAAAGGAACGGAGGGAGTACCTAGCTTGGCTATTCCAACTCCGGTCATCCCTTCCAACTTTAGATTTCTTTCTTATGAAAACATGAAAAAGAGCTTCACTTGTTCTCCAGAAGCTATGCAGCATCCTTGGGTAAAGCGAGCTTTGGCCGTTACGGGCAAGCTCCGTAAGGAAATTATGGACCTCAAACAACAAGTCAATAAACTCGAGGAGGAGAACTGCATCCTGAGGGGCATCATCGCCAAGAAGATCATAACACCAACCGTGAAGAAGGAGACATAATCACATGGGTATGGGCACTCCCCTTGGCAACTGCCAAGCTTGGGGGAGGTGCCCCGGTATCATATCACCATCACACTCCTACCTTTACCATTTTATTTAGTTCGATTTTTTAATAGTATCTTGATCTAGTATATTGAAGTTTTGATATTGAGTAGTTTTGAGTTTTGCTTTGTGATCTCTTTATGTATTCGAGTCCGTGAGCTATCTATAATAAAGATTAGTGTTGAGTCAAGGGCTTTGCTATCTTGCTATGATCTTGAGAAAGTAAAAGAATAAAAGAGTTCATATTGATCTTATGGTTAGTAATGACTTCACACATAGAAAGTATGAGGCGTAAAAGTTGCTGAGAGTTGATAAACGTAGTTTTGTTCATCGTTGCAATTAATAGGAAGTGATAAGGAAAGAGAGGTTCACATATAAATATATTATCTTGAACATCTTTTATGATTGGGAGCACTCATTAAGTATGACATGCTAAAAGAGTTGATGTTGGACAAGGAAGACAACGTAATGGTCTATGTTTTCTCACATCTCAGTTAAAGTATATTGTCATTGACCTTCCAAACATGTTGAGCTTGCCTTTCCCCCTCATGCTAGCCAATTTCCTTGCACCAAGTAGAGATACTACTTGTGCTTCCAAATATCCTTAAACCCAGTTTTTGCCATGAGAGTCCACCATACCTGCCTATGGATTGAGTAAGATTCTTCAAGTAAGTTGTCATCGGTGCAAGAAATAAAAATTGCTCTCTAAATATGTATGATTTATTAGTGCAGAGAAAATAAGCTTTGTACGATCTTGTTGTGGAAGTAATAAAAGCGACGGACTGCATAATAAAGGTCCACATACAAGGGGCAATATAAAGTGACGTTCTTTTGCATTAAGATTTTGTGCATCCAACCCTAAACGCACATGACAACCTCTGCTTCCCTCTGCGAAGGGCCTATCTTTTACTTTATGTTTTTACTTTATGCTTGAGTCAAGGTGATCTTCACCTTTCCCTTTTTATTTTATCCTTTGGCAAGCTCCTTGTGTTTGAAAGATCATGATATATATATCCAATTGGATGTAAGTTAGCATGGGCTATTATTGTTGACATCACCTAAAGGTGAATACGTTGGGAGGCAACACAATAAGCCCCTATCTTTCTCAGTGTCCGGCTGAAACTCCATAACCACAAGTATTGCGTGAGTGTTAGCAATTATAGAAGACTACAAGATAGTTGAGTATGTGAACTTGCTGAAAAGCTCTATTGTTGACTCTTTCTGATGTTATGATAAATTGCAATTGCTTCAATGACTGAGATTATAGTTTGTTAGTTCTCAATGAAGTTTTTGAACCATACTTAACATTGTGAATTGATTGTTACTTGAGCATAAGAAATCATATGATAAAATCTATATATGTTGTTGTTATAAGAATAAACATGATGCCCTGATGTCCGTATTTTATTTTTATCGACACCTCTATCTCTAAACATGTGGACATATTTTTTGATATCGGCTTCCGCTTGAGGACAAGCGAGGTCTAAGCTTGGGGGAGTTGATACGTCCATTTTGCATCATGCTTTTATATCAATATTTATTGCATTATGGGCTGTTATTACACATTATATCTCAATACTTATGGCTATTCTCTCTTATTTTACAAGGTTTACCATGAAGAGGGGGAATGCCGGCAGCTGGAATTCTGGCTGGAAAAGGAGCAAACATTGGAAACCTATTCTGCACTGCTCCAAAAGTCCTGAAACTCCACGAAACATGTTTTTGGATTTATTAAGAATTATTGAGCGAAAGAAATACATCAGGGGGCCACACCTTGGCCAGGAGGGTGGGGGGCGCGCCCACCCCTACTGGGCGCGCCCCCTGTCTCCTGGGCCCCCTGGTGCCCCCCCCCCCCCGGTGTCCATCTTCTGCTATATGAGGGTGAATAAAACGGCAAGGGTGAAGTGGGGGAGAGGAAAACGAGAGGCAAATGGCAAATAATGTAATGCGGGGGAGATGAGTTTGTGATGGGTACTTGGTATGTCTTGACTTGAGCGAAGACCTCCCCGGCAACGGCGCCAGAAATCCTTCTTGCTATCTCTTGAGCACTGCGTTGGTTTTCCCTTGAAGAGGAAAGGGTGATGCAGCAAAGTAGCGTAAGTATTTCCCTTAGTTTTTGAGAACCAAGGTATCAGTCCAGTAGGAGGCTCCTCACAAGTCCCTCGTACCTACACAAACAAACAAGAACCTCGCAACCAACTGTCGTGGTTCTAAGCCTGACAGTAGAGTGGGGGGTAGGTATGGAGAGGCAAGGTCCTAGCTATGGAGAGGTTGTAAAACACAAGGGATGTACGAGTTCAGGCCCTTCTCGGGAGAAGTAATAGCCCTACGTCTCGGAGCCCGGAGGCGGTCGAGTGGATTATGAATATATGAGTTACAAGGTGCCGAACCCCTCTACCTGTGGAGGGGGGTCGCTTATATAGAGTGCGCCGGGACCCCAGTCAGCCCACGTAGGAGAGGGTTTAAGGTGAGTTAAGTCCGGGGCATTACTGATAACGCCCCACATAAAGTGTCTTTACTACCATAAAGTCTACTTAATTACAGGCCGTTGCAGTGCAGAGTGCCTCTTGACCTTCTGGTGGTCGAGTGAGTCTTCATGGTCGAGTCCTTCAAGTCAGTCGAGTGAGTTCCACGTTGGTCGACTGGAAGGCGACCTCTTCTAAGGGTGTCCTTGGGTAAGGTACTTAGATCAGGTCCATGACCCTACCCTAGGTACATGACCCCATCATTAGCCCCCGAATGGATTGAGGCTTCGAGTGAGGAAGGAGTTGATGTTGTTTCCGATTAACCTTTGCACTCTGGTCGTGCGTTGTTCTGGACCAAAGAATCTCTTCGTCGATAGTGAGCAACTTGTCTTCAGTCGACTCGATCCATTCTCTTCTTTCGTCGAGTGATCTTTCGGGCTTCGACGATCTCCGAGCGACGGATCGCGGGAAACCCCGTGTCTGACAGACTGATCTGCTGTTCGCGGATTCCGCGGGATGCGAAATTTGGGGACGCGCGCGCAGCGGAGCGGACCGCGGCGTTCGGATGGGACGGGACATAGATGCCTCGATCTCCGCGCCGCTTTCTTCGCCACATATCCCGTCTGCATAACTGTTCCTGGATATGATTAGATCGACCGGGCCCACCTGTCATCCACTCGGAAGGGACCTTATAAATGCGCCCGGCGAGGATTTTTGTACTGTGCCTCAGCATTCTCTCTCTCTCTGCTCCCTTCGTCCCCGTCCAGCGCGCTCGCTCTCGCCCCCGCACAACTTCCCCTCGCGCATCTCGCTGGCAACCATGGCCAAGGAGAAGACGGCGGCGCCGGAACGTGCGAAGAAGGCGTCGGCGTCGGAGAAGGCGAAGGGGAGATCTACCAGCCGCGGCGGGTCTTCGTCCAGATCCCGCCTGCCGAAGGGCTGGGTCCAAGGAGACTGGATCCAGTCGACCATCACAGAAAAAGATCTCCTCGACATGGCCAACGAGGGCTTGATCCCTCATGGAGCTGCGAGGCTTCCGGGGAAGGAGTGGCAGCCCCAGCCAGAAGAGGGTGAGTGCGTGCTCTTGGCCACCCATGTTGATCCTGGATTTTCTTTGCCGCCGAGTATTTTCTTCCGTGGCTTCTTGAACTTCTTTGGAGCGCAGCTCCACCACTTTACCCCAAATTCTATCACCTATCTTGCCGCGTTCGTGTCCATGTGTGAGGGTTTCCTGGGCTGTCGACCGCACTGGGGTTTGTTCAAGCATATATTCACGTGTTGCTCTCAGACCGTGAAGAAGGCGAGCCCAGGCGATGAAAGAACCCGAGTCGTCCAAATGTGTGGGGGTCTGGGGATCCAGGTGAGGAATAAGAGCACCTTCCCGCCCATGACCTTTCCCGAGTCAGTCAGAGGTTGGCAGTCGACCTGGTTCTACTGCCAGGACCAGTCGACGTCGGGGCAGTCGAGTGGACTCCCTCGGTTTACCATGGACTGAGTGAACAAGCCCTCCTCTCTGAAGTTGATTCCGGAGGAGAAAGCTGACGTGAAGATGTTGATGGAGCGCGTGGTGCAGTTGGTTCGGGAGGGAGTGACGGGCATGGATCTCCTGGAGGTCTTCCTTAGGCGTCGCATCCAGCCCCTTCAGTTCCGGAGCCACTGCATGTGGTTGTACTGCGGGACTGAAGACGAGACTCGAGTCCATCCAGAAGCAGTCGATGATGTCACTCTGGAAAGATGGATGGCAGCCGTTATCGGAAACAAGGATAACCCACGTGGAGCCAGAAGGATTCCTCCACTCGACCACAACAGCGATCCAAACAAGGTACGCTTGCTCTGCTCTCCACTGTGTTCTTGTCACATTCATTTCTGTTTATCCTGCCGACTGGTCGATTGATCCTTGTCTTGATATCTGCTAGGCCCTCACCGAGCTGTACTCGATGCCCAATGGGGCACAAGCTCCGACTGAGGAGGGTGAGGCGAGTGGGGGCGAGAGCCAGGAAGAGGAGGAATGGGACTCGGACGTTGCTGAGGATGATGATGACGATGATGATGATGACGGTGATGAAGATGACGTTGAAGACGAGGAAGAAGAGGAGGAGGAGGTCGTACCACCGCGCTCAGAAAGGCGGTCGAAGCTTGTCCACGACCCTTCGACTGAACGTGGTAAGGGGGTTGCGACCGCTGCTCAGTCGACCAAACGCCCTCTGACCACCTCTCCAGTGCCGACTGAAAAGGCGCCGAAGCAGCCCAGGGCGGCCCCGTCGAAGCCGATCAAGCTCCTGCCGAAGATGAAGGTGTCCATCCCCACCATATCAGGGTAATCGTGCTGCTTAAGTCTTCTTATTTTGTGTGAACTTTGTCTCTGGTTGACGCTGAAGTTAGTCGACTGATTCTTTGGAGTTGCAGTGCTGCTACTTCTGAGACCTCAGCCCGGGCTGATGACCATGAGATGGAGGACGCAGCAACTTCAAAACCAGGTACTATATTCTTAACGCCGTTTTTAGTCGACTGACTTGCGATCTCTGATCCTGATTCTTCTCCGTAGCTCCACCCAATGCTGTTATCAATCTCCCTGATGATGATGAGGATGAGGAACCGCTGAAGCGCAGAAGGAGTAGGAAAGCGTCCGCCAGCAAGGTGCCCCAGGATGTGACGGCGCCTGAGATTCTGATTGCGGAGGAAGAGAACACCACTCGACACACGGTGTCCTTCGCAGATCCATTGACGAGTGCTCAGCAGCCCTCCCTCTTCACGACGCACCACGTCCCAGAGGACCAAGCGGGCGCGGCTAAGGAGGCGATACGCCAGGCGGGAATCATGATGGAGCAGTTGAAGACCATCCGGGATGCAAGCCAGGCAGCTTATGACGCCAGTTCTGCCCTCCAAAGCAATGTTCAGGTCAGTCGACCACCGTTTGTTCTGTTGGATATGCTACCAAAAACTTTTCCTTTCCGGAATTTATAGTAGTCACCCACTGGGTGTGTCGATTAAACTCCGTGTTAGCGGGGGCACGTTGAGTGCACCCGCTGGGTGTAGTCCCCAAGGCTAAGGTCGACTGCTGGCAGTCGGCCTTAGGCTTTATGATGTCAATCTTTCTGTCAGTCGACTATGTCGACTGGATTTCACAAACCGGTGGGGGCACGCTGAGTGCACCCACTGGGTGTAGTCCCCGAGACTGTGGTCGACTGCTTGCAGTTGATTACAGTCTTAAAGAATACATCTCTCTCTTTTTTTTCTGGGGTCGACTGGTCGACTTTATCTTCAACAGGATTAGTGGGGGCACGCTGAGTGCACCCACTGGGTGTAGTCCCCGAGACTACGGTCGAATGCTTGTATTCGGCTGTACTCTTAGAAACGTGTGATTTTTCCTTTTTCACTCAGAAGTGAATTATATTTGACATTTAGTCGATTGGTTCTTCGCAGAACTCCTGTGATCTTGTGGCTCGCTACTCTGAGCTGGAAAACAAGCACACTCAACTCGAGCTGAGCTTGAAGCTGGTTCAGGAGAAGCTGACGAAGGCAAAGGAGGAGACCGAAGGTATGTTTGGTGAGACCCTG
This sequence comes from Triticum aestivum, assembly GCF_018294505.1. NCBI lineage: Eukaryota > Viridiplantae > Streptophyta > Magnoliopsida > Poales > Poaceae > Triticum > Triticum aestivum. The sequence continues at coordinate 336,173,600 of NC_057807.1, read as the reverse complement.
ACGACTGCTTTTCCCCTTGCTTGTTTCAAAATCTGATCTTGCTGTAACTTGCAGGTAAGGTAAGGGAGGCCCAACAGAAGAAAGACCTCGAACTAGCTGAGAAGATCAAGCTTGCTGACGAGAAGTTAGCTTCAGTCACCAAGCTTGAACAAGACAATACCAATCTGAAAGCTGCTCTTGGGATCGCCAACAAGGAGGTCAGTCGACTAAAAACTGATAAAGCTACCCTGACCGACCAAGTCAGTAAGTTGACTGGGAAGAAAAATGATCTGGAGGCCTTCCTGAGTGGTCTTGCCAAGAAGCTGTTTCTTATGCTTGAAGGTAAACCTCTATGCTCGGCAAACATTTCCAATCGTGGTTTTTCCATTCGACCATCCCCTTGACTCAGTGATCATCCTTGTAGAATTTTGCCAAAACTTTGAAGAAGAAACTAGCCGGCTGGAGCCAAACCTCGACCCCGTCAATTCTCCGGTGAACGACGAAGTTGCCATGGATGTTTTCCGACTGGAGTCTCATGTTGCAGCTGTCGTGGACTATCTCGCAAGGCTGAAGGCCGCCACATCTCACATCGACTCGACGCTCTGGCCTAGGGAGACACTTCAGAATGACCTTGAGTCGCTGATGGCCCGCTTGAACACGATCCCTGGTCGAGTGCAGGAATGGAAGAAGTCCTCGGCTCGGTGTGGTGCAGATGTTGCTCTGTGTCTGGCCCGAGTCCACTGTAAAGATGCGCGAGAAGAGAAGCTGGCGGCCCTTCGGGTGGCCAACACCAAGAAACACGACTTCAGGTCCTTTATGGAAACTTTCCTTGCGGCTGCCACTCGGATCGCCGACGGAATTGACCTTGATGAGTTCGTTGCACCTTCCAGCCCTCCACAGGAAGGGTAAAAAAACTTCTTCTGGCTCGACGCTTTAAATTTGCCTCGGTATGCCGAGTGGAATTGTAACCGATAAACCTTAACAGGCTTAACGCCTGAGCACTTCCGGTTCCTTTAGATATCGATTCAAACTTGAATTTGGTGCTTGAATACGATTGCTTTTGGCTCGAAATGTCTTTTGCAGGTTCAAAGCAAGGCGCCTTTACTGCAATCGACTTATTCTTTAGTCCACTTAGGCGAGCACTGGGCTGCGGCTCAGCCTCCGAGTGGAAGCCCGGCTTACCACTCGGTAGGATTTCTATAACTTAGGCGAGCACTGGGCTGCAGCTAAGCCTCCGAGTGAGGGGTTTACTCTTCACTCGGTAGGATTTTGATAACTTAGGCTAGCACTGGGCTGCAGCTAAGCCTCCGAGTGAGAGGTTTGCTCTTCACTCGGTAGGATTTTTATAACTTAGGCGAGTGCTTGGACTGCAGCTAAGCCCCCGAGTGAGAGGCTTGCTCTTCACTCGGTAGGACTTTTTACAACTTAGGCGAGCACAGGGCTGCAGCTAAGCCCCCGAGTGAAAGTCTGGCTTACCACTCGGTAGGATTTTGATAACTTAGGCGAAACGGATTCGCAGCTAAGCCTCCGAGTGGGAGTCTGGCTCACCACTCGGTAGGATTTTTGTAACTTAGGCGAGTGCTTGGACTGTAGCTAAGCCCCCCGAGTGAGAGGATTGCTCGCCACTCGGCGTGATTTTTTAAACTTAGGCGAGCACAGGGCTGCAGCTAAGCCCCCGAGTGAAAGGTTTGCTCTTCACTCGGTAGGATTTTTACAAACTTAGGCGAGTGCTTGCACTGCAGCTAAGCCTCCGAGTGAGAGGGTTGCTCTTCACTCGGTAGGGTTTTTGTAACTTAGGCGAGTCCTTGGACTGCAGCTAAGCCCCCGAGTGAGAGGTTTGCTCTTCACTCGGTAGGATTTTTATAACTTAGGCGAGTGCTTGGACTGCAGCTAAGCCCCCGAGTGAGAGGTTTGCTCTCCACTCGGTAGGATTTTGACAAACTTAGGCGAGTCCTTGGACTGCAGCTAAGCCTCCGAGTGGAAGTCTGGCTTACCGCTCGGTAGGATTTTGATAACTTAGGCGAAACGGATTCGCAGCTAAGCCTCCGAGTGGGAGTCTGGCTCACCACTCGGTAGGATTTTTACAAACTTAGGCGAAACGGATTCGCGGCTAAGTCACCCACTGAGGGGGAATTTTATTGGACAAAAATAAAAAGTGACAGAAATTATGGAGGAACTATGACACTATTATTTTGAGGTCCATGAACTACAGAAGTACTTTATTACAGCTCATCCGAGTGATAAAACTTAAGTATAGAATGGGCGGAGTAGTTCCGCGTTCCAAGCTCGGGGCTCATCAATATTATGCTCGACGTTGTAAAGACGGTACGCCCCATTGTGGAGAACCTTGGTGACGATGAAGGGACCTTCCCAAGAAGGAGCAAGCTTGTGTGGTTTGTGCTGATCCACTCGGAGAACTAAATCTCCTTCCTGGAAGGCTCGACCTCTCACATTTCTGGCGTGGAAACGACGCAAATCTTGTTGGTAGATGGTCGACCGGATCAGAGCCATCTCCCTTTCTTCCTCTAAAAGGTCGACTGCGTCCTGCCGCGCTTGTTCAGCCTCTGCTTCGTTGTAGATTTCAACTCGAGGAGCATTGTGGAGAAGATCACTCGGCAAGACTGCTTCAGCTCCGTAGACCAAGAAGAATGGAGTTCTTTCGGTCGACCGATTAGGTGTGGTTCGCAGCCCCCAAAGCACTGAGGGAAGTTCATCGACCCAAGCTCCAGCCGCATGTTTGAGATCATGCATCAGTCGGGGCTTCAATCCCTTAAGAATCAGTCCATTAGCTCGCTCTGCTTGTCCATTCGACTGCGGATGGGCGACTGAAGCGTAGTCGACCCGTGTGCCTTGGGAGCTACAAAAATCTCTGAATTCCTCCGAGTCAAAGTTCGACCCATTATCCGTAATGATGCTGTGCGGGACTCCATATCTGAATATTAGTTCTCTGATGAAGCTAACAGCAGTACTGGTGTCAAGGTTCTTGATTGGTTTAGCCTCGATCCACTTGGTGAACTTGTCGACTGCCACCAGTACATGCGTGAAGCCGCTTCGTCCTGTTCTCAAAGGACCGACCATGTCCAATCCCCATACTGCGAAAGGCCAGACGAGTGGGATGGTCTTCAGAGCCGATGCAGGCTTGTGCGACATATTCGAGTAGAACTGACATCCCTCGCACTTATCCACTATCTCTTTTGCCATCTCATTTGCCTTTGGCTAGTAAAATCCGGCTCGGTATGCTTTGGCCACGATGGTCCGAGAGGACGCATGATGACCACAGGTTCCCGAGTGGATATCATTGAGGATGAGTCGACCTTCTTCTGGTGTTATGCACTTCTGACCAACTCCAGTCGCGCTTTCTTTGTATAATTGTCCTTTGATTACGGTAAAGGCCTTAGATCGACGGACGATCTGTCGAGCCTCTTCCTCATCCTCCGGAAGCTCTTTTCTCAGGATATACGCGACATATGGAACTGTCCAGTCGGGAATGACCACCAAGACCTCCATGATCAAGTCGACCACCGCTGGGACTTCAATCTCAGTCGGATCTGTGGCACTCTTGGGCTGTGGAGTTTCTTCGGTGAAAGGATCTTCTTTGACTAACGGAGTGTGTATATGCTCCAAGAACACACCACTCGGAATGGCTTCTCTCTTGGAACCTATCTTTGCTAGATCATCAGCTGCTTGATTTTTCAGTCGGGGTATATGATGGAGCTCCAACCCCTCGAACTTCTTTTCCAGCTTCCTCACTACACTGCAGTATCTAGTCATGGCTGGGCTTCTCACGTCCCACTCCTTCATCACCTGGTTGACCACTAAATCCGAGTCGCCATAGACCATCAGGCGACGGACGCCGAGTGAAATGGCCATGCGTAACCCATATAAGAGGGCCTCATATTCTGCCTCATTGTTGGAGGAATCAAAGTGAATCTGGAGCACATATCTGAGCTTATCTCCTCTGGGAGAAACCAGGACAACCCCAGCACCGGAACCATTCAACATCTTAGAGCCATCAAAGAACATGGTCCAATGTTCCGAGTGAACTTCAGTCGGCTGCTGCTGTTCAATCCACTCGGCGAGGAAATCTGCTATTGCCTGGGACTTAATGGCTTTCTTTGCCTCAAACTTGATATCAAGGGGAAGAAGTTCAATCGCCCATTTGGCCACTCGATCAGTTGCATCTCTGTTGTGCAAAATCTCTGATAGTGGAGCGTCGCTGATGACTGTGATGGAATGATCAGAAAAATAATGAGCAACCTTCTTTGTGGTCATGTATATTCCATACACAAGCTTCTGATAATGAGGATATCTCTGCTTGGATGGAGTCAAGACTTCAGACAAATAATACACTGGGCGCTGAACTTTGAGAGCTTTTCCTTCTTCTTCCCGCTCGACCGTAAGCACAGTACTGACGACTTGTCCTGTAGCTGCGATATAGAGCAACAGAGGCTCTTTGCTGATTGGAGCAGCAAGCACCGGCTGGGTGGAAAGCAGAGCTTTTAGCTCGGCAAACGCTGCATCAGCTTCTGGAGTCCACTCGAACTTGTCTGTCTTCTTCATCAGTCGGTAAAGAGGCAATGCCTTTTCACCGAGTCGTGAGATGAATCGACTTAATGCGGCCAAGCATCCAGTAAGCTTCTGGACATCGTGCACTCGCACAGGGCGTTTCATTCGGAGAATTGTGCCAATCTTCTCTGGATTAGCGTCGATTCCCCGTTCGGAAACGAGAAAACCGAGTAACTTGCCACCGGGAACTCCAAATGTGCACTTTGATGGATTGAGCTTGATATCATACATTCTGAGGTTGGCAAATGTTTCGGCGAGATCAGCGAGCAGGTCGGAACCTTTTCGTGACTTGACAACGATATCATCCATATATGCTTCCACATTCCGATTGATTTGAGTGAGTAGACACTTCTGACTCATTCGCGTAAATGTGGCTCCGGCATTCTTGAGGCCGAATGGCATGGTGATATAGCAGAAGCACCCGAATGGAGTGATGAAAGCTATTTTTACCTCGTCGGGTCCGTACAGACGGATCTGGTGGTACCCGGAGTAGGCATCTAGAAAAGACAGTCTCTCGCATCCCGCGGTCGAGTCAACAATTTGATCTATGCGAGGGAGAGGAAAATGATCTTTCGGGCAGGCCCGGTTGATGTGCTTGAAATCAATGCACATTCGGAGCGACTTGTCCTTCTTAGGAACCATGACGACATTAGCAAGCCACTCGGAGTGGTATATCTCTCGGATAAATCCTGCCGCCAACAGTCGAGCCACTTCCTCACCAATGGATTTTCTCTTCTGGACGGCGGACCGCCGAAGATGCTCTTTGACTGGTTTTGCAGATGAGTCGACTCTTAGGCGATGCTCAGCCAGTCCCCTGGGAACACCTGGCATGTCAGCGGGCTTCCATGCAAAAATGTCCCAGTTCTCACGGAGGAACTGGATGAGCGCTTCTTCCTATTTTGGGTCGAGTGTTGTGGAGATGCGGGTCGGAGCTGCATCGGGGTCAGTCGGGTGAATGTGAACAGGCTTCGTCTCACCGGACGACTGAAATGCAGACTCTGTGGTGGGTTTCTTGGATCGCAGCAAGTCACTCGGATCTGCATTTTGCTTGTATTCCTCGAACTCGACTGCTGTCACCTGGGAATCGGCAATCTTTGAGCCCTTCTGAAAGCACTCTTCTGCCTTTTTCCGATCACCGGTGACAGTGATCACTCCTTTGGGGCCGGGCATCTTCAATTTGAGGTACACGTAACATGGTCGAGCCATGAACCGTGCGTACGCTGGTCTCCCCAAAATGGCATGATATGCACTCTGAAAATCCACGACCTCAAACGTCAACTTTTCTTTGCGAAAATGTTTCGAATCACCAAACACCACGTCCAAAGCTATTTGGCCGAGTGACTCGGCTTTCTTCCCTGGTATAACTCCATGAAAGCTCATGTTACTAGTGCTCAGTCGGGACATCGGAATGCCCATTCCTTTCAGTGTGTCTGCATACAACAAATTCAGCCCGCTTCCACCGTCCATCAGCACTTTTGTCAGTCGAGTGCCTTCGACAACTGGATCGACCACCAAAGCTTGCCTCCCAGGGGTGGCAATATGAGTCGGATGATCAGATTGGTCGAATGTGATGGGTATTTGGGACCATTTCAGATAATTTGCTTTTGCTGGGGCAACCATGTTCACCTCTCGGTTAATGACTTTCAGTCGACTCCTGCTTTCCACATCTGCAAAGATCATCAGAGTGGAGTTGATATGCGGATATCCTTCCTCACTGTCTTCCTTGTCTTCGGCCTTGTCCGACTCCTTCTCCTTGTCCTTAGACTGTTTTCCCTGAAACTGCTGGATCAGGAGTCGACATTGGCGAGTGGTGTGCTTCGGGTAGATGATATTCCCCTCTTCGTCTTTCTTCGTGTGGATGTGACATGGCATATCCATTATGTCGTTCCCTTCTTTATCCTTTACCTTCTTGGGGTTCCAGGATCCTTTTGGTTTCCCCTTAAACTTTCCCTGAGTCACGGCCAGAGCCTCTCCAGGAGCTGCCGGTTCAGCCTTCCGCTTCTGTTTCCGACTGGTGTTTCCTTTTTCCGACTGACTCGGCTTGTGCTTGCCGCTTCGGAGTCGGTCTTCTTCTTCGCCGTTGGCGTACTTGGTAGCAATCTCCATCATCCGACTCAAGGTCATGTCACCGGTTCGACCAAACTTCAAACTCAGTTCTCTGTTCTTGACGCCATCTTTGAAGGCGCAGACTGCCTGATGATCAGACACATTCTCCACAGTGTGGTGCAAAGTGATCCATCTTTGAATATACTCTCTGAGAGTCTTATTAGCCTTCTGCACGCAGACTTGCAACTCTGTCAATCCAGCTGGTCGCTTGCAAGTTCCTTCAAACGTTCTGATGAACACTCGGGACAGATCTTCCCAAGTGTAAATGCTGCTAGGAGGTAATTGAGTCAACCATGCCCTGGCAGAACCTTCCAGCATGAGGGGCAAATGCTTCATGGCCACCTCGTCGTTCCCACCACCAATCTGAACTGCCACTCGGTAGTCTTCAAGCCAAGTTTCAGGCTTAGACTCACCAGTGAACTTGCTAACTCCTGTTGCCAACCTGAAATTGGGAGGGATAACTGCGGCTCTGATAGCTCTGTTGAAACATTCAGGACCAGAAACATGCACTCGACTGCTTGTGGGTGCATCTCTGTCGAGTCCGCCTCGATGGGCTCTGTTCCGGTCGACCAAACCTTGCACGATAATGGATCGCGCGTCGAAGCCTGGTTCTCTGGGGTCGACTGGAACCCTTCGCCCTGTACTGAACTGACGCCTGTCATCTTGCTGCCGAGGAGCGTAAGACCCACCCCTCGGAGGGGAATGGGGCACTCGACGCCTATCATCTCGGTCGAGTCGGTCACAATATTGGCCTCGCCGATTCTCGTGCCCCTCACGCCACGGAGGCGATCTGGGACTGTGAGCCGACTGAACCGTATTCGCAGTGACGGATCGACTGTGAATTCTGTTGCGCGACTGAGACACGGCTGAATTCTGATCTCCTGCTGCCCGGAGCAGATCCCTGATCTGCATCAAACCTCTGCCAGCTTCCGACTGAGAAGGCTGGATGGACTCTGCTATACGGGTCGCAGCTGCTAAATTCTGGATTGGGGTTCGATATACCTGAGTCGGCGGGAAGAGTTGATGTCGACTGGTGTCGGGAACTCGTTGCCGCGCGCGCTCGTCGAGTGCTCGCTGAAGATTCTCCAGTCGAGTGCGTTCGGCCAAATTGGCCAGACGTGCCTCCTCCAAGGCACGAGCCTCGGGGTTTTCTCCTGCGATGGGAGTACGCAAGGCATCCACGTTCCTGCGGCGAAGTTCCTCTCTTTGTAGAGAGTCGAGTGGCTCGGGCTGGAACTCTTCGTGGCCTCGTGCGGGGTCGCCTCCGTCACCTGCTCCATCATCACGGGCGAAGCCAGGGGGACTGCGGGGCCCGTCGACCATCAAGATTTCCGCCGTTGGATCACTGCTATCGCACTCGGATGCAGTCTCTACGGAGCCAGTCGACAGATCGAACAAGCCGTAGAGAGATTCGTCGGGCTCGATTGCCGCAACTTGGATGGTGGCCCACTGGCGAGCCACCGCGTGCCTCACCCATCGCTGAAGCCTCGACCGGCCCGAGCGCTTGCGCTGGCGGGAGACCGGGAGGGTGGACGATGGAGGAGTCGTCCGATACGGGGTCGATGGTTGCCGCAGCAGAACGCCGCGGACACATGCGCGAAAATGCGTCGCACCGCGGACGGGGAGCGCATCAACGTCGAGTGGAGCCTCCTGGAGCCAGGCGGAGTCGTCGGCGATGAAGGTGAGAGTTCCGAGACAGATCTCTCGACCCTCGACCAAAACTCCAGCAGCCACCATGATGAAAGTACTCGGAAGAATCGCAACTTCTCCACAAAATTGCTAAAACACCTGCCCCAAGGTGGGCGCCAACTGTCGTGGTTCTAAGCCTGACAGTAGAGTGGGGGGTAGGTATGGAGAGGCAAGGTCCTAGCTATGGAGAGGTTGTAAAACACAAGGGATGTACGAGTTCAGGCCCTTCTCGGGAGAAGTAATAGCCCTACGTCTCGGAGCCCGGAGGCGGTCGAGTGGATTATGAATATATGAGTTACAAGGTGCCGAACCCCTCTACCTGTGGAGGGGGGTCGCTTATATAGAGTGCGCCGGGACCCCAGTCAGCCCACGTAGGAGAGGGTTTAAGGTGAGTTAAGTCCTGGGCGTTACTGATAACGCCCCACATAAAGTGTCTTTACTACCATAAAGTCTACTTAATTACAGGCCGTTGCAGTGCAGAGTGCCTCTTGACCTTCTGGTGGTCGAGTGAGTCTTCATGGTCGAGTCCTTCAAGTCAGTCGAGTGAGTTCCACGTTGGTCGACTGGAAGGCGACCTCTTCTAAGGGTGTCCTTGGGTAAGGTACTTAGATCAGGTCCATGACCCTACCCTAGGTACATGACCCCATCACCAATGCAATAAAAGGGTTGTCAATCCCTTCACGGTAACTTGCGAAAGTGAGATCTGATAGAGATAATCAGATAAGATAAATATTTTTGGTATTTTTATGATATAGATTGGAAAGTAAAGATGCAAATAAAAGTAGATCGGAAACTTATATGATAAAAGATAGACCCGGGGGCCATAGGTTTCACTAGTGGCCTCTCTCAAGATAGCATAAGTATTACGGTGGGTGAACAAATTACTGTTGAGCAATTGATGGAAAAGTGCATAGTTATGAGAATATCTAGGCATGATCATGTATATAGGCATCATGTCCGCGACAAGTAGACCAAAACGATTCTGCATCTACTACTATTACTCCACACATCGACCGACTCCTGCCTGCATCTAGAGTATTAAGTTCATAAGAACAGAGTAACACATTAAGAAAGATGACATGATGTAGAGGGATAAACTCAAGCAATATGATATAAACCCCATCTTTTTATCCTCGATGGCAACAATACAATACGTGCCTTGCTGCCCCTGCTGTCACTGGGAAAGGACACCGCAAGATTGAACCCAAAGCTAAGCACTTCTCCGATTGCAAGAAAGATCAATCTAGTAGGCCAAACCAAACTGATAATTCAAAGAGACTTGCAAGGACAACCAATCATACATAAAAGAATTCAGAGGAGATTCAAATATTTCTCATACATAAACTTGATCATAAACCCACAATTCATTGGATCTCGACAAACACACTGCAAAAAGAGTTACATCCAATAGATCTCCAAGAAGATCGAGGAGAACTTTGTATTGAGATTCAAAGAGAGAGAAGAAGCCATCTAACTAATAATTATGGACCCAAAGGTTTGTGGTAAACTACTCACAACTCATCGGAGAGGCTATGGTGTTGATGTAGAAGCCCTCCATGGTCGATTCCCCCTCCGGCGGAGCACCGGCGAAGGCTCCAAGATGGGATCTCGCGGATACAGAAGGTTGCAGCGGTGGAAATAGTTTTTTGTGGTGCTCCTGGATGTTTTCAGGGTATGGAGGTATATATAAACGAAGGAGGTAGGTCAGGGGAGCCACGAGGGGCCCATGAGGGTGGGGGGCGCGCCCACGCCCCTAGGGCGCGCCCTCCTGCCTCGTGGCCACCTCGGCTGCTTCTTGACGTCCACTCCAAGTCTCCTGGATTGCGTTTGTTCCAAAAAGATCGCTCCCGAAGGTTTCATTCCGTTTGGACTCCGTTTGATATTCCTTTTCTTCGAAACACTGAAATAGGCAAAAAAACAGCAATTCGGGTTGGGCCTCTGGTTAGTAGGTTAGTCCCAAAAATGATATAAAAGTGTAAAGTAAAGCCCATAAACATCCAAAACGGGTAATATAATAGCATGGAACAATCGAAAATTATAGATACGTTGGAGACGTATCAAGTAGCTCCATGGAGAGCATTGTAGACATAGAAAATTTGCAAAATACATATGGCTCTGAATATGGCAGACCCATTGACTAACTTCACTTAGAAGAAAAACATGATCACACCTTAGTACTCTTTGGGTGTTAATCACATAGCAATGTGAACTAGATTATTGACTCTAACCCTTTGGTTGTTGGTCACATGGCGATGTGACCTATGGGTATTAATCACATACAAATGTGAACTATTGGTGTTAAATCACATGACGATGTGAACTAGATTATTGACTCTAGTGCAAGTGGGAGACTGAAGAAAATATGCCCTAGAGGCAATAATAAAGTTGTTATTTTATATTTCCTTATATCATGATAAATGTTTATTATTGAAAGCACAAGTGCTCCCTAGGTGGTTTTGGTAATTAATGTCAACATATCTCTTGTTGGACTAACACTTTTATCTAGTATGTTTCAGATAAGTTCAACAATGGAGTGGCATGGACTAAAGGATGTGGGAACTCCTTCAAGATGCTAAGGACAAAGGATTGGCTCAAGCTTCAACTCAAGACTCTTCATTTTATATTTTAGTGATCCAAGATCACATTGAGTCTATAGGAAAAGCCAATACTATCAAGAGGGGGTGAGGTGTTGCTTAATGAGTTTCTTGCTCCACAGTGCTTAGTGATATGCTCCAAAACCCTCAACTGCTTTCCCACTTCCACACATATGACCTAAACCTAAAGTCAAAATCGGTCACACCGATTCTTTCTATCTGGCGCCACCGAGTTCAGATATCTTAGCCACTGCCACAAACCCTAGGCAAATCGGTCTCACCGATAGGGATCTCGGTCTCACCGAGATGGGATTGTAATCTCTCTGTGTATGTCCATTACCAAAATCAGTCTCACCGAGTTTGAGCAATCGGTACTACCCAGATTACAATGCAAACTCTCTGGTCAACTTATTACCAATTTCGGTCCCACCGAGTTTGAGTAATCGGTCCCACCGAGTTTGCCTAACCAACTCTCTGGTTACCTAATTACCAAAATTGGTCCCACCGAGTTTGTGTAATCGGCCTCACCGAGATTACGTTATGCCCTAACCCTAACCATATCGGTCCTACCGAGTTGCATTTCGGTCCCATCAAAAACCCTAACGGTCACTAGATTTGCTAAATCGGTCCGACCGAGTTTATCAATTCGGTCCCACCGAGTTTGGCAAGTTGTGTGTAATGGTTAGATTTTTTGTGGAGGCTATATATACCCCTCCACCTCCTCTTCATTCGTGGAGAGAGCCATCAGAACGAACCTACACTTCCAGCATCCTATTTCTGAGAAAGAACTACCTACTCATGTGTTGAGGCCAAGATATTCCATTCCTACCATATGAATCTTGATCTCTAGCCTTCCCCAAGTTGCTTTCCACTCAAATCTTCTTTCCACCAGATCCAAATCCTATGAGAGAGAGTTGAGTGTTGGGGAGACTATCATTTGAAGCACAAGAGCAAGGAGTTCATCATCAACGCACCATTTGTTACTTCTTGGAGAGTGGTATCTCCTAGATTGGCTAGGTGTCACTTGGGAGCCTCCGACAAGATTGTGGAGTTGAATCAAGGAGTTTGTAAGGGCAAGGAGATCGCCTACTTCGTGAAGATCTACCGCTAGTGAGGCAAGTCCTTCGTGGGCGATGACCATGGTGGGATAGACAAGGTTGCTTCTTCATGGACCCTTCTTGGGTGGAGCCCTCCGTGGACTCGCGTAGTCGTTACCCTTTGTGGGTTGAAGTCTCCATCAACGTGGATGTACGATAGCACCACCTATCGGAACCACGCCAAAAACATCCATGTCTCCAATTGCGTTTGAATCCTCCAAAACCCTTCCCTTTACATTCTTGCAAGTTGCATGCTTTACTTTCCGCTGCTCATATACTCTTTGCATGCTTGCTTGCTATATGTTGTGGATGTTAAACTTGTGCCTAAACTCCACTTAAACTTAAAGAAGTTAAAAATTGCAACTTTGGTACTTACTGTCTAATCACCCCCCCCCCTCTAGACACCTCTTCTCAAGGTCCTACAAGTGGTATCAGAGCATTGGTCTCCATTGCCTTGGTTTAATCACCATTAGAGGAAGATGGATGAGTCTACTTTGGGGAGTCTTAGAGATAGAGTGCCTATTCTTGATGGAGAGTATTTTCATGAGTGGAAAAATGAGATGCTTGTAATTTTCAATCAATATCATTTGAACAAGTACATTGCTAGCCCTTGTGTACCTCATGTTGATCCTATGAATCCTACTCTTGATGAGTCAATTGACATGATTAGGAATCTTAGAACTGTTAATCTTATCACTAGAGGCTTGCCTAGAAACTTAATTATAAACTTGCCTACTCTTGAGTGTGCCTACACTATATGGAAATTTCTTGAGGAACACTTTCCAAATTATTCCTTGAAAAATCTAGATGAAATTCTCCATAAGTCTATTTCCTTGAGTAAGATGAATACTAGTGATCCTATGTTTGGTGATCATCTAGTTGAACTTACAAATCTTATGTGTGCCAAAGGAAATGTTGGAATTATTAGCGATATCATTTCCGAAGCTACTAGAATTCATAAAGGTGATTATTGTCAAACTCATACTAATGAATCACTCTCACTAGGATTTAATCCACCACATGACGATGTTGAACATGGATACTATGATGAGGATGATGATAGTGACTCCGATCTTGACGATGCAATGAGACACTTTGGTCTTATGGCAAATCTTTGGGGATATATGTCAGGAGGAAAGGAATGGGTTCTTTATAGTGGATGTACCGATCACATGATCAGAGATAAAGACATGTTTCATGAGCTTCCTGAAAATGATAGTCCTCGAAAGTATGTCACTTTCGGTGACAACTCAAAGGGAAAGGTGGATGGCCTTGGTAAGGTGGCCATATCACATGATAGCTCCATACAAAATGTTATGCTCGTTGAATCTCTTGGTTACAACTTACTTTCAGTATCTAGACTTGCTGATTTCGGTTTCAATGTCCTATTTACTGAAGTAGATTGCTAAGTGTTTCGTCGAGACAACCATAAAATGGTCTTTACTGATATACGTAGAGGTGATCTATACATTGTTGATTTCACTAAAAAGGCTCAACCTAAAACTTGCTTGATTGCTAAATCCTCAAAAGGTTGGTTATGGCATAGACGACTAGGTCATGTTGGTATGCGAAACCTTGACAAGCTTATTAAAGGGAATCATATCCTTGGTGTTAATGATGTCATATTTGATAAGGATAGACGTTGTAGTGCTTGTCAAGAAGGTAAACAGGTTGGAGGAAGGCATCCCGTGAAGAACATCATGACCACGAGGAGGCCACTCGAGCTACTTCACATGGATCTCTTTGGTCCCAACTCTTACAAGAGTCTCGGTGGAAATTCTTTTGGTCTAGTTATAGTTGATGATTTTTCAAGATTTATGTGGGTGTTCTTTCTTGATGATAAATCGTAGGTCCAAAAGATCTTCAAAAACTTTGCTAGGAAGGCCCAAAATCAATTTGAAGTGAAGATCAAGAAGGTTCGCAGCGACAACGGAACAGAGTTCAAGAATGCAAATATGTACACCTTTCTTGATGAAGAAGGGATTTCACATGAGTTCTCGGCTATGTACACACCTCAACAAAATGGAGTTGTTGAGAGGAAGAACCAGACGCTCATCAAAATGGCGAGAACGATGCTTGATGAGTACAAGACGCCGAAGCACTTTTGGGCAGAAGCGGTTGAGACAGCTTGTCATGCAACAAATCGCTTGTACCTTCACAAGCTACTCGGCAAGACGGCATACGATCTCCTCACCGGTAACAAACCCCAAGTTGGATACTTTCGAGTATTCGGCTCAAAGTGCTACATTCTTGATAAGCATCGTCGTTCTAAATTTGCTCCTAAGTCTCATGAAGGTTTCCTACTAGGTTATGGCTCAAACTTTCACACTTACCGTGTCTACAACAATTTCACCCAAAAGGTTGAAGAGACGGTAGATGTGAAGTTTGATGAATCTAACAGCTCGCAAGTAGAGCAATTGCCAATTGATGTAGGAGACAAAGATCCTTCGGAAGCAATCCAAGACTTGTCTATTTGCAAGGTCCATCCAACGGAGGTGAAGGAGAGTACCTCGTCCGTCCAAGTGGAAGCTTCTACTTCACGACAAGGTGAACCAAGAGTTGATACGGAAGCATCCACAAGTGGGACACACCAAGATGAAGAAAACGAGGAAGTGCATCAAGATGAACGTCAACAACCTCCTTCTCCACCACGACAAGAGAACGACAATGTCAACAATGAAGAAGGCCAAGAAGAAGAACAAGATGAAGAAGAAGTTCAACCAAGAACCAAGCAAAAGCTTTCATGAGTTCGAGCAAGAATTGCTAAAGACCATTCCGTAGAGCAAATCTACAATGATATTCAAACCGGGAAAATCACTCGCTCTAAAAGTCGTTTAGCTAACTTTTGTGAAAACTATTCTTTCATCTCTAGCATTGAACCTATGAAGGTCGAAGAAGCATTGGAAGATCCGGATTGGATAAATGCTATGCATGAAGAGCTACACAACTTTGAGAGGAACCAAGTTTGGACATTGGTTGAGAAGCCCGACAACAACCACAACATCATCGGTACCAAATGGGTGTTTCGCAACAAGCAAGATGAAGATGGACAAGTAGTTCGCAACAAAGCACGTCTCGTCGCTCAAGGCTACACACAAGTCGAAGGTATGGACTATGGTGAGACTTATGCTCCCGTTGCTAGACTTGAGTCCATTCGCATCTTACTTGCCTATGCTAATCATCATGACATCACCTTGTACCAAATGGACATTAAAAGTGCTTTTCTAAATGGTGAAATAGAGGAGGAAGTTTATGTTAAACAACCTCCCGGCTTTGTCAATCCTAAGAAACCCAATCATGTTTACAAACTTCACAAAGCTCTTTATGGTCTTAAACAAGCTCCTAGAGTGTGGTATAAATGCTTGACCAAGTTTCTTCTTGAAAAGGGATTTGAAATTGGGAAAATTGATTCCACACTTTTTACTAAAAGGGTTAATGGAGAACTATTTGTGTGCCAAATCTATGTTGATGATATTATATTGGGTTCAACTAACCCTCATTTTAGTGAAAAGTTTGGGAAGCTAATGTCGGAGAAGTTTGAGATGTCAATGATGAGTGAACTCAAATTCTTTCTTGGTTTGCAAATCAAGCAAACTAAGGAAGGTACTTTTGTCTCTCAAACGAAGTACACTAAGGACTTATTCAAGAAGTTCAATATGCAAGAATGCAAAGGTATGTCTACACCCATGCCTACTAGTGGACATCTTGACTTGACCAAAGATGGTGAACCGGTTGATCAAAAGGTTTATCGCTCCATGATTGGTTCATTGTTATATCTATGTGCTTCATGTCCCGATATTATGCTAAGTGTGTGCATGTGTGCACGATATCAAGCTGCTCCTAAAGAATGTCATCTTAAGGCCGTGAAAAGGATAGTGAGATACTTAATCCATACACCAAATTTTGGCATTTGGTATCCTAAGAGGGCCTCGTTCGATCTTTTTGGCTACTCCGACTCGGACTATGCCGGAGACAAGGTTGATAGGAAGTCCACTTTGGGTACTTGTCAATTTCTTGGTAGATCTCTTGTGTCTTGGTCCTCCAAGAAACAAAACTCGGTATCCTTATCCACCGCCTAAGCGGAATACATTGCCGCTGGTTCATGTTGTGCTCAATTACTTTGGATGACCCAAACTCTTAAAGATTATGGGATATATGTGAAACATGTTCCATTGCTTTGTGACAATGAAAGTGCTACCAAAATTGGTCATAATCCTGTACAACATTCTTGAACTAAGCATTTTGAAGTTCGTCATCATTTCATTTGAGATCATGTTGCTAAGGGTGACATTGATCTTAAGCATGTTCGCACCAAAAGGCAATTAGCGGATATATTCACTAAACCTCTTGATGAGAAAGTATTTTGCAGGTTGAGAGGAGAATTGAACATCATTGATGCTTCAAACTTGGAGTAGAAACTCCATTGGATACATGCAAGACATGAGCTTATGACTAATCCTTGATATTTCTCTTATGATGAAAATCTTATGTCTTGGATATATTTGTATCTTGCATGTTATCTAACCCATGTAGGTACTTGGTTGAATCTAATTCCATGAGATTGTAACCTACTCATATCTTGAGCAATCTCTACATCACCACGTCTCTACACAAAGGTGGTTGAAGACAAGGAAGTATCCTTTGACAAATTCTATGTTGAGCTTCATGATTGTCATTTTTGGATATACAAGTGCTCTTCCTTGCAAGAACTAACCCATGTAGGTAGATGGACTCAAATTCCAAGTGGTGCTCCCAACTCTTGATGAGCTACATCAACCTTGAGCAACCCACATAAGTTTAACTACATGTTCAACACCACCAACCAAGGTATGTTATTCCATCTTAGAGAAGCTTTACTCCAAGTCATGAGCTAAAGCAACTCGACAAGATGTGAATACATCAAGATGCTTAAATGAAAAATGGTAATCCCATTTTGAGCTTAAACGATGAGTATGACCTATGATCAAGTGATCTCACTTGACTCCTAAGTCAATATACTCTAACATAGGTGACTTTGTCGCCGACCATCTCTAGATGAGGTTCTCTTGTGTTCTTTTCTGTGTTTTTGCATTTGTCTCATGCAAATTTGTTTCCCCTTTCAAAAAAAACTTCATCTAGATTTCATTCTTTCTTTCTGTTTGCTCTGCATTTTCTGCATCCAATTCATTGCATATCATTAAGTAAATTCCTTGCAAATCTTTGTGAGATCTTACTAGTTTAGTGAGCTGAGGTGACAAGTGTTTTCTCTGCGATGAACTCGGTTTCACCGAGTTGTTGTTTTCGGTCCAACCGAAACCTTTCGGTACAACCGAAGCATACCACTCGGTGCCACCGATTTCACAACAGGAAAAACAGTTTGCCACTTATTCTGTGTTTCTTCTGATCCAGCTCCACTCAATGAATCTTGTCCTCTACAAGCATGACAATTTTATCCAGTGCTATGTGTTGTGACTCAAGGACCAAACCCATTCACAACAAATTCCAGAAGACCCTTCTTGGAAATTGATGTCAAAGGGGGAGAGAGAGATCACATCAAAGCTTATCACTTAGAGAGATCACATCAGAGAGAGATAGTATCACCTCCTCAGGGGGAGAAAGAGATCTCCAGGGGGAGAGAATACTCAAGTAGAAAGTATTTCTCAAGGATCCCAGATGCTTGGTGTTCAAGAGGAGAGATGCCACATGTCTTATTGAGGGGGAAAGACATGTTCATATGTGCTTATTTGCATTAGTTTGCATTAGCTCTGTTCATTTATATCTTTCAGCTCTGATTTTCTGTTCCCTATCTTCTCCCAGTATCCCATGCTAGATTCAGGGGGAGCAAGACATCTAAGGGGAAGAAATCATTTAAATTCATTGCATATCTTTACTCTTGGGGACATGTCTAACCCAATGTGGTACTTAGTACTCACTCTCTACATGTCATCCCAGTCTTGGTATTCTTGTGGTTTCTTCTGTTTGCTCTGCCTAGTAGATGTATCTGTGTTATCTAACCTTGTTTACGCAGGTTCATTCCATCCTAAGCCAACTCAAGACTACAAGGTAAGTATATGCATCACAATCATGTGTATGAGGAATTCTTGCTGATGTACATACTGTTTGCAAGAAGGACTCATGAGCATGAATGTATTTTCCTTAATATTCTTTGCTCTGATGCATATGGCCAAGATACATGTAACACATTACTTACTCTGTCATGGTTATGCTCTCAAATGCTTCTATATTCCATATTCACATGATTGCATACATGTAGGGGGAGCCTATGATTGTTACATGTCTTCCCAAAGCTTTACTTGCTATTCTTTATATTTTTATCTAAAGCTTTGATGTATGTTGTCATCAATTACCAAAAAGGGGGAGATTGAAAGCACAAGTGCTCCCTAGGTGGTTTTGGTAATTAATGTCAACATATCTCTTGTTGGACTAACACTTTTATCTAGTATGTTTCAGATAAGTTCAACAATGGAGTGGCATGGACTAAAGGATGTGGGAACTCCTTCAAGATGCTAAGGACAAAGGATTGACTCAAGCTTCAAGCTCAAGACTCTTCATTTTATATTTTAGTGATCCAAGATCACATTGAGTCTATAGGAAAAGCCAATACTATCAAGAGGGGATGAGGTGTTGCTTAATGAGTTTCTTGCTCCACAGTGCTTAGTGATATGCTCCAAAACCCTCAACTGCTTTCCCACTTCCACACATATGACCTAAACCTAAGGTAAAAATCGGTCACACCAATTCTTTCTATCCGGCGCCATCGAGTTCAGATGTCTTAGCCACTGCCACAAACCCTAGGCAAATCGGTCTCACCGATAGGGATCTCGGTCTCACCGAGATGGGATTGTAATCTCTCTGTGTATGTCCATTACCAAAATCGGTCTCACCGAGTTTGAGCAAATCGGTACTACCGAGATTACAAGGCAAACTCTCTGGTCAACTTATTACCAATTTCGGTCCCACCGAGTTTGAGTAATCGGTCCCACCGAGTTTGCCTGACCAACTCTCTGGTTACCTAATTACCAAAATCGGTCCCACCGAGTTTGTGTAATCGGTCTCACCGAGATTACGTTATGCCCTAACCATAACCATATCGGTCCTACCGAGTTGCATTTCGGTCCCACCAAAAACCCTAACAGTCACTAGATTTGCTAAATCGGTCCGACCGAGTTTATCAATTCGGTCCCACCGAGTTTGGCAAGTTGTGTGTAACGGTTAGATTTTGTGTGGATGCTATATATACCCCTCCACCTCCTCTTCATTCGTGGAGAGAGCCATCAGAACGAACCTACACTTCCAGCATCCTATTTCTGAGAAAGAACTACCTACTCATGTGTTGAGGCCAAGATATTCCATTCCTACCATATGAATCTTGATCTCTAGCCTTCCCCAAGTTGCTTTCCACTCAAATCTTCTTTCCACCAGATCCAAATCCTATGAGAGAGAGTTGAGTGTTGGGAAGACTATCATTTGAAGCACAAGAGCAAGGAGTTCATCATCAACGCACCATTTGTTACTTCTTGGAGAGTGGTATCTCCTAGATTGGCTAGGTGTCACTTGGGAGCCTCCGACAAGATTGTGGAGTTGAATCAAGGAGTTTGTAAGGGCAAGGAGATCGCCTACTTCGTGAAGATCTACTGCTAGTGAGGCAAGTCCTTCGTGGGCGACGGCCATGGTGGGATAGACAAGGTTGCTTCTTCGTGGACCCTTCTTGGGTGGAGCCCTCCGTGGACTCGCGCAGCCGTTACCCTTCGTGGGTTGAAGTCTCCATCAACGTGGATGTACGATAGCACCACCTATCGGAACCACGCCAAAAACATCCGTGTCTCCAATTGCGTTTGAATCCTCCAAAACCCTTCCCTTTACATTCTTGCAAGTTGCATGCTTTACTTTCCGCTGCTCATATACTCTTTGCATGCTTGCTTGATATATGTTGTGAATGTTAAACTTGTGCCTAAACTCCACTTAAACTTAAAGAAGTTAAAAATTGCAACTTTGGTACTTAGTGTCTAATCACCCCCTCTAGACACTTCTTCTCAAGGTCCTACAATTATTCATGCTAGAATTGTATTAACCGAAAACTTCATACATGTGTGAATACATAGACAAACCACTGTGTCCCTAGTATGCCTCTACTTGACTAGCTCATTGATCAAAGATGGTTAAGTTTCCTAGCCATGGACATGTGTTGTCATTTGATGAACGGGATCACATCATTAGGAGAATGATGTGATGGACAATACCCATCCGTTAGCTTAGCATAATGATCGTTCAGTTTTATTGCTACTGCTTTCTTCATGTCAAATACATATTCCTCCGACTATGAGATTATGCAACTCCCGAATATCGAAGGAATGCCTTGTATGCTGTCAAACGCCACAACGTAACTGGGTGATTATAAAGATGCTCTACAGGTATCTCCGAAGGTGTTTGCTGGGTTGGCATAGATCGATATTAGGATTTGTCACTCCGAGTATCGGAGAGGTATCTCCGGGCCCTCTCGGTAATGCACATCATATGAAGCCTTGCAAGCAATGTGACTAATGAGTTAGTTGCGGGATGATGCATTACATAACGAGTAAAGAGACTTACCGGTAACGAGATTGAACTAGGTATGAAGATACCAACGATCGAATCTCGGGCAAGTAACATACCGATGACAAAGGGAATAACATATGTTGACATAACGGTTTGACCGATAAAGATCTTCGTATAATATGTGGGAACCAATATAAGCATCCAGGTTCCGCTATTGGTTATTGACCGGAGAGGTGTCTCGGTCATGTCTACATAGTTCTCGAACCCATAGGGTTTGCATGCTTAACGTTCGATGACGATATGTATTATATGAGTTATGTGTTTTGGTAACCGAAGGTTGTTCAGAGTCCCGGATGAGATCACGGACATGACGATGAGTCTCAAAATGGTCGAGAGGTAAAGATTGATATATTGAAAGGTAGTATTCAGACACCGGAAGGGTTCCGGAGTGTATCAGGTACATACCGGAGTACCGGAGGGGTTACCGGAGCCCCCCGGGGAAAGATATGGGTCATATGGGCTATAGGAGGGAGGCTAACCAACCCACAAGGGGCTGGCATGCCCCTACAAGGGAGGAGGCCAAATTGGACTAGGGAAGGCGGCGCCAACCCCCTTTCCTTCTCCTACTCCCTCTCCTTCCCCCTTTCCCCCTCCGGTAAAAGGAAGGGGGGCAATCCAACTAGGAGTCCAAGTGGGACTCCTTCCCACTTGGGGCGCGCCTAGGCCAGCTCCTCTTCCTCCCTCCTTTATATACCGGGGGGGGGGGGGCCTAGAGGACACACCAATTGCTCGAAGCTGTGTGCGGCACCCCCTCTACAGTTTACGCCTCCGGTCATATTCTCGCGGTGCTCAGGTGAAGCCTCCGTGGATCACATCACCATCACCGTCACCACGCCGTCGTTCTGACGAAACTCATCTACTCCTTCGACCCTCTGCCGGATCAAGAGCTCGAGGAACGTCATCGCGCTGAACGTGTGCAGAACTCGGAGGTGTCGTACGTTCGGTACTCGACCGGTCGGAACGAGAAGATGTTCGACTACATCAACCGCGTTGAGCAAACGCTTCCGTTTTCGGTCTACGAGGGTACGTGGACACACTCTCCCTCTCTCGTTGCTATGCATCTCCTAGATAGATCTGGCGTGAGCGTAGGATTTTTTTTTGAAATTGCATGCTACGTTTCCCAACACCTCCATCTCGGTTGTTTTCGGCTTTTTGTTGTGTTTGAAGGAGGTCTTTTAGGGGTGGTGTTGCGTTCGATGGCATTTTGATTGCATTAGGCGTACATTCCGCTTGCAGGTTTTCCAGTGTGGTGTTGCTTCTTCCATGTG